>NC_064646.1:253273024-253584997 GCF_023864345.2 Schistocerca serialis cubense | reverse complement strand
AACGCTTCTCTTAATATTTACGTCGACGAGCACCCTCGTTCCCCTAACATCATCGTGTCTGTTTTGCCAGTTGGCTCTAGATGAACGGTAGTCGGCGTTGGCTCTGTCCTTCGACTTGCATAAAGGGAATAGTTACTCGTTCGTCACACAAAAGGCTATGGCATGTGGCCACGCCAATGACGCTGTATTGTTCCCCTAACGAATATCATTTAACTATTTTCTTTATATAGGATAACATTGTTTATAAAGCGTTATAGTTGTTTTTGTAATGACATCCCTTTCCCCATTTTAATCTTAAAACCAAAGCCATCAATATTTTTACTTTTTAAATGAAGGCAAGATCTTTAAATTGTGTTTTAATAGATGGAGGACTCCTAAATCTAATAAGATTTTTTTTAACTTTGCACTAATTATTTTGCGAAATTATGTAAACATGTGAGAAAATGTACAATATACAATTTACTTTGAAGTTATTTTTCTTGATTTTGTAACGTATCGTATACTACACTGAAAATCCAAAGAAATGGTACACCTGCCTAATTTCGTGTAGGTCCCCTTTGAGCACGCGGAAGTGCCGCAACACGACATGGCATGGACTCAACTAATATTTGAAGTAGTGTTGGAGGTAAGTGACACTACAAATCCTGCAGGGCGTCTATAAATCCATAAGAGAACAAGGAGGTGCAGATCTCTTCTGAAAAGCACATTGCAAAGCATCGCAGATTTGCTCAATAACGTTGATGTCTGGGGAATTTCGTGGCCAGTGTAAATGTTTAAGCTCAAAACAATGTTCCTGGAGCCATTCAGTAGCATTTTTGGACTGTGGGGTGTCGCATTGCCCAAGACCTTCGGAAAGCAGAGTGGACTTAATGGATGCAGGCGATGAGACAGGATGCTTACGTACATGTCACCAGTCAGAGTCGTATCACCCCAACTGCACGCTCTCCACACCATTACAGAGCCTCTACCAGCTTGAAGAGTCCCCTACTGACATGCAGGATCTATAGATTCACGAGGTTGCCTCCATACCTGTACACATCCATCGTCTCGATACAATTTGAAACGAGACTCGTCCGACCAGCCAACATGTTTCCTGTCATCTGCAGTCAAATGTCGGTGTTGATGGGCCCAAACGAGGCGTGCAGTCATCAAGGGTACACGAGTGGGCCCTCGGCTCCGAAAGCCCATATAGATGGTGAGTCGTTGATGGATCACCATTGTAATCTGCAGCAATTTCCGGAAGGGTTGGACTTTTGTCACGTTGAACGATTCTCTTCAGTCATCCTTGTTCTTGTTCTTGCAGGATCGTTTTCCAGCCCAGCGATGTCAGAGATTTGATGTTTTACCGGGTACATCATATTCACGGTACACTCGTGAAATGATCGTACGAGAAAACCACCCCTTTATCGCTACCTCGGAGATTCTGTGTCCCATCGCTCGTGTGCCGACTATAACACCACGGTCAAACTCACTTAAATCTTGAAACATGCCACTGTAGCATCAGTAACTGATCTACCAACTGTGTGAGACACTTGTTGTCTTATATAGACGTTGCCGACCGCAGCGCCGTATTCTGCTTGTTTTATATGTCTCTGTATTCGAATACAGAGTTTATTTGGCACTTCAGTGTAAAATGTATTAGGGTGATATTTTTTTAATTTTATTAATTGTTTTTATATTATGATGGAATAATTTCTTCTACAATATAGAAGAGTACGGGCCAATGACATGTCATTTGATTGACACACGCAACTTTTCGCATTCCATCCTCTGTATTTTGAGTATTAGCTTTTTGTGTCATTCTTACTATTATTGAAGAAGTGCACCTTGCAAAGCCAGATATGAATGAGCTAATGATGCTTTGATGTTGTTGTGCCATTGATGGTACTATTTATTGTGTTACACTTACGTAATTTTTTCTATTGTAGCGTTTCTTTTTTCCCATTTTGCATTCACTCATCATACCTACAGAGACTGCGGTCTTTTGAGGCAGACCATCAAGCATGAGTATTAGGCCAAAAGGCCGGCTAAGAACACAGAAGGAAAAGGCTGATTTGCTGAACAGTGGAGAGAAGGAGAATGGTGGTATGATGGCTGGCTGAGGAACACGGAAAGAACTCGAAATGTAACGCATTGTAAGCCGGAATTCGAAGAATGATCAAATACGTCACAAGCAGTGTATACGAAGTGACCAAAAATTTCTCTAACAAGAGAGCAACGATCTTATTACACAATAAAATGGACTCCAGGACTAAACTACTGAGACAGTAAGTGCAACTTGGGAACACTAAGACAGAAAGCGGAGATATTTCATGTGCTCTTCCACGGGTGATTCTTAAATTTTGAACCAATAAATTACGAAATGAATAGATACTAGGAAGAAGCAACGGGTCGATATTCTTGCTACAAAAGGGAGCATTGCCCCAGACTTACTCACAATGCACTAGAAGAAACGTTAACGGTCGGAACTGTAAACCTGAAAAACAAAACATTCCAAGGGATTAAAAAGATATTAGAGCGTTGGAGATGATTGGGCAAGAGCAAATATTTTTTTAAAAAAAGTAGTCAAGAACCGCGGTTTTCAATGCAAAAATTGTCGAGAGTTCAGATCTCAGATATTCCCGCCCGTTAGCTGAGTGGTTAGGGCGCCGGACTGCTGTCCTACGGGCTCGGGTTCGATTCCCGGATGTGTCGGAGATTTTCTCCTCTGAGGGAGTGGTTGTTGGGTTGTCTCCATCATCATTTCATCTCCATCCGGCGCGTAGGTCGCCCAATGTAGCGTCGAATATAAAAAGACCTCTACCAAGGCGGCCGGACCTGCCGCGCAAGGGTCCTCCCGCCCAGTGACGCCAAACGCTCATTTCCATTTTCCTTAGCAGATCTTGCGCTGTAGGAGCTAATGAATGACATTTATTGGCATTTTGAATTGTATATAAAGCATATAAAACGGCGTTTGCAGATATATGAAGCAGTGTCCATTTGGGTTCAGTAAATTCCGGGAAGCGCAGGTAGTTTTCTCAGAAGTGTCATGTTCCTTGACTTTCAGCTGTAGATTTACGTGTACGGAGACATTTAGCAGCGTGGTTAGACAAGTTAGCGCTGTGGCCAGACGCCACGTATTATCACCAAGCCAGGCTTTAGGAGCCCGAGGATCTTACGCAGTTACTGCCGGAAGAGTGTGGCTTGCTTGCACTCTGTTGCCTGCTAACAGCTTGTCGGTACATTTGGCTGTTCGTAAGCGCTGTTGCATAAGTACATCGTTTTCTCTGACCTCGGCACATAATTTCATGCGTTCCACTGTTATCACCTCGTCCATGCAATTTCACTTACGGATGGAACAGCTTTGAAAGTAATTTCCTTGTGCGAGAACATTAAATTCACTCATACTAACGACACAAAACTTGTAGGAAGTTTTTCAGCTGGTGATATTCCTTGGATTTATTTGCAGTTGGTTGCGATAGTGCGACAAAGAGGTGCTGTCGTATAGCCAGCTCTGATGTAGTTGCCTGACTGAACTTGTAGTAACACAAAGATAATGCATTTCATTACCGTTTTAATAAGCGCTAATAATGCATGTAGATGACACCTCTGCCAGCATGCTTTACTTATCACAGTCATCAGCAAATAAGACTGACAATACGATATTTACAGTTCTCTCACATAGTTAGATACGTCTCAGATTATGCAACGGAACTCATCTGAATCCAACCACTTATGAACGTCATCAGTGATCATTTTAATTCCTTAAAATAAGAAGAAAGCAATACGATGTAAGTAGCTTTAATCAAAACATTCTGTATTATCGACGTAAATTACACTATGTAATCAAAAGTATCCGGACACCCCAAAAACATGCGTTTTTCATATTAGATGCATTGTGATGCCCCTACTGCCAGGTACTCCATATAAGCGACCTCAGTAGCCAGCAGACACCGTGAGAGCAGAATGGCCGGCCTTTGTGGCCGAGCGGTTCTAGGCGCTTCAGTCCGGAAACGCGCTGCTGTTACGGTCCCAGGTTCGAATTCTACCTCAGGTATGGATGTGTGTGATGTCCTTAAGTTAGTTAGGTTTAAGTAGATCTAAGTCCTAGGGGACTGATGACCTCAGATGTTGTCCCATAGTGCTCAGAGCCATTTCTTGGGGCGCTCCGCGGAACTCACGGACTTCGAACGTGGTCAGGTGATTGGGTGTCACTTGTGTCATACATCTGTACGCGAGATTTCCACACTCCTAAACATCCCTAGGTCCACTGTTTCCGATGTGATAGTGAAGTGTAATCGTGAAGGGACACGTACAGCTCAAAAGCGTTCAGGCCGACCTCGTCTGTTGACTAACAGACACCGCTGACAGTTCAGGAGAGTCTTAATGTGTAATAGGCAGACATCTGTCCAGAGCATCACACAGGAATTACAAACTACATCAGGATCCTCTCACTGCAAATACTATCACAGATAGGGGGAAGCAAGAAAACTTGGATTTCGTGGTCGAGTGGCTGCCCATAAATTCCAAATGACGCCTCGCTTTGTGTATGGAGCGTAAACATTGGACGACTGAACAGTGAAAAAACGTTGTGTGGAGTGACGAATCAGGGTATAGGCCCTACAATGTGGCGATCCGATGGCGGGGTGTGTGTTTGGCGAATGCCCGGTGAAAGTCATCTGCCAGCATATGTAATGCCAACAGTAAAATTCGGAGGCGGTGGTGTTGTTGTGTGGTCTTTTTCATGGAGGGGGCTTGCACGCCTTCTTGTTTACGGTGGAACTATCACAACACAGGCCTACATTGTTTTTTTTTAAGCACCTTCTTGCTTACCACTGTTAAACAGCAATTTGGGTTTGGCGATTACATCTTTCAACACGATCGAGTGCCAGTTCATAATGCACGGCCTGTAGCGGAGTGGTTACACGACAATAACATCTCTGTAAAGGACTGGCCTGCACGAAGTCCTGACCTGAATTCTACAGAACACCTTCGGGATGTTTTGGAACGCCGACTTCGTGTCAGGCCTCACCGACCGACATCGATACGTCCCCTCAGTGCAGCACTCCTTGAAGAATGGGCTGCCAATCCCCAAGAAACCTTCCAACACCTGACTGCACGTATGCCTGAGACAGTGGAAGCTCTCATCAAGGCTAAGGGAAGGCCAAAATCATACTGAATTCCAGCATTACCGATGGAGGGCGCCACGAATTCGTAAGTCATTTTCAGCCAGGTGTCCGGGTACTTTTGATCACACAGTGTACGATATTCTGTAACAAAATGTATGTCGAACCGCTAACTGCATCAGAGAAAATATTTTAAACAAGTAACTGAAAATGTTTCTGGGCGCTGATTAAGGATACTCGTTAGAAACATAATAACGTTAAACGTCTCTGAAATACCCCGTTCTTTTATCATGGCAATTTTGTAGCTTAGAAATACAGGCTATTAAAGTGCCTCTTTAAACTGACCTGATGAAAGTATCCTCTATCACTCATGCATACTGATCCATAAAAATAATATGAGGCCGTCTGACTAACATTGGGGAATAATACAGTTACACATACTAAGTACAACGGTAAAATCGGGCCTCAGAATTATTTATTATGTTGTAAAAAGAAAAGTTCCTATCACTGACGCTAACACCTGATCCTGCAAACATTTCCTATGTTACGATTTACAGGCAAATCAAGTGCAACGAGCGTCTTGGGCTCTTGCTCTCTATTGAGGACACAAGATTTGTACCAAACATTGTTTGGAACGTGCCACCACCATTGCCGATGCGAAGTTCTCAACACAAACGTAGCTTCTGGAAAATGAAAACTTCTATTAACATGCTACAAGAAAGCTTTCTCTATTGAAAACCCGTAAGTTGCCACAATAATTCTTGTGGAGTTAATGGTCGTACTTTATTTAATGGGGGAACTGCGAATAAATAAATCCAAGAGGTTTTATAAATTTGATGAATATTTAACACCGTTTGATACATCTTGTTCTGCAAGCAACACCATAGTTAATACCACAAAAGCCGCGTGACACCCACAGTTACGATACGTCAAAGACCTCATGTACCCGTGAAACTTACAAAACGCAAGGAACCTTTGGTGACTGAGAAACCTGTTTGCTCACTTATGATTTAAAGGTACTGTGTAAAGAGAACGGAAACTGCCCCATATTAATTACAACTGCTAGTTCCACTTCACTATTCATGTTATTCATGTTTCTTCCATTCAAAAGAAACCTTTTCCAATATAGTTCGAAGTTCGTAGTTACAAAAGAATATTACCTTGTCTTCCAGTGCAGACACATGGAGAAGTGTTGTATACAATTCTCAACGTAACTTCACACATACAAACCCAAGACTGCCTTCGTACATCCCTGCTCTTCCTTCTCATTATTATTGATAGCAGCTACGTTTGTTACCACCTCATAAAACACGTAAGCAAATGGACACCATCAGAACTAGAATAGAGCGATGCACCCTTTTTCTCTTGGAACTTGCAAGCCATGCATCTGGCACGACCGTCTTCAATGCTAATCGACCGAACTTGCACTCATCCCAGAGATATTGGTTAAGACAAAGCAGTACTGTAGAAGAAGGAACGATTATATCGGTCAGGGGTTGCAGATGTTACAGGAAAGATTGCTTACAAGTAATAGACCCGTTAAACACAATACTTGGAAGTTGGTAAATAATAACAGTCAACTTTCATCATACTCTCCTGCAACTGGGGCCGGACTTGGAATGTTTTCTGTAGAATGATCAGTAGATAAACTCCTAGCTTATCATCTACATCATACTAATAATCATAAACGTCAACCTCGTTCACCAAACCTTAACAAAATAAACATTGTTCAAAACTCGTCAAGTACTGGAATATACTTTAAATCCGACAGTCAAATAAACAATACAAAAGCATGTCCCTCATGAAAGGCTCACTACTTAATGTTGTAACACATAAATACTCTACATGCCCTATCTCACAAAAATACAGTAAAACCGCCACTTAAACGATTGGTAGAGATGCCACACCCCTCCACTAATTTGTCACCACTCAAAGAAAATCCTCCCACTCTAACAGTGCTCAAATCAGCGTGCCTGCCACATCTGCAACAACTGCTACAATTCCCACGCTGCACATATTCCAATGAATTCAAACGAAGCCGCCATCTATATCTACATTAAAATTTACATGCCCACTCTACAAATTAGACATAAGTGTCTGGCGCAGCGTTCATCGAACCCCCTTCTCAATGATTCTGTACTATTCCACTCTCGAACAGTGCTCGGAAAAAACGAACACCTACATCTTTCTGTACTAGCTCTGATGTTCCCTTTTTTTTTGTTATGATGATCGTTTCTCCCTATGTCAGCCTCAACAAAGCATTTCCGCATTCGGAGGAGAAAGTTGTTGCCGGCCGCTGTGACCGAGCGGTTCTATTCACTTCAGCCCGTAACCACGAGGCTGTTATGGTCGCAGGTTCGCATCCTGCCTTGGGCATGGATGTGTGTGATGTCCTTAGCTTAGTTAGGTTTACGTAGTTCTAAGTCTAGGGGACCGATGACCTCAGATGTTATGTTCCATAGTGCTTAGAGCCATTCGAACCATTCTTTTATGAGAAAGTTTTTGACCGAAATTTTCTGAAAAGATACCGCTGCCACTAGAAACGCCTTTGTTTTAATGATGTCCACCTCAAAACTTGTATCATATTCGTGACACTCTCTCCCGTATTTTTCGATAGCACAAACTGTTCAAATGGTTCAAATGGCTCTGAGCACTATGGGACTCAACATATTAGTTCATAAGTCCCCTAGAATTTAGAACTACTTAAACCTAACTAACCTAAGGACATCACACACAGCCATGCCCGAGGCAGGATTCGAACCTGCGACCGTAGCAGTCGCGAGGTTCCGGACTGAGCGCCTAGAACCACGAGACCACCGCGGCCGGCTGAACTTCCTCAATGTACCCCGTTAATCCTACCTGGTAAGTAATCCAAAACGCGCAATAGTACTCCAAAAGAAGCAAGCTTACTGAAGACAGTCTCTGTAGAATATGTGTTGCATCTTGTCTAAGTGTTCTGCCAAAGAAACGCATTCTTGGGTCGCCTTCCTCACAGCGTTTTCTATGTGCCCTTCTAATTTAACTTTTCCTTGATTGTAATTCCTAAGTGTTCAGCCGAATTTTCAGCCTTTAGATATGACTCATTAATCGTTTGATCGAAGTTTAACGAATTCCCTTAGCACTCGTTTGGATAACCTCACATTTTTCATGAATCAAGTTCAATTGCCAATTTTCATACCATAACGAAATCTCATCTAATCGTTTTGCAATTTGTTTTAATTTTCTGATGACTTTATTAGACGATAAGCGACAAAATCGTCTGCAAACAACCTAAGAGGCTGCTCAGATTTCCACCTAAATCGTTTACATAGATAAGGAACAGAAGAGGGCGTATTACACTATCTTCGAGAGCGCCAGAAATCACTTCCGTTTTACATGATCACTTCGCATCAGTTACTACAAACTCTGTTCTTTCTGACATGGAATAACGATCAATTTGAAATCTCTTGTCGATAGCATTCAGTAACTCGTGTGACTAAAGAGCTAGTTATGTTTGACAACAGCGATGTTTTTTAAGTAAGCGTTGACCATGTACCAATATACCGTTCTCTTCGAGGTAGTACATAATTTTCGAAAACAATATATGTTCCAGAATCCTGTTGCATATCGACGTTAATGATTTGGGCCCATACTTTAGCAGCTTACTCCTGTTGCTCTTCTTAAATGTTGGTGTGACCTGAGCAAACTTCCAGCCTTTGGGTTCAAAATGGTTCAAATGGCTCTGAGCACTATGGGACTTAACATCTGTGGTCATCAGTCCCCTAGAACTTAGAACTACTGAAACCTAACTAACCTAAGGACATCACACACATCCATACCCGAGGCAGGATTCGAACCTGCGACCGTAGCAGTCACGCGGTTCCAGCCTTTGGGTACGGATCTTTCGTCAAGCGTGACGTTGTATGTGATGGTTAAGAATGGAGCTACTTCATCAGCATACTCTGAGAGGAACCTAATTGGTATACAGTCTGAACCGCAAGATTTGCTTTTATTAAGTGATTTAAGTAGCTTCACTGCTTTCAGTATACCTACTTGCAAGATACTCAAGTTGGCAGCTGCTCTTGATTCGAATTATGGAGTATTTATGAATTTCAGAAGGCTGGGTTCAGTAACTCAGCTTTGTCAGCACTCTCGTATTTCCATTGCTATTGCGCAGTGAAGGCATTTATTGTGTCTTGCCGCTAGCATACTTAAAATACGGCCAGAATCACTACGGATTTTCTGCCAGTTTTCGAGACAAAGTTTCGTTGTGGAAACTATTATAAGTATATTACATTTCCCTTGCCAAATTTCGAGCTTCTGTAAAAGATCACCAATCGTCAGGATTTGGCTTTAGTTTAAATTTGGTACGTTTTTATCGTTGTTTCTGCAACAGTGATCTGACCTGTTCTGTGTACCATGAGGATCAGTTCCGTCGTTTGTTCATCTACTTAGGATAATTCACTCATTGTTGTCGATACTATTTCTCTGAATTCAGACCACATATGATCTTTACTTACATTATTAATATTGAAGGATTGGAGCTTATCTCTCTGGAAGGCGTCAACGAATTTTTATCTGCTTCTTCTGAATAGCTATATTTTTCGTTTATTTTTTTTGGGTTTGGGAGCTACGGCATTCAGTCTCGTTATGACAACCCAGTGTTCTCTAATCCATGTAACTGTTTAATGTTTATTATTAGTTCAGAATTATTTTTTGCTAACAGGTCAAGTGTGTTTTCACAACTGTGTACCAATCGAGTTGGCTCATGAACTAACTGCTCCAAATAATTTTCAGAGAATGCGTTAAGCACTGTTTCAGTTGATGCCTTATGGGTATCTCAGGATTTAAACACGTATTTTCGCCAACGTATCAAAGGTAAATTTAAGGCACCACCAACTATAATTGTATGGCTCGGGCACGTGTTTGAAATTAGGCTCAAGTTTTCTTTGAACCCTTCAGCAGACATATCATCTGAGTTGGGAGATCAGTTAATCCGGCAGCCAAGAATGACCTCTACCCACACTAACTTACAGGAGCTATCAGCTTCAATTCCGCTACGAAAAAGACCACTTCTAACAGTAACAAACATGCCACCGCCAATTAAGTTTGGCCTATTTTCTGAACACCGTTAGGTCCTTTGCAAAACTTTTGGAAGAATTTATTCTAGCCTTTGGTCAACTTTCAATGCCTAACGAATTGAGCGTCAGTGTTTTCTATTAGCGTTTGAATCTTTGGTACTTCTGGACACAGCTACGACAATTTGCAAGTGTTTTCCGATGGTTCTTGTGCTTCCCTGAGACCCACTAATCTAAAAAGAAACGCCTAGTCTACGTCACACGCCACTGATACGCATGTTGCCACCTCCTGTGCACAGTAGTCTCCTGATCTATTTAGCAGAGCCCGAAACCCCACCACACGGTGACGTCAGTCGAGGAATCTGAAGCCAACACGGTCGCAGAATCGTCTCAGCCTCTGATTCAGGCCCTCCACTCGGCTGTGTACCAGAGATCCACAATCAGTCCTGTCGATTATGCTGCAAATGACCAACTCTACTTTCATCCCACAAACAGGAATGGCAGCCATTACCACTTCAGACAGCCGCTCGAAACCACAGAGAACATCTTTCGATACAAAGCGACGCACCTCATGGTACCGAAATGAGTACCCGCAGTTGGCTAAACTAGAGCTCACGATTCACTCCATCGGACTAACTCCTGCATACCACTTCTACAGTTCCTTTACTAATAATCGTTTCCAAGAACTGCCATTGTAATTCCCACACAGCTCAAACAGATAAATCTAGCAGTTCAAACAGTCTGCTACATCGATGTTCAAGCCACCTTCCCTAAAAATCAGTCCACCCTCCATTGCAGACCATCATTATAGTTTAAAGCGCCTACATTATTACAATAACCAAACATCCTGTTCCCCTACAGCCATTCTCTTTCACTCGCAATTTATATCGCCATTAAATCAATCCTCCAATAGAACATGCCCGGGTATTGACCTCGTCGTTACACTGACCCATAAGCCAAGGTTCCAGCATTGTTCCAAGCGTCCTTCATCAGCCCTTCTTACCTTTAATTCAACACTTCACTCCTCCCAAAGATACTTTAGCATAAAAATGTCGTAGAGTATCACTTACTAGCTAACAGTTCACACATAGCTAAAGTTATAAACATACGACTTAGGACTAACGACTCACCAATTCCGTGTCCAAAACTTGCTCCACGCACAGCAGAATTATCCCATACCACCGCCTAAAACGCTTACATAGCCTTAACCCAGTCATGGATAAAATTCATTTTTTACAGATTTTCAAAATATTAAGGCGATAACGGTTTCTTTTCAGTCCCATTATTATATTTTCACCACCAAAATATTTTTTAAATTCTCCATGTTTTGACAACAGGAAGTGCGACACATATGTCCCATGAACCATGAAGAGTTGATAACAGCCAGATCAAGAAAAAAATAGAATAGTCGATGCCACCATATTATGGATCGTCTGCCGACCATATATCTTTCACGTAGCTGATCAAATCGGTCAACGCCGCCCATTGTGTTATTGTAATGACTTCAGGTCAGGATACAGTTACCTTAGAGCCATCTTTCAGTTTTCTTTCAATAAATTTGACATCTTTTGGATTGTTGTATGTGGAAAGAAGGCAAACTGCTTTGTTGCCCTGCCATTTCCCAGCAGCTACACCACACTTTACTGCAAAACTGAAACCCTCCACTTTTGAGATCACTTTTTTTGTTTTCTAATATTCCCGGTAGTCCTTTCCTGTTTCCTCTTGCAGTTCCACAACTATAGAGGCCTTTGTTCCTCAGTCCTTTCATCAACTTGTAAGTTGTGAAGAAATTATCGAAAACAATGATTCTGCCTGTGTAAAAAAATGGTTGATACAGTTCCAGAACCAATCGTTCACACATCTGATAATTCTTGAA
Organism: Schistocerca serialis cubense; assembly: GCF_023864345.2. Lineage (NCBI taxonomy): Eukaryota > Metazoa > Arthropoda > Insecta > Orthoptera > Acrididae > Schistocerca > Schistocerca serialis. The sequence goes on along the minus strand of NC_064646.1, from coordinate 253,572,959 downwards.
GTCTTGTATTGGGGTGCTGTATTATTTGCCAGTATACACTTCAAAATTTGAAACAAAACCGCTTTTCGTGTCTGCAAGACACCAAAGTTTGTAGCCCCTCTTTGTTGGCTTCACAGGCATATACTGTTTGACAGACGTACGTCCCTTGAATGCCACCATTGACTCGTCTACTGCTAATGTAGAAGTGGCTCATATACTGCAAAACAGTTTTTGTTTAGTGCTGCAATAATTGGTCTAATTTTATAAAGTTTGTCATAGTTTGGATCTGTTTTTGGAGGAAGAATAACACTGTTGTCATTGCAGTGCAGGTTCTGTACGATTTTCTTGTATCTTGACAGTGTCATGACGTTTGAAACTGAACTCACTTTCAACATTGGATCTGAACTCCAGTAATTGTGAGCTGCTGGTAGTTGATGGATACCCATTATTATGAGCATGCCTATGATTGCCTTCATTTCAGGAACAGTTATTTCTTTCCATTTGACACTTCTTCCGAGCAGCATATAAATTTGTTTGAAAACATATGTGCTCCATAATGTTTTTGCAAACAAGTTTCCCAAAATAAACACATTCACTGTCTGTTACAATGAAATCTACTTTCGATTTTGGCTCCTTACACAGAATCACAGTGTTTTCAAAACATGTAGTATCATCACCCCAGTCACTGTCAGAATCACTTATATGTTGATCTCCTGTCTCTTCAGTGTTTATGACACATGCATTATGTTCAGCCTTTTCATAAGAGTTCTCATCAGCGATAATATCAGGAAAGACATTTGCAATTCCACTGTCAGTGTTATTTGTTATTTGTGAAATGTCTGAACTACCACCTGCTGTTCAATTTTCTGATACCTCCTGTGGCATACCACTTCTAGATGACTCTGCACCGCAAGTACTGTCCTCTTCAAGGTAATCAGCTTCAGCTTCCGAATCCTCAGGATCATCTGGCAGCAAGAAAAGATAATGGAGAATCTGGCTGTCTTTTAGTATCTGCAAAACAGTAATGATAATACATTATTAGCAAGCTTTAAGTGTATTATTTTCAGTGTGAAAAGGAATAAAACAGCATCACGTTATAATTCAAACCGTTAAATAACTTGCAGTGTAGTCCCGATTTTTCCTCAGGTTCAGTACAGTCGTCCCTAGATGGCAGCACCATGCAGAGCTGGGTGACATATATCCCGACACTCGAACTGGCGCTCAAAGTTAGTGGGACATATATGACCCATCAGCCACCAAAGGGTTAACAACCAGCCTCTAAACGTCAGTCAAGAAGGAAACAGCAAACTAAGCCCAAAAGAGTGCCAAACTTGACGCCTACAAAAGCCTCGTTTGACCGGTCCTTGTCTCTGTTACTGTTATTTGAGCTCCCATTCTACACTAATTTTGTCACTCTCTCCAGATCAAGGGCTTCAAGCTCTCTGCCTCACGTTCCACCACTGCAAAGCCCCTCACTCACATCCTCTTCTACCTAATTAAGATTCAACTTACCGTAAAAGCTATTAAGAACTCCGTGTATCCCGTGCGTCCTGCAGATTTGAACGGCCGAATTGGTTCATGTGTCCACTCCAGAATGCTTTACCAACATATTTTCCTTGCGATCCTCCACATTCCATCTTAATCTGGATTTATCTTCATTTCGCACGCATCAACTCGTTACTTAATGTGCATTATCAACAGTAGGAACTCATTCACAGCCACGTCATCGTGAATATCGCCGTATTCAATACCATATTTTAAACCTTTCTTTTTACTTTGCTCATCATTGTAATAAATATTCAGAATTTTAGAAATTCATAATAGCTGCTTATGGTCTGTTCCCTTGATGAGTGGGGATGAAAAGAACAATAGAGAGAAACCGAATCTTTAGTCTCACCTTCACTGTACTATTCGTCCTCTCCTTGTTCCCCGGTAGCCTTCGAAGCCTTCATGATCATGATGGAACCTATTTTCATTGCGCCAGTGCAGTCCTAACGATTATGGTACCACTTTTCGAATTTTCGCAAGTCCATTGATGGCTTTTGTTCCGAATTGTGTTTGCCGTCTTATTCTTTTGAGAAACTGTTGAAATAAAACTATATTCGACAATGTGTTTATTTGTGCTGCCCATAGTATATAAAATGTGTATTTCTTGACCTGACAGGACCTGTGAAATGTGTGTAACTGCGATACGTGAAAGGCAGAGCGATAAGTACTTTGAGTTAGCCCGCTGGATCTATCAGATGGTCTAAGTGACGTATCACAGCATGCAGGGTAAAATCCTGGTGCATTGAAAAAAAAACTGTAGCTCAGTTTAAAAAGAATTTTCTGTGTTCCATGTTCGTGACAGGCCGCACCTGTGCTTAGATCTCCTGTGGCTGTCCACGTAAGATTCTGCCACGTTTCTTGACAACAGACAAATATTTTGGCACCGGACACCACGCCCGGCTCAGTGCCTGACGTAATCTTCACCTTCACGAATCCCTTTCCGATGTAAAGGTCGTGTTTACTGATCCGATCGAACTGTATTTCCAAGTAAACCAGGGAATTCACGAATCAGAAATGAGCCAAATATTCTATGCAGAATCTCATCCTAGCTACGGAATACCTGTATTTTTTATGTCACAGTTCATGTTTAGCGACGTCACTGTGGATATGTGAACGCTAACTCCAATTTCTTTTAGGAGCAATTTGAAACATGAGGCAGTGTTTCATATTGTTGGTATAGACGCAGTAAAATTGTGAATTACGGAGGATTTATCAATTAATACATTAAGGAGTGTTGTAAAACATATTTTTCAGCTTATGCTAATGCTTCTATAGCGACAGAGTTAGAAAATGACTATCGATGTGCTAACTTCTTTAGCTCTAAAAAAACTACTAATTAATTTCGAACAATAAAAATATACCTAATCACTTTCCCAACAAAATTATCGTAGTTGAATAACTGTAGAGCACATTCCGGCAATATTTTATCCCTGAGAAGTAGGATCCGACTTCTTCACAATCTCACAGCTAGCATCTTTTTGAAAGGTGTACTAACGTGATAGATGACGGTTATAGATTGCTATTTTGTGATGCAAGAGATATATAAATTTACAGAGAAGCTTCTAGGCCAAACCTACATCACAGCTGTTATAAACTGCTTACGGTATTCGTTATTTTTATGTAGGAGATCTTTGGCAGGTATGATACTGCATCCATAAGCTGCAATGCCGCGAAAACCGTTTGACCTCAGAACAGCGACTGAAATCGAAATTTACAGTAATCTTGACCGTATTTTTTAATGGCGTTCATCGTTAGTAATATGCTTCAGTTCTCTCCATTGCCAAATATATTAGCCCTGGAACCTCGGCGCAAGTTTTTGCCACCTGCTTCATCGGTTTCCACTTCTTTATGTCTAATACCAGTATTTCATAACTTATCTCGGTGGAAATATTCCAATGTAGCCCAAAGTTTTCTCTCTCGAAGCATTTACTACTTGTGTTTCACTTACACTTCCCATTATATCACTTTAATAACCGGAAAAATTTTCTGCGTCTGTTGGTCTTTCTTCTGTAGACAAAAATTACTTCTCTCCTGTATTAGTTTTCTGTCAATCTACCGTTTCTAACAATTCTTTTGTAATCTCACAACATACATAATGGAACTGCTTAATTTTTCGATTGCTTTCACCATTTTGAGATTTCCTTGGCTCGATTTCCTTTTTCTTTCGACGATTTGTGCCCTTTATCTCATATACACTCCTGGAAATGGAAAAAAGAACACATTGACACCGGTGTGTCAGACCCACCATACTTGCTCCGGACACTGCGAGAGGGCTGTACAAGCAATGATCACATGCACGGCACAGCGGACACACCAGGAACCGCGGTGTTGGCCGTCGAATGGCGCTAGCTGCGCAGCATTTGTGCACCGCCGCCGTCAGTGTCAGCCAGTTTGCCGTGGCATATGGAGCTCCATCGCAGTCTTTAACACTGGTAGCATGCCGCGACAGCGTGGACGTGAACCGTATGTGCCGTTGACGGACTTTGAGCGAGGGCGTGTAGTGGACATGCGGGAGGCCGGGTGGACGTACCGCCGAATTGCTCAACACGTGGGGCGTGAGGTCTCCACAGTACATCGATGTTGTCGCCAGTGGTCGGCGGAAGGTGCATGTGCCCGTCGACCTGGGACCGGACCGCAGCGACGCAGGGATGCACGCCAAGACCGTAGGATCCTACGCAGTGCCGTAGGGGACCGCACCGCCACTTCCCAGCAAATTAGGGACACTGTTGCTCCAGGGGTATCGGCGAGGACCATTCGCAACCGTCTCCATGAAGCTGGGCTACGGTCCCGCACACCGTTAGGCCGTCTTCCGCTCACGCCCCAACATCGTGCAGCCCGCCTCCAGTGGTGTCGCGACAGGCGTGAATGGAGGGACGAGGTCTTCAGCGATGAGAGTCGCTTCTGCCTTGGTGCCAATGATGGTCGTATGCGTGTTTGGCGCCGTGCAGGTGAGCGCCACAATCAGGACTGCATACGACCGAGGCACACAGGGCCAACACCCGGCATCATGGTGTGGGGAGCGGTCTCCTACACTGGCCGTACACCACTGGTGATCGTCGAGGGGACAGTGAATAGAGCACGATACATCCAAACCGTCATCGAACCCATCGTTCTACCATTCCTAGACCGGTAAGGGAACTTGCTGTTCCAACAGGACAATACACGTCCGCATGTGTCCCGTGCCACCCAACGTGCTCTAGAAGGTGTAAGTCAACTACCCTGGCCAGCAAGATCTCCGATCTGTCCCCCATTGAGCATGTTTGGGACTGGATGAAGCGTCGTCTCACGCGGTCTGCACGTCCAGCACGAACGCTGGTCCAACTGAGGCGCCAGGTGGAAATGGCATGGCAAGCCGTTCCACAGGACTACATCCAGCATTTATACGATCGTCTCCAAGGGAGAATAGCAGCCTGCATTGCTGCGAAAGGTGGATATACACTGTACTAGTGCCGACATTGTGCATGCTCTGTTGCCTGTGTCTATGTGCCTGTGGTTCTGTCAGTGTGATCATGTGATGTATCTGACCCCAGGAATGTGTCAATAAAGTTTCCCCTTCCTGGGACAATGAATTCACGGTGTTCTTATTTCAATTTCCAGGAGTGTATAAGGCTTGTAAACGCAGCACATTTTACTGGCTTTTCTACACGTTGTGTAGTTTAGGCAACAAGCATAATATTTTTGCATGTTTCAGCACTGATACATCTTTCTCTTCAGTCTGCTATTGAAATTACTTTTTTTAATCAGTTAGACACTTATCTTTGAATGCATTGGTTCTAAACAAACTACACAACAGGAATATATTTTTCTTTACCAGTTTAAGGCCCACACAAGTATCACAATACCAAACAAATATCACGTCTTCTTATCAGATTTTATTAGTTTGATTCACGTCATTAAATGTCAAACCAAAATTACATTCGTGTATTTTTAGAATTATCCAATGCATCGCTCATCGATGTTCAGAAGCGTTTTTTTTTTTTTTTTTTTTTTTTTTTTTGTTCCTGTTGCATGCTAGCCATTGTTATCAGCACAATCGTAAGACAACTCTCATTCAAAACTAAATACTTGTGCAGATAATAGCGTCTACTGCATGTACAGGTAAAAAGTCCTAGTCTAACCTGTATTTCTCAGATTTCAAGAATCAAACGACTCAAGTTAACAGAATATGAAGAAAAGGATCCATCTCACACCTAAAACCAAGTACTGAGTGCGATGCCCAATTTGAAGACGAAACATAAGACCTCTAAATATTATTCTATTTTAGAAGAAGGCTCTACTGTACCGAGCTGTCGGCGGACAAGAAATCTGTACGATATTTTATTAACTCTAATTTCGTGACATACCTCAGTTCAGCTACATAAAAATTATTGGTGTATGTCAGGTTGAAACTTGTATCAGCTTCAGACGTCATTTGTAAATATTCAGTAACAGTATAGCACGATGCCCATTTTTGTATGTTACAGATTATCTCCAGTTCCAGTTTTCCCGTAGTCCATGTCTCACCACTTTGCAATGCTGTGCTCCAAATGTACAGTTCCAGGAATTTCTTCCTCAAATTAAAGCACATTTTTGATACATGTAGACTTCTCTTGGCCAGGAAAGCCCTTTTTGCCAGTGCTAGTCTGCTTTTTATATCCTCCTTCCTGCATCCGTCATAGGTTATTTTACTGTCTATATAGAAAATACTTCGCCTTTGTCTACTTCGTGATTACCAATCCTGTTGTGAAGTTTCTCGCTGTTGTCCGTTCTGCTACTTCTCATTATTTTTGTCTATTTTCGAATTACTCTCAATTCGTATTCTGTACCCGTTAGACTGTTCATTCCATTCCACACACCCTATAATTCTTGTTCACTGCCGATAGTGATGTCACCAGTGAATCTTATCGTTGTTATACTTTCATCCTGAATTTTACTAGAGCACTTGAATCTATCGTTTTGTTGTCATTTTAGAAATCCCTTCTGCTTGCTTTAAGTCTTCCAAAGTTCTTTTGCATTCTGCCTCTAATATCGGATCCTATGTCTCTTCCCTGTCGACTGCGTTTCTTCCTCTGTCACGTCATCACAAACTTCCCCCTCCATAGAGGCCTTCAATGTACTCTTCACTTGCGCTCTCTGCTTTCCATTCCACAATGGAATTTCCAGTGTAACTGGAACATTATCATCCTTGTGTTTGATGTACCAAAGGTTGTTTTGTCTTTCCAATGTGCTGGATCTTCTTCCGACAGTCACTTCTTTTTTCACTTCTTCACATTTTTCATACAGCCCTTCCGTCTTAGCTTCCCTGCACTTATTATTTATTTCATTCCAAGGGGACTTGTACGTATGTATTCCTGAATTTTCCTTGCCATTATTGTATTTCCTTCTTTCGTCGGTTAGCTTAAGTATTTCTTCTGTTACTCATGGTATCGTCGCGGTTACCTCCCTCTTACCTACATTTTTCTTTCAAACTTCTGTGATTGCACGTTCTAGAAATGTTCATTCCTCTTCAACTGAACTTAATACTGACCTATTATTATATAACCTCAAAGAACTTCAAGCATGTATCTTCATTCCTTAATATTTTCCGTATCCCAGTTCTTTGCACATTGTTTCTTGCCGACTAGTCTCTTAATGAGCACCATATTTTTCATCATAATTAAATCGTCATCTGAGTCTATATCTGCTGCTGGGTGAGCCTTACAATCCAATATCTGATTACGGAGTCTCTGTCTGACCATGATGAAATGTAACTAAAATCTTCCAGTATCTCCCGCCCATTTCTAGGTCTGCCTCTTCATATTTTGATTCCTTAAATGAATATTATTTTTATGTGATCGGAAGCTTTCAGGGCGTATGTGTTGTTTCCAGTGCTCTCTGGTGTCCAGCCGTATGCGATCGTTGAAGTCCCACGATATTTCGGCGAATAACCTTTATAAAGGTTATCGCATCCTGCTGGACACCCAAGAGCGCTGCAAACAAAGTATTATTTCTTACTAGTTGAGATTCGTTACCATACTCAATTAGCCTTCCTTCTATCTCATTCCCGGTAACAAACCCATATTCTTCTGTAACTTTTTCTTCTGCTTCTTCCCCTACAACCGCACTCCATTCCACCATGACTATTAGATTTTCACCTTCATTTTTGTACTGAATTACCCATTCAGTATCTTCAGATACTTTCTGTAGCTCTTCATCGTCTGGTTTCGACGCTGGGATGTATACGTGAATTATTGTTGACGGTGTCAGTTTGCTGTCTATTCTGATGGGAACAGACCTATAACTGAACTCTTCCAGTAGCTCAGTGCCTGTCCTACCTTCCTATTCATAACGAATCCTGCTCCTGTTAAACCATTTTCTGCTGCTGTTGATATTACCCTATATTCATCTGACCAAAAATCCGTGTCTTCTTTCCATTCCACTTCACTGACCCCCACTACATCTACATTTTTCTTTTCAGTTTTCCTAGTTTCCCTACCACGGTCAAACTTCTGACACTCCACACCCTTTCTCGCAGGACTGTATTCTTTCACTGGTTACTCGATCTTTTTCTCATGGTCATTTCTTCCATGGCAGTCCCCTCCTGGAGTTCCGAATGGGGGAGTAGCCTGGAAACTTTTGCCAATGGAGAGGTCGTCGCAACAAAAATGAGAAAAAAAATTGTACTAGATTAGGGAAAAGAAAGATTGCAATATTGTAGTCTAAATATCTAAGTAAAGGTGTGTGTGGTCTCATGTGTAAGAGTAAAGACTTGATGATCAACAGACTGCACAAAGATATCGTATCTCTCTCTCCGTTCAACCTTTATAAAACTGAAAAGTAGCCCGGTAGGGACTATATAAAAGATTGACAATGAAGCCATATTTACTAACAACATTTATTTTATCAAAACAGACAACAATTATGCTAAACAAGTTATTGATTGAATACCTTAAACAACTAACAGGTGGTTTAAGAGTACTACGGACAAAGATCCTGGGTGGTAGAAGTGAGTCAAGTATTCTGGCCCTAAAAATGTGGATGACATAATCTGAATTGACCTGACGCTGAGGAGACTTTGACTGGTCAAATCTACAGTAGTTTCTCTATATAGGTGCAGCTGAGACCAAATGGCGATTGAGATCCGTACGCGCTGACAATGCCGGAGCGGCAGTACGTTACCCTGTTTGCTTCGTGCCGCGATGTAACTTGCAGCTGGTGACATGTGTGCGGCGTAGGCGAGACGTGAGGCGGCACCTGTGAATCGATCGCGGTCACGAAAGAAATGCAAAAATCTCACGGTCTACCGATCAGACAGACGGATCGCATCGCAATTTATTCTCTACCAGAGGCCTGCAATCACGGCAGATTTCAGTTTGTGGCATCCGTTCGCTGGTCGTACCAAGGACCAGTTTGTCTCACTTATACGACAGAGCACACTAGGATGCCAAACGACAAGACTGGTAAACTAAAAATGAATATGTGTGCCCTTATCAAATGAGTAGTCCGAGATGTTTGAAGTCACACTGTTGGCACAGTAAGAACATCACCACAGGCTCCCCATTCTAAATTATTCACAAGTGAAGTCAGTCTTTGGACAGGTCCCTAGTACCAACCACACATGCCAGAGCCTCGACAAGAAGATGCTTCCAGACCAAAGTCCTGCACCCGAGTGCTTCGCTCCTCTATAGAAGAAAAAAAGAAAAAAAAAGTCCCGTTTCTCCGCAAAGTGTACGAACGACACCACCTTCAAGCCATCTTGAGCCAATCACAGTACTCTAGAGGCGCTAAATCTCCCCTCCCACACTACAACACAAAGTAATGTGTAAGCAGGGCAGTAGTTAAGAAACTAGTGTTTCTGGAAAAAGTAGAAACCGCCAATTACTGGCTTTTTTAAGTTTTCTCGGAGGGGGCAGCTGATTTTCTCTGAAGTCGTGTCACTTCCCACTCCAACAAGTGAACGGATACAATCTTAAAGATCTTTGTCTAAATTGCCTTTACCTTGCAGCTTGTTAGTCCTAGCTATCAGCTAATGATCTCCAAACGTTTCCCAGACGTAGGAGTTTCTTATACAACCGAGGTGGTTTATGGAAGTGATTCACAGACCTATTTGCAGTATCGGCGAACACGAAAACTTGTGAATTTTTGTTTTTGTTTTTTTCCTTTTTTTTTTTTTGGCCATCAGTCTACTGACTGGTTTGATGCGGCCCGCCACGAATTCCTTTCCTGTGCTAACCTCTTCATCTCAGAGTAGCACTTGCAACCTACGTCCTCAATTATTTGCTTGACGTATTCCAATCTCTGTCTTCCTCTACAGTTTTTGCCCTCTACAGCTCCCTCTAGTAACATGCAAGTCATTCCCTCATGTCTTAGCAGATGTCCTATCATCCTGTCCCTTCTCCTTATCAGTGTTTTGTTACTCATGGCTATGTACACAATGCCTGGTTTATGACTCCACTGTGTAGACATGTACCTTCAGTCCAGCGTCCCCAGCGCTGCCTTCTACTGGCGCCACTTCAGGTAGCTCAGCGTTGTTCTGCTGGAGACTTGCCTTTAGGAGTGGCTGCCCTGTCTACACTGTGTGGCGGTGGGCCTGTCCAGCAAGATTTACTGAGAGATGAGCTCGTTGCCAGTTGCTTTCAACTCTGAATATGCCGTTACCATGAGCTAAGAACCATAAAAATGCCTCATGCTTTTAGCAACGACTCTTCAGGCCATTAACTTTCTATAGTCTCGCTCAAGGTTCGTCAGTTTGTAATAAAATATTTAATAATTTTCCATATGTGGAAAATAGGTGAGAGAGTAGCTTGTCCTCTCTCACGGCCCTCTACCTGCCATTGACTTCTCCACTGGTAGTGTCTCACTTCAATATTGTTTAATGTGACACGAACCAGAGGGAATAATTGAAAATAGTAGGAGAATCTCATCCTGACAACCGATATATATGTAAAGGAAGGTCATTTTGACAATCAGGATTGCATGATACGTGGGGAGGCGCTGGCGCCCGTCGCTTTCTCCGTTTGATTCACCCGGATCGATTGTGTTCCCTCTGGCGTTGCTTATCTTTGCCTCGTCGGCCGGTGGTGGTGCTGGTGGGCTGTCAGGCGGACTGGGTTTTGGCTTCGGAACGGCCGGTACGTGTCGCTACTCAGAGGGTGAAACTTGTGTTTGTGTGGAGTTAGCTGGATCTGACCGGTATACGTGGCTCGGAGTGCGGAAGCGGGCCTGATATTGCAAGTTCTTGAGGCGTGACTGGGCCATGGTCTTCTACACAGGACGCTGAGCAATGTGTTTTTCATTTTGGCTAGTGGAGTTGAACTATGGACCACGTATCTGTCTATTAGAGAAGTAGACATTCAAGCTTTGTAGCTTTGCACTCGGGCCTACCGGTGTTAACACTAACTTCTACCTTTTCTTATGAGTGCCAATATTGTATTGGAACTGCGACTTATTGGTGTAATAATATTATGCTTTGTCTTATCGTTGCCCTTTTAAAACTAGTCTGTTTGTGCTGGGGCCATTTTACATATTTTCACATTCGAGGTCTACAGTTAATTCTTTTAACCATTTTTTAATTTGCCTTCGTCTTTATGTGATCTGTCTTTGCAGAATTTTATCTTACTCTATTCTGGGACTGTTAACAGTGTTTCTTTTGGCTGTGACTGTGTGTTTGTGCTCTTCTGTGGCAGCACTCCAGCGGGCACCTAGTCTAAATCGATGTCCGGAGTACGACGCCTTGGCCGACCAGTACCAGAAGGAACGGGAGGTTATTTTGACCGCGGGGAAAATGACAACCAATACGGCGGCCACTGAGTTCTTCGGGTTGCAGTGAGTAGGGATCTTGCATTAAGTTTCCTCTGCAATGGGACGCCAAGGCGTCTGTTCCGTTTGCTATACTGCTTATATATTTACCTTCAAAACTATAGAGGAAGGAGACTAGTGTTCTGAATTATACCGTGCAGGCAGCGGGAGTTGAACTTATGTACATGTTAAAGAGAAATACTTCATGGGTAGCAGAAATCGGAAATTGTGTGAATTGTGCTATTGCGCTTCCCCAGGTGACCTAATTAAAAGAAACTTATTTCAACTTTATTATTCAAGTGCTTACAGTTAGTATAGAAGTTATAAGAAGTTCTTGTTTGCACCTAATTCAATTAGAAAGGTATTGTTTGACGTATTTTTCTGACTTGTGAATAAGAGACACTTGTAGAAAATATTCGGTAAATACTGTGCCCTTTGGGTTACACTATTGATCAGTAATAAATTAGTAGTCCTCTGTACTTGTTATTATTTCACTTGTCATCGGTTTGCATGTAAACTCCACGTTGCAGCCCATGACTAAAACACATCCCAGCTTGATCTCATTCATTCAAGGGGTCATTCACTCACATGAAGCTGCAAACCAGCAAGAGTACTTATAAACATTGTCGTGAGTGGTATGAATTATGTTAGAATTAGGGGTTAGTACCACATCACAGACTTCCCATAAACATTTGATATGCAGTTAAAAGAAATATACCCATTCACACCATATCCTGAGGTCACAGATGTCTAATGTGTCCTGGAGTCTGAACTGTTCTCTACTCATAAAGTTACCCCTGCTCAATCACTTATTTGGTCTCAATCATCAGGCACATACATTCTCAAATTCTCAATAAACAAAGAAATCATATGTGTAATCTGTTTGTCTTAATACCCAAGTTGTGTAAATTTGTGTATTATTTTCTATGACATGGAAACAAATAAGGCACATTATTAGGTTATTAATAAACGTGCAGAACAAACATACACATCACAATCAAGACAGTTCAATTGATACACAGAAAAACCCAAAAAGATATTACATAATAATATTATAGAAAGGTATCCTATCGCTCCCTCCACAGGATTCACTAGGAGACAAATTTAGCAATTTAAAATGTCACTTGAATTGAAAACATGGCACACATGCACATGCAAAAACCGTGACAGGTAGGACTGAAAAACAGCAATTTGTACCAGAGTGGAATGGCCTCTCACTCAGCACATTATGTGGCAGAAGTGGCAGCAGACATCTCTGGCATTTCCTCTAGTCTCGCAGCATATGGTGTCTGGGCAGCAACTGCCATCTTGGGCAGCTTATGGACTGCTGCTGGATCCTTGGCGTCATCCTGGTCAGGCGGCAGTCAGACATCAGCCACTGGCGTAACAGCATTGCATTTGATGTGCAACTCGCCCCCTGGAGTAGAAATCCATTCAGCGTTAGCGAGATGTGAGGTAGCCCTGCTCCACCCATTCACCTCTGCATCGGAACGCACCTACCGGCACAGGACATCAGTTTAGCTCGACTGTTGTCGACGGGATACATCACTCTCAGTACCCAACTGAGTCAGTTAGGCTGGGCACGCATGTCAAATGTGGTGCGTTGCGACTTCCTTGTCTCTCGATTAGCGGCCTGGCGGGTCGTTGGCCGCTAGGGGGTTGCTACTGGCACGTGGTAGCATCCTGCGGTCTGAGCTGGCTTGAGACGTACCGCCTGCAGTGGTAGATGACCGGGTTGAGTGACATAAGCGCATCAACTAGTAGTGACCCGGATATGTCATATGAGGCAGTACGGTCCCCTGCTCACCTGGGCTGCCACAGCTGACTCAATATGGCTGCCCACTCACTTCACCCCTCGCTGGCTATCGTGGGCCATGATGATCAGTCTACCATGTTGGTTCTGGAGTCTGGACAATCCTAAAGTGTGGTCAAGTGCTATATTATCTCTCAAACGTCATTACATCGATATAATCAATTAACAGAAAAATCACTACTGAATACAAATATTTATCTTTACTTAATATATTTATTTATACATTTATTTATTTATTTTATTACAAAGGACGCAAATCCAAAAATAAATTTAATGACTCCAGGGCCCTGTTAACATTGTATAGACGTGAATTAGGTGGTGTAAGGTGTCTTTGTTTGTGTGTGCACGTGTTTTTCTGGTTTTTGGTTAGTTCTGCTCCTGTCATGCACACTAATTTTACGCTAGCGCTACGTCTATACCTCCACCAAACGTGCAGACTTCTCCCAATACTATGTACTAACTTATTGTACTACCCTATGACTATGCTAATACTACTGAAGCGAATTTTCATGCATTTATTCCTCTTATACACCTCTTTTACTTTTCGATGGCTTTAGGGTGAAGTTTTGCTGATTCCTGTAATTATTACGTGTCTGTCATCAGTTTTACTATGGTTAAACTGACCTTCCTTGAGGTGATTAAAATTTTGCTGTCTGTTTTACTGATTTTTATGGTACGGTTGCTATGTGTTATTTCGCCAATTGTCGTTTCCGTGCCCAAAACTGTCGCCAAAATTCTGCTGTGAAAAATACTGGGGAGGGGACTTCTGTTGCTGATAGCTTTGATGGTTCCAGTTTTTGCCTCTGTTACCTGAAAACTAATTGTTATCATAGTGATTCTGATGACTGTAATTTTGTCGGTTACTAGCCCGGTGATGATCAGAATCGTGAAAAGAATTTTGCTGTCTTCAATTACAGTTAACATCTCCGTTTTGGTTATTATGTGAAGAAAAACTGTTCCGCCGTGATTTGTACGAATCATCAAGTTCGTAGAATTGTAAGACACCGCGAAATGCACCTGTGTTATCTTTTTGATGACCTGTCAGCAAATATTTCGGCAGTTTTGAAATACAAAGCTGTATAAGCTCGAATGAAATCTATGGCTTTGTTAAGTGTTGGTTTTGTTGTATCATGTGTTCTAAAAATTATGTAATTATTGCAAATTGCGACTTATGGAAATGTCAAACTAAGGACGATGTGTTGTGTCTGACCATAATGCCTCTAGAAAAGCGTTTTGAAATTCCTCCAGGCAATAACATTGACGTGCAATTGCTCGCTTTCTTATGGCTGGTTCGCCGTATGTATGGCTGAATATTAATTCCAGCTTTCAGTTACCGGGTACTGACGTGGTAAACGATAAGTAAATTGATGGATACAACATGGATGTAAATTTTGTGCACTATTTCAAGAAACGTTGACCTTACGAATTGAGAGAAAGTGTTTGAAGTCAAAGCTGTCGTGTGCCGGGGAATTACCAATTGTGATTAGAGCAACAGTTGTCAAAAGAAAAATCCCTCTCATGTGGGAGTAGGCCTGATCGTTGATGTTGCGATGAAGCACGTCAAAGCAAATTTGAAGAGTGTTTTGTTGTACTAAAAAATTAGTTGGCAATCTCAGAATCTATATTGCATAACTCCTGCTTAGGCCGGTTGCTCATAATTTATCGATTTTCGATAGCGCGTTGGACACTGGTTCACAGGCAGATGCCGTGTTTCTTGACTTCCGCAAGGCGTTCGATACAGTTCCCCACAGTCGTTTAATGAACAAAGTAAGAGCATATGAACTATCAGACCAATTGTGTGATTGGATTGAGGAGTTCCTAGATAACAGGACGCAGCATGTCATTCTCAATGGAGAGAAGTCTTCCGAAGTAAGAGTGATTTCAGGTGTGCCGCAGGGGAGTGTCATAGGACCGTTGCTATTCACAATATACATAAATGACCTTGTGGATGACATCGGAACTTCACTGAGGCTTTTTGCGGATGATGCTGTGGTGTATCGAGAGGTTGTAGCAATGGAAAATTGTACTGAAATGCAGGAGGATCTGCAGCGAATTGACGCATGGTGCAGGGAATGGCAATTGAATCTCAATGTAGACAAGTGTAATGTGCTGCGAATACACAGAAAGATAGATCCTTTATCATTTAGCTACAAAATAGCAGGTCAGCAACTGGAAGCAGTTAATACTATTAATTATCTGGGAGTACGCATTAGGAGTGATTTAAAATGGAATGATCATATAATGTTGATCGTCGGTAAAGCAGATGCCAGACTGAGATTCATTGGAAGAATCCTAAGGAAATGCAATTCGAAAACAAAGGAAGTAGGTTACAGTACGCTTGTTCGACCACTGCTTGAATACTGCTCAGCAGTGTGGGATGCGTACCAGATAGGGTTGATAGAAGATATAGAGAAGATCCAACGGACAGCAGCGCGCTTCGTTACAGGATCATTTAGTAATCGCGAAGGCGTTACGGAGATGTTAGATAAACTCCAGTGGAAGACTCTGCAGAAAAGACGCTCAGTAGCTCGGTATGGGCTTTTGTCAAAGTTTCGAGAACATACCTTCACCGAAGAGTGAAGCAGTATATTGCTCCCTCCTACGTATATCTCGCGAAGAGACAATGAGGATTAAATGAGAGAGATTGGAGCCCACACAGAGACATACCGGCACGAACAATACGAGACTGGAATAGAAGGGAGAACCGATAGAGGTACTCAAGGTACCCTCCGCCACACACTGTCAGGTGGCTTGCGGAGTGTGGATGTAGATGTAGTAGATGTAGGAAAGATTGAAATTCTTCGGAGTCTGCAAAATTTGTCGGTTACGTTGGGTCGGAATTGTCGTCAGTATGCTGCTGAATTTGGCATTATTGGCAATACCCTCAATTCAGATTGTGCCGAGAGCAGTTGCTCTTTAAGTCATCATACTGTAACTAGTGCAGGCGCATGCTACACTGTTGCGTCAGTGTTCATGGCCAAATTACGAGTAAAAATTTCAGAAATGACGTGACTGTCAGTAACTGAACTTCGTTCGGAAACTGTTCATGTAGCACTAGAAATTCGTGATTTACTGTTGGCAGTAGTATGCGGTTTGTCCATTATTGTACCAAAGGCAAAAAATTTTCAAAGACAAAATAAATCATACAAAATCACAAATGGGGCGCTGAAAAAATACACGGATGGTTAATAAATGAAACGTGCAGCGGCAGTAGCAATAGAGACTATAGTATAGCAGACTATAGAGACTATAGTATAGCAGAAAAGCAGAGCACGTAATCTGTCTACCGAGAAACTGTCAGAAAATTACTTAGAGTTCGTACTGTAAGAGGTGTCATCAAGTGAAAGTGGTAACGTATAGTTATATTTACTGGTATTTTGTCTTTGAGGTAATGGGAAGTTGATCCTGTTATCAGAGAAGTAGTTAAGCTCCTGTTTAAGTTCGTAAGTAATCTCGTAATTCATGAAAAGTGATAAGCAGTGCAAATGTTAATCAGAAATGCAATATTAAACTGTGTATTGCAATACTCGTGGTCAGAGAACGGTCTGTCCTGTTAAATTTAAAAAAACTGCCCTGTTCGCAATAATGCAACCAATCTGACTGCAAGAAAAGTACCAAAAATACCTAGTCGAAAAGTATGTCATTGCTGAAATGTTAATTGAATCACACGTAAATTATAAATGCCTCACCTGTTTGCGCAATGAATAAATACTGTTTGCTGCTATCTTCATTCTACTGCGGCATCTATGCGTCCTAAAAATTAAAAATTCAAACTACTAGGATTGTGATGTGCACTGTGTGCTTTAAACTATACAGGCATCCACAAAACTTCTCTGCTAATAAATCTCATCGCTGCAATGATCATTGTCACTTAAAGACCTGTTACTGAGATAGGTAGAGAAGAAAACTTAAACATGTAAAACCTGAAAAAAGACGATTGCTAACTGATGGAAAAACAGTAAAGTAACTCTATTTAATAGACTTTACATTACTTGAAATATTACTGATTCACCTTGCATTAATAGTGGAAAGACCAGAACATATCCTCTTTACTTTCTTACAAACACATATGCTATCCATCACTGAAGAAAAATTAGTACATCACACTCCGTTACGGTATCACAAAATTCCCCAATTCTAAATCCCTGACCAAATCAAATACCATGATTGGATGTCTCGGCAAATCTTTCGATGTCTTCTAAATAAGTATACAAAATATCTTTCCTTAAATGAAAAACAATATAAGAAAATTATTACCGGCACACAGCGCGGCCTAAGCACATCTCACTCCAGCACAAGGTACAATTCGACTTCTCTCTCTCCAAGACTGCACTCCACTCACAAGCAAAGGTCCTACTAACAGTCTCTCGCAGCGCAACATTTTTGGCAGATATGGTTCCCGCTGTCACTCAGATGCTATTTATTGAAGCTTTACTTTTCCGCCTGAGATCCAGAATATAATCAAAATTACAATTTTCTGTATAAAACAAAACCCTTACAACCAATAATCAAGCTCCTCTTTCCCCTGAAGATGTAGGCGATGGTCATTCTCTTGAACAACGTAAGCACATCATACATTGCGCGGGGAAAGTAATAGGCATTCGGATACAGGGAGGTCCGAGATTTAATCAAGATTTAACCACGTCAGGCGTGACACGGTGATAACAACTTAAGACATTCTGTATCAGTCCCCAAACGCCTGACGGCACCCCTAGACCACATGGACTTGCCGCTACATCGTAGTCTAATTATCAAAGATTATCAGTTAAGAACTGCTTAGTCGTTTGTTTTGATCACGTTTCGTGTAAGAATTAACTGATCGGGAAGTTCACTGATGGAATATTTTCTTGGGGGTATTTCCGCCAGGTTACAGATGGAAATTACTTATGTTACGGAGTTGTTCGCCGTATGTTTAACTAACAGATCCTAGGCAAGAAGTAGAAGAAAACGTGTCCATGTGGCCGATTTATGCTCGATTGCTGTTTTTCCACTGTGTCTCAGTGTTCAGAAGCAGAAAGTGTCTGTGCAATGTACACAAACTCTAGAAAACAAATGACACATTACGGAATAAAAGGAAGCCACAGCGCTCAAAATGCAGTCGACAAAATCGTAGTATTAACTGACAGTAGGATACGAACGCCAGCGCCAGCGCCAGCGGGAAGATGAATGAAAGCCTGAAATGCCTGTTGGCATATAGTAAGTGTGTACCACAAATGGCTCGATGCTGTAGTGCTTCAAGCAACAATGAGTGTTGTAAATTATGATGACTGTGATATAAATTATTAGTCTCAGTAAGACATTGTTACGAAAATATAATGAGTTCTACTCCAAAATTGAAAATCCTGAAGATATAGAACTTAATAACTGAAAGCAAGGCGCGTTACGCCAGTCGGCTTTTTTTTTTATCTTTATTAATCCTCGCGACAGCCGTGCAAAATTAGCGGCAGCGTCCACCGCAAGGCCAAACCGAAGGTGAAAGTGCGTTTTTGTGCCACACGTCGTCATAATTATCGTATTTCATAAGATTCTACGGACGTTGGTTAAACATTATGAAACACTAGGGGCATCCGTGCCGCCGTAATTAGTGACCTACCACTGGAGTCCACTCACTGACCCTACATGAGCTGCACACGGCTCTGAGAAAGCTGCCGATGATGTCTCGTCTTGACCCTCTCACGACAACAGGTGCAAGTGAAGTCAGGTTCCGTGGGATCCTTTCTGCTTAGGCCGTCCAAGAAACCTATACTCTCGTGAGAAGGTTCCTGGTTTGATCCTACTCAACTGAACTACCAGGACGATCATGTTCGACAATATTCTTGGGTGCACTGAATGATCCCAGTTCACGTCTGTGTAAAGTTACGTCAAGCATTGTTGAGCATCATCGTTTTGTGGTCCAGGTGTTACGGTGTGAGGATCTACGACGTTGCATGGGGGTACTGATGTCCATACATTTGAACACAGTACATTCACCAGCAGTACATTGAGCATGCAGTACAGGAAACAAAATCAAAATTCGGAGTAGTTATTAAAATCCAAGGAGAAGAAATAAAAACTTTGATGTTCGCTGATGACATTGTAATTCTGTCAGAGACAGCAAAGGACCTGGAAGAGAAGTTGAAAGGAATGGACAATGTCTTGAAAGGAGAATATAAGATGAACATCAACAAAAGCAAAATGAGAATAATGGAAAGTAGTCGAATTAAATCAGGTGATGCTGAGGGAATTAGATTAGGAAATGAGACCCTTAAAGTAGTAAGTGAATTTCGCAGTTTGGGGAGCACAATAACTGATGAGGACCGATTTAGAGAGGATATGAAATGTAGACTGGCAATGGCAAGGAAAGCATTTCTGAAGAAGAGAATTTTTTTTACATCGGGTATAGATTTAAAAGCTAGGAAGTCACTTCTGAAAGTATTTGTGTGGAGTGTAGCCATGTATCGAAGTGAAACGTGGACGATAAATAGTTTAGACAAGAAGAGAACAGAAGCTCTTGAAATGTGGTGATACTGAAGAATGCTGAAAATTAGATGGGTAGACCACATAACTAAAGAGGAGGTATTGAATAGAATTGGGGAGAAGAGAAATTTGTGGCACAACTTGACTAGAGGAAAGGATCGGTTGGTAGGACATGTTCTGAGGCATCAGGGGATAAACAATTTAGTATTTGAGGGCAGCGTGGAGGGTAAAACTCGTAAAGGGTGACCAAGAGACAAATAGACTAAGCAGATTCAGAAGGAAGTAGGTTGCAGTAGGTACTGGGAGACGAGGATGCCTGCACAGGATGGAGTAGCAGGCAGAGCTGCATCAAACCTTTCTCTGGACTGAAGACCACAATAAAACAACTTTCAGCAGCCAATTATATTGTGACACTTGTACTCCTATCCAATGGGCGCCTTTCGAGCGGTACATTCGGTCGTCACTTGATTGTTACAGATGACAATGTGCGACCGCATTGAACAGTGCCGGTGTAGGAGCTCTTGGAACGAGAGGACTTTCGACAAACTGACTGGCCAGCTCTTTCCACCCGACTTAAATCCCATCGAGCACGTCTGCCATGCATTGAGAAGACGTATTGCAGCACATCCATATGCATCAACGACCTTCCAGCAGTTGTGAACAGCACTGGTTGAGGAAAAGAAACCTCTAACACGAGAACGCCTTACGAACCTCTAGGCCAGCATGGAAGCAGGTTGCAGAGCATGTATTGCCATCTGTGGTAATGACAGACCTTACTAATAGCCATGTACAGCTATCTGTAATGTCCTGCTGAACATCATGAATCGTGGTGACGTCAGTGGAATTATTGTATTTGAATAAAAGTGTCATTTCTGTTCTTTTCATTGCGTTCTGTGCTACAATGCAGCAGTTGCTTTGCGTGCTGAAAAGTGATTCACGGAATTTTTGACGTGAAAGCTCATAATCCTTTTAAATAAAACAAACGTTATTAAGATTCTACATGTTTTTTTTATGTCTATATACAATATGTGATCAAACGTATCTGGACACCTCGCTGAAAATGACTTACAAGTTCGTGGCGTCCTCCTTTGGTAATGCTAGAGTTCAATATGGTGTTGGCCTACCTTAACCTCGATGACAGCTTCCAATATCGCATGCATACGTTCAAACTGGTGCTGAAGGTTTCTTGGGGAATGGCAGCCCCTTCTTCACGGAGTGCTGCACTGAGGAGAGGTATGATGTATGTCGGTGATGCCTGGCATGAAGTGGGCGTGCCAAAAGATCACAAATGTGTTCTATAGGATTTAGCTCAGGACTTTGTGCAGGCCAGTTCATTACAGGGATGTTATTGTCGTGTAAACATTCCGCCACAGGCCATGCATTATGAACAGGTGGTCGATCATGCTGACAGATGCATTCGCCATCCCCGAATTGCTCTTCAACAGTGGGAAGCCAGAAGCAGTTTAAAAAATCAAAGTACGCCAGTGCCGTTACAGTGCCACACAAAGCAACAAGGGGTGCAAGCCCCTCCATGAAAAACCTGACCACAGCATAATGTAAGCAGGCTGTTTAGGTTTTTATGTTGGTAACGCCATATAGCGCTCTGTATGAAAAAACGCTGACTGTGCTTTGTGCAGTCTGTGGCTGGTTGGACTCATTGTTGGAATATTCGCTCGTGTAGTGTTGGGCAGTTGCATGGTGAACAGTGCGTGGCATTGTACAGTTGGAGGTGAGCCACTAGCAGTGGTGGATTTGGGGAGAGACATGGCAGAGTTTTGAGATCGTACAATCTGGACGTGTGTTCATCAGGAAAAGGAAATTTGTAAGACTGGATGTCATGAACCGATATATCCTGAACACTATTAAGGTAAATTCATTGTTCGTTCTCTATCAAAATCTTTCACTTGCGAACTACGCCTATCAATAGTTAGTGCCTTCAGTAGTTAGAATCTTTCATTTAGCTGCCAGTATTGGTGCTCACTGTATTGCAGTAGTTCGAGTAACGAAGATTTTTGTAAGGTATGTGATTCATGAAAGGTATAGGTTATTGTTAGTGAGGGCCATTCTTTTGTAGGGATTATTGAAAGTCATATTGCATTGCTCTAAAAAAAATATTGTGTGTCAGTTTAGTGATGATCAGAATCAGTAAATAGAGAAATTTCTGAGCACATTCTGGTTTGCTTAGCTGTTTGAAAACCAAATAACGTAAGACGTTTATCAGCACAGTCATTTATAATTTTTCTAGAGGGACGTTTCATATGGCGACACTGCCAGGATACCTCACTGGAATCTTCTGATTTTTTCTTGTAGTTTGTGTAGTTTGTGTAATTTGTGTATTTATTGTTTATTGCTAGCGTATAATTGTAGAGAAAATCTCCTTTGTAGTTGTAGTTTTTCATTGTTGTACTGTAAAACAGTTGTGGCGTGCATGTAGATTCGCACCAAGTATTTTGACGCTGCGCTTCCAATTAATTGGATATTATTTTCAGTGCTTTTTTAATGTGTTTTCTTATTTTGCCCTTCAAATTGTGCTCTTCAGTGTTATTGTGTGAAATATTGTGACAAGTATGGCGTGTGAAAAATGTAATACTAGGCTCCAAAGTAAACTGAGAAAGGACAGTGAAGACTAGAGTAGCGTGTTAGCGCCATCGTGTAATGAATTAAATAATGTTCGACGTAGTAACTTGGTAATTGTGCATAGGGAAATGGACCAGGCAATAAATAATCGTGTAGACAGTGAAATAGTTAGTGAAAAGGGTAGTTAGTATTGCCGATCTGTTAGTCGGAAACAGCTCGCCCGTGGAACCTGAAATGACAGGACACAATCTCGCAAATACCTTAGATTCAGGTTTTGCGTCCTCACATTTCTCAATTAAGTCAAGACACATTTTCTGCTTTTCAAAATGTGAATGTTGCCATTGCAAATGCACTGCCGACAAGCATAGAGGAACAGGTGCAAGACACTAATTCACTGTTATTGCAATTAATGTAACAAATGAAACAAAATCAAAAACAAATGGAACAAAATCGGAGACAAACACAGCATCAGCTTCAAAAGTTAGACACCATGGAACAAAATCAGGAACGAACTCAGCAACAGCTACAAAAGTTAAACACAATGGAACAAAACCTTCAAAATTTAAACACAACTGAGTAAACGCTTGAACGTTACATAAAATCGAATCGCAATGTCAAAAAGTCTGTAATGACGTAAAAACACAAAGTTGTGAACATTTCCAACCTATTTTTTCGCGTCATGAAAATGTATTACAGAATCACGAAGCAGCCATAAAAGAACTGCGAACTATTGTTCATGAAAATCATGACACCTTGCAAACTAAAATTGACTCAGTTGCATCTACCGATTTGGTTACGGGACGTGCAAAAACTCAAGGACATAGTAGATACGCTTTCAACACAAATGGGCACTCTGAAACTTGGTTCAGAAAAACACACCGAGGAAATCAGTTCATTATCAGAGAAAGTAGCCGAACTTCCGGATCACTTCGCTAACTTATCTACAAAGGTAGATGATGTTCTAAATGACACAACACCAGTAGCCCTTACTGACACAGACGAGTATGAACAAATTAGAAAATGCAAGCAAAATCTGAATAAAATTAATACGCAACACAAAAGGGAAATCTGGGGAGTACAAGATCAGTTGGCACAAGTAATACAAGAATCACATATTTCAGAGACACTCGCGCTCCAATGCGGAAAGAGGGACATAGAAATACGGAACAGCTACAAAATAATAACACAGGGCATTTCAGAAATAGTGAAAGAAATTGGCAAGGTACACCGAAATTTGAGATGGAATCGCCGAAACGACATAAAAATGACCGATATGCGACACGTAAATTCAAAACAATTAAGAATTCC
This sequence comes from Schistocerca serialis cubense, assembly GCF_023864345.2. Taxonomy (NCBI): domain Eukaryota; kingdom Metazoa; phylum Arthropoda; class Insecta; order Orthoptera; family Acrididae; genus Schistocerca; species Schistocerca serialis. The sequence goes on along the minus strand of NC_064646.1, from coordinate 253,549,522 downwards.
CCAATCCACGAGCATGGCTTCATCAATTGTCTCATTGTTTTCCTCCCAACTGGTCATTGGAGCACAGATTAGAATTTATGTGTGGCTACTTAGAGAATGAAACAGCTCTAAGAATGTGATCGGTCATTCACGATTGTCACAGTGAAGGAGAATTTTATCATGTCTTCCTCTCAGCATATTGGTCTGAAGCTACTCAAGATCGTGTAAAACATAACATCATAATGATGAAACATTTCGAACAATCTGAACTCTCCAGTCTTGTCAAACATTTTAAGACATGTTGCATAAAGATCATTATCTTTCAAACCCATACAGCCCCTCAAAATTTATTCGCATCTGCTTAGTCAAATTGCCTGAAGATTTACGACTTATTATTTTGGCAGGACGTTGTAAAGACGACATCGAAGTTTTTCAGTGACTGTTACAAGAATTGGAAATTGACACTGACAATCGGGGGACCCGAAAACAGGGACACAATAATTACAGGTCACATCCATCACAGTTGCGCGATGACAGAAATAGTAACTGGACGTGACAAGGCTATTCTTGCAACGCAAATCGTGACCAAAACAGACACCACCCATACCATCCATATGACAACCGTTGGCAGAGTAGTAATAATTACAGGGAAAGATCACCTCTCATCGGGAACGACTACGACAGAGACAATCATAGCAATAGACAATATGGGAACCAGACCTGTTATTATCAAGGGAGACAGAACAATTTCATACACAACAGCCCAGCACGCAGTTACGAGTCATGGAGATGTTCTCCACCACGTGACCGACAAGAAAGAAATTAGAGAAACTACCCTCATGATGACAGACGATATAATCTTAAAAACACAGCAGAATTTAATCATAACTGGCGGGATTCAAACACGCCAGGGCCCTCTCGACAAGTTGAAATTGTAGAAGTTAGGTCTCCTAACCCTAATAACGACGTGCACCAACAAAGAGACAGACAATGACTCGCACCGCAGGCGGCCTCGTGAAGCGGCTGGGCATGAGAAAAATAACATAATTAATCTTGAGAAAAATTCCAGTATTTTTTACCGACGTATACAACAGGATAATTGCTTTGAAGTTGACACTCTGCGTACTACGAAGAGTAAGGGTTTACGTCCCATTTCACTTGTACAACCGTTTATTGACAGGTAATCTGCTTTTTAACTTAGTCTTTGCAGTAAAATCTTTCACTTCACGTTACCAGTACGCTTAGTCACACTTAGAAACTGGTAAATTGCAACAATGTTTTGAAGTTAACTATCCAGGCAAGAACCAAGGGAACTTATGTAAACAGTAATTACGAATGCATTGTCATAGTGAACAGACGACACAGTGTTGTGTGTATATTCTTGCATGTTTGTTGCACAATTACATAACAACTATAAGTCTTACATATTTGGAACATACACTGCTAATGAGATTTAATGCAACATTTTGATTTACTTGAAAATACAGTCAGAATTTAAAGAACTTTCTGTTAGATTACAGATGACTTTGTATTTAGTTTATTTGACAGCTATACGATTATATCACGACGCTACTAATGAGTGACACAATTTATATTACTGCTTTTGGGCTGTATCTGTTTTATATCAACACAGTTTTTCTGAATTCTACTGGAAAGTAAAACATGTTTTAGTAGTAACTTTTGTGGTATAGCTACATTGAGACAGCTCTTTCCACAGCTCAGCAGTACGTTACAATATAGTACTTTCTTGATCACGGTAATGAACGTAATAACTATGATATCTATATGCAAAGCATTTCTCTTTTGTTTATTACGAGGTAAGTACATTGACTTCTACAGAACTTTGCTTACGGACGACGATAATTATGACACTGGGCACATTTTTACCGTTAAGTACTGACAGAGATTATCTTACAACAAGACCCACAGTTTAACTTCGATATTGACATTCCTTTGTAGAAAGCATCGCAAATACGACACGCTCATACTTGAAAACATATGATTACAGTTTGCTTCTTGTACTTTCTGATATTTACTGAAATGCCTAATGAAATTATGAGAAACATTTTACGACAAATGTCTTTCTAGTTGAAAGGTATTTTACTGCCTTATGAAATGCCATATGGCTAATAAATGACATTTCAAGCCTTGCTTTATGTATATATTTGCCTATTTTGTTTAATATCTCGTTTCTAGGTGCACTGCAACATTGGTTAAATTACATTTAATAGATGTAATAATATCATTATTTTATGCCTACAGATGCATTAAATAATAATTTTATGATCTACTTTCTCTTAAAAAAGTGGCAAAAATAAACATTTCCCATCACAGGAATTGCATACATAATTTTTTAACGACTTGGTAACTTGTTTGGTAGAGTACATTATCGTGATGCATCACTCTAGGGTTAAGACCTGACATAGGTATTAAATATTTCCTATCTTTACTGTAACATTTTTTCTGCTGGAGCTTTGTCATGTCTACGTATAAGTTATTGCATTTGCTGCTGCTGTTTTTCACACATAGTTCTAATGAATTTTACATTGTATTAAGCCAGATTCACTACTGATTTATTTTTCTTGTTGCTGCACATTGGCTCATATTAGTTGTAATGTTGCATTTCCTTTGCTGATTTGGATATTCTGTTGCTTGCTTTGTCGATTTGCATTTTTTGTCATTGCTGTTTGTGTTAATTGTTTCGTGCTGCTGCATTGCCTCGTCCCTTAGTATATATACCTGAGCTCAGTAGATTTAAGTTAGCTTATGAGGGGGTACGCTGTATAAGAGAATGAGCTGTGATGAATTGGCAGAAATGCATTGAGAAGCTATAAGAAAAGTTTGACAAAAAATGTAGTGTACAATAAAGAATAATTATTTTGAAATTGGATATGAACAAAACAGTAGGGTTTAGGGACAACAGGTACAGATAGTACTTTTTGGGAATAATGGTGAACTAAGGGAGATCTCCTAGAAGTAAAGAAAATTTTGTTTGCAAATCGAATACGATAAATACTTTTGTACCAAATGTCATACTGAAAACACACGCAGTCCTTTCCTTTTGTGTTATTCCGCTATGTGTTTATGTACCCTTGTGTATTTGTGTTCTTCCTGTTCAAAAAATATTCAAATGTTTCTTAAATATTATGGCACTTTACTGCTAAGGTCATCAGTCCCCAAGCTTACACACTACTTAACCTCAATTATCCTAAGGACAAACACACAACCCATGCCCGAGGGAGGACTCGAACCTCCGCCGGGATCAGCCGCCCAGTCCACGACTGCAGCACCTAAGACATCTCGGCTAGTCCTGTACGGCTGTTCTTCCTGTCTTTATGTGTTCATCTGATAAGAGTTGTAGAATTTTTCAAATATTAAGCTACATTGACTGTGATGAGGTATACTGTTATCCTCAAATATAATTTGCATTTAGAATATGTTATTTACTTAGTAAAGATGCTTAGACATTATTTATTCTGTTCAGTTTTAATGCTCATGGGTGAAGTTAATGTTTCGAAAGCTCTTCTCCTTATTTTCTTTATTTAATTACGTCATAACTCCTGTAAGACTGATGTATATGTTTATTTCAATTCTTTTGTAAAGCCTGTATTACTATAAATGTTATCTGTATTATTATGTTCTTTACTCATGTATTTTGTACCTTTGTAATTGTATTCTTATGTCGTAAATTTATAATTGTATAGACACCTGGTCTTCAAATTAAGATTCATTGCACTGCACTCGTTATTGTCGGTCATAGTATACGCATAATATGGGAGAGGTTAAGATAAGGGGAGCGTTGGCGTTTGCAGGTGTGTTGATAATTCAGCAAGGGACTGGTTAACAGCACTGCTGGTTATAAGGACATTCCAAAAAGTTTGTGAGTGCACAAGTGGTGGTTTTTGGAAATGCTATATCGTCCGCAAGTCTTTTCGGTGGTGATTGTGCACCCGCACAGTCGCAACAGATGGCTGCTGGCCATCTCTACAAGGACTACAGTACGTCTACACCTTTGATGGCCCACAATACCATCATTTCTACAAGGACTGCAGTAGGTCTGCACCTCTGGTGGCCTGGCCGACGAATACCATAATCTCTATCAGGACTACAGTGGGTCTGCTCTGAGATGACCTACCTACCAATATTCTTCAAAACTTCGACTGACTCTGTTGTGGGTTTGCTCAGTTGTGGCACATTACCTGTCTGCATGTCAAGATTCAGCACTGTCTTTCCGTTGGAAGGACAACACTACTTCACTACTTCTTCAAGACTGCATGGAAATCTACTACTTCTGTGTGCATTTTCTTTTACTGCTAAGACTTTGAGAAAAAACCTGCAATTACTACTGTGATGAATGATCAGGACTGTCACTATGAGAACAATTTTTGCTTTTGACCAACATTGTATCAATAGATGAGTGCATTTGGTATATTTGTTATCGTTAATATAAAAAAATTACCAAATAATTATTGGGCACTACCATAAACAATTTGTAAAATTTTTTGTGGGTAGCATGGGGGCTACGTAAGTAGGCTCTTTACGTTTTTGTGTTGGTAACGCTACGTAGCGCTCTGTATGAAAATCGCTGACTGTGCTGTGTGCAGTCTGTGGCTGGGAGGTTGGATGGTGAATAGCGCGTAGCGTTGTACAGTTGGATGTGGGGAGAGACATAGCAGAGTTTTGAGAGCGGGCGATCTGGACGTGTGTCCGTCAGAAAAAGGAAATCTGTAAGACTGGATGTCATGTACTGATATATATATTATGACTTTTGAACACTATTAAGGTAAATGCATTGTTTATCAAAATCTTTCATTTGCTAACTATGCCTATCAGTAGTTAGTGCCTTCAGTAGTTGGAATCTTTCATTTAGCTGCCAATATTGGCGCCCGCAGTATTGCAGTAGTTCGAGTAACGAAGATTTTTGTGAGGTAAGTGATTCATGAAAGGTATAGATTATTGTTAGTCATGGCTATTCTTTTGTAGGGATTATTAAAAGTCAGAATGCGTCGCGCTAAACAAAATATTGTGTGTCAGTTTAGTGATGAAGAGAATAAGTAAAGAGAGAAATGTCTGGGTACGTTCAGTTTTGCTGAGCTGTTTGAAAACCGTATAACGTAAGAGGTTTTTAAGCACAGTCATTTATAATTTTTCTAAAGGGACGTTTCAATAACACCACCGCCTCCGAATTTTACTGTTGGCACCACACACGCTGGCAGATAACGTTCACAGGGCATTTGCCATACCCACTCCCTGTCATCGGATCGCCACATTGTGTACCGTGATTAGTCACTCCATATAACGTTCTTCCACTATTCAATCGTGCAACGTTTACGCTCGTTACACTGAACGAGGCGTATGTTGGCATTTACTGGATTGATGTGTGGCTTATGAGCAGCCGCTTGACCATGAAATCCAAGTTTTCTCACCTCCCAGCTAACTGTTATAGTACTTGCAGTGGATCCTGATGCACTTTGGAATTCCTGTGTGATGGTCTGGATAGATGTCTGCCTATTATACGTTACGACCCTCTTCAACTGTCGGCGTTCTCTGTCAATCAATAGACGAGGTCGGCCTATACGCCTATTTGCCGTATGCTTCCCTCCACATTTCCAGTTTACTGTCACATCGGAAACAGCGGATCCAGGGATGTTTAGGAGTGGGAAATCTCTTTTACAGGCCTATGACACAAGTGACACCCAATCACCTGACCACGTTCGAAGTTCATGAGTTCTGCTCTCTCACGGTGCCTAATGACTATTGAGGTCGCTGATATGGAGACCTGGCAGTTTGGTGGCAGCACAATGCATGTAATATGAAAAATGTACGTTTTTGCGGGTATCCGGATACTTTTGATCGCATTGTGTATTTATTTCTCAACATTGTCACCCTGGCGGCCAACACATCTCTCCCAATAAGAGACATTTTGTTGATACCACCACTGCAGAATGTTTGACTCTGTTGACGGTTCCACAACTTCACTTGCTCTTCTTGCAGCGCTTGTTCACTCTTCACGTCCTCTAAGGTAGTCTTCAACTTTCGGAAACACATGAAAATCGAATGGGACGAAGTTGGAACTGTTTTGGAGATGTTCTATGGGAGCCGGCCGGGGTGACCGAGCGGTTCTAGGCGCTACAGTCTGGAACCAAGCGACCGCTACGGTCGCAGGTTCGAATCCTGCCTCGGGAATGGATGTGTGTGCTGTCCTTAAGTTAGTTAGGTTTAAGTAGTTCTAAGATCTAGGGGACTGATGACCACAGTAATTAAGTCCAATAGTGCTCAGAGCTATTTGAACCATTTGTTCTATGGGAGTCAACACAAGGCGACGGATTGCTGCCGCAGCACTCGTGTGTGGTCTTGCATTGTCATGATGAAGGAGAAGGTGATCCATGTGTCGATGAACACTTCAAATTCGAAACTCGATTGCGTCACGCTGGTTCTCACGCCCCGACCTACTTAAGTTGCACACCACCGTGGTACACACCGCTAGCGGTCGATAGCGGCAGTGACCTGCGAAGAGGTAGACATGAATAATAAGGAAGTAGAAAGGTAGTAACGTTTGTTTTATTTAAAAAGCCTTAAGAGTTTCCACGTAATAATTCAGAAGCATTACTTTTCAGCATGCCCTCGTATGTATGGTCCTGGTTCCATTGAGCTATGTTGCTTGGCAGTGACTCATCATGCGAGTTACTTTGGTAAACGTCTGCTACTTCACTGACATTTTCTAATCTAATTCCCTCAGTATCGCCTGCCATCACTGGGCTACCGTCTATTATCATTGTTTTACTCTTGTTAGTGTCCCTTTAGAAGCTCTTTTCAAAACACTAATCACATTTTTCTTATATTCATCTAAAATCTTTGCCTCCTCTGGCAGCGTTATAGTACTCCTGAACTTCAATTTCCCTCTCTTATTGCTCCTTGATGCTCTGTATTGCTTGCTCAAACAAGTACCCGTTAAATAACGTGGGTACAGGCTACAACTCTTTCTCACCCCGCAAGAACTGACACCCTTTCGTGCCCTTCGGTTCCTATAACTGAAGTGTTTTCTGTGCAAGCTGGAGATAACCCTTACTTCTTTGTGTATTATACCTAAGAAAATCGTGATATGTGACAGTGTCTTATAGTGAAAATTGTCAAAAGCTTGTTCTAAATGCACAAATGCTATAAATTTATTTTTGCCTTGCTTCAGTCTATTTTCTAAGGTAATTCGTAGAGTTGGTATTACAAGCGCGCACCTGCATTCCACCAATAATTTTTCGTGGAACATTTAGCCTTTAACAGTAGCCGCTTGCATTACGAGTGTTTTAACATTATGTGAACTTCCCGTCGGTGCTTGTCAGAACACGACAATTTTATATGGGAAAAACTTTTCTGATCCTCCGGTAATATATTTTCAGAATATTATGTTTTCCGTTTAATAAAAAAACATATTTTTTGGTGAAATTCCTGGCGTTGTGTAGTCACCCGTCAAGATGAAATAAAAAGTATTCTCAAGATTTTTTTGTATTTTAATCTCTGTTAAATGCACAATTTTTTCATAGGTAATTCTGAATAGTGAAAGTAAATGCGAAACTAACGTAAAATAAACGCACAATGGTATGAGATTCTTGTGTGGCTTCCCATTTTGAATACTCTAAAAATATTCCCAAAAGCTACGTAGAGCACCACTCGTAGATGTGTCTGTATGTTCTCCCAATAGCAAGCGGTGAAAATCTAGTTTACCTATCGTACATCACGAGACTGACACGTCAGAAGTACATTGACACCTCAGCTGGATGGACCCCGTACATATAAATAGGTGCTTAGCTGGAAGGTCTGGTAACTGTTATGAGTTACTCTACGGAACAGCAACGTTTATCACCATGCCGACCGCAGACAAGTTTGTTGCAGGCCCCCAACTGGCCTTCTCCTAACCAGCATATAGTAGACAGGCAGAACCAGCTGTCATCGGAAAACACAACGGATCTCCACCCTGCCTTCCAATGAGATCTCACTGACACCACTGCAGTCACGAATGAAAGTGGTTTGAGGTCAGTGGGAAGCACGCTACAGGGAGTTGACCTTGAAGTAACCACTTTGTAACAGTTCCTTCTTTCACTGTGTTGCCAACTACTGATCAGACTACTGCTGCAGATACATAGCGATGCGACAGAGCCATATTTCAAATACGATGGTCTTATCTCTCGTTAGTTCTACATTGCCTTCTGGAGCACCGAGCGAGGTGGCACAGTGGTTAGCACACTGGGCTCGCATTCGGAAGCACGACGATTCAAATTCGCGTCTGGAAATCCCGATCTAGGTTTTCCGTGATTTCCCTAAATCGCTTCAGGCAAATAGTGGGATGGTTCCCTTGAAAGTACATGGCCAACTTCCTGCCCTACCCTTCCATAATCCGATGGGTCCGATGACCTCACTGGTTGGTCCCCTCCCCAAACCATCCAACCAACCTTCCGGAGCGCGGACTTCTTGCTACCATATATTCTCGTGACTACCCTACCCTGAATCATGTACAGTGGCTATTTTCCTGCCAAGTCTTCGTGCAAACTCGCGGAAGGAACATCCAGCTTCGCATCCCTATTGCACCACGTTCAAAGTCAGTGACATGGTGTTTGTCGCCTTAAAGACTTCCTGGACTAACATCAACTCACCGCGTCTAACCTCAACTGTAGCTAACCCTCATGGCCATTACAGCGTGTATGTAAAACAAAGCCGATTTGCATCCTCATAGTGGCGCTGCTGTCGCCACTCTTATGCGACTGGCCCGAAATTTGAACAGATATCATCTTCCGTATTTGCACACGCCTATCAACTTTCTTTTATGTCGCACGGCTCCTTCTGGCGGGCGAGATTTGTTTCTGTCGGTGTATGAACAGTTACTAACTGAAATAGGTAATTTCTCACGCATCTCGGAAATACGTCTCTTAGAATAACAAATTTTCCAGGTATATTTAGTGGCATATAAGAATTCTGTCTTCAAAATGTGTTGTGAATACAATTAGTAGTAAAGAAGTATTAAGTTAAACCACCATGCCGGATGCGATAGTTTCGCTGCATGACCGGCGATAAAAGTTTTTCGTCTTTTTGGGAGTGGCGTCAGCGAGAAAAAGTTTTCTAAAGGCTTGAAAGTATGAGTAAACTTCGTTGCAAGTCTCTAATTGATCCTATTCTCAAATAATGGGTGAATGTAATCTCGGTATTTGGGCAGTGATTACACTACCTAATGTCATACACACAGTTTATGACTGTAACACTTGTCTTACTGAGTTGTACCTTTCACACAACACTATACCTCTCAACGAGTAGATATGCGACTGGATTCAAGACTTCCATTCAGTCAGAACTTTTTTTTTCTTTATTGTTATTCCACCTCCTCGCCCCATATGGGTCGGGGGTGAGCTGTCGGCAGTTCAGTTCTCTGCTGTTTAGCCAAGCGGATTAAAAACGATTTACAATGAGAAATGGTAACAAAATTTGGGGCTTTCTCTATTTTACATTAAAAATCAGAGACGAACAAGTAAAAAACTGAAGTATATATATTTCAAAATTACTGCGCAGTGAGGTGAAAATCTTTTGATAAAAACACCGAAACACTCCAGTTCCATTTAAAAACTGAAGGACCTGCACTAGGGCAAGACGTAATGCTGGAGGAGAGAGTGCGTTCCCTAGGGTTGGAGAGTGTGGATGGAAAGATAGAGGGGTCTGTTAGATAGAAAAAACTACGGAGATGAGACATAGGAGTTGCCGTGGATAGTTTAAGATACAGTCGATTGGAATGACAGACGTGTTCGATATGGGTGAGGGGAGATGGGAATTGTATGAGATCGTAGAGGATACAGGTGAGGTAAGGTAAGTGGATGCGGAAAGTGAGACAGAGTGCGCGGCGTTCGAGGATTTGAAGGGACTTACAGAACTTGGTGAGGTGGAGATCCACGCAAAATTTGTATTGCAGAGGATGTGTCGCGTCAGGGGTTTGTAAATGGGAAGAACAGGGACGGGTGTAATCCTTTAGTTGGCCCTGTTAGTAGTTTTAGTCTATTGTGAGCCTTCTGTTGGATGGCTAGTAGGTGAGGTTTGGCTTGGCTCTGAGCACTATGGGACGTAACATCTCAGGTCATCAGTCCCCTAGAACTTAGAACAACTTAAACCTAAGTAACCTAAGGACATCACACACATCAATGCTCGAGGCAAGATTCGAACCTGCGACCGTAGCGGTAGCGCGGTTCCAGACTGAAGCGCCTAGAACCACTCGGCCACCAGCGGCCGGGTAGGTTTAGTCCAAGATATTTTTGTGTATTAGTTAGCTGGACAGGACGGTTATAAACGGTATGGTAGATGTCATGGAGACGAAAGGTGGTTCGTCCTAAAATTACACCTGGGTTTTGGAGGGGTTCCTTGAGGAATCATTGGCTACAACAAGAGGTAAACTGATTGAAGCGGATTTGCATTGCTGACAGAACTCAACACATCTCTCTTAACAGACCAAAGTCTCCAGATGTAATGGTAACTTCCTGAGTTCCCCAAGAAAGTGTGATAGGGTCGTTACTGTATACACTGTACAGAGTGACCCAAAAGTCAGTTAAAACTTGAAAATCAGTACTTCACGGAAAAATGCCATTTGAACCATAATAGTGGTTTTCAGTACAGACGATGTTCTTCATAATAAATGCAGAACACGTCGACCGTCATTCATCAACAATACTTGCAGTCGAGGGACAATATTGTGAACAGCATTGTGCTGCGTATCACTAGGTATGAGGGGAAATTTTCGTCGGACGTTGTCTCTTAGCATCGCTAATCGGGATGGACGATCGTGGTAGATTTGCAACTTCAGGTAATACTACAACAAGAAATCACATTGACTGAGGTCTGGGGACCTGGATCTCTTTCATTAGAACTCATTTTGTACACGATTATCATGCAGCGTCACTGATCTTTTCCTACCCAGAGACATCTGTTGGTTGGTTTTTGTACTCGTTTTTGGTTTCAATAAAGCCCTGTGTAATTTCGGACCTATGGGTCAAAGCTTTACCTGGCGACCTACATTATTCCGTGAATTAGTGAATTTTCTAATGGTAACGGAATTTCGGGGTCACCTTTTATATAGGCCGGCCGGAGTGGCCGAGCGGGTCTAGGCTCTACAGTCTGGAACCGCGCGACTGCTACGGTCGCAGGTTAGAATCCGGCCTCGAGCATGGATGTGTGTGATGTCCTTAGGTTAGTTAGGTTTAAGTAGTTCTAAGTTCTAGGGGACTGATGACCTCAGAAGTTGAGTCCTATAGTGCTCGGAGCCATTTGAACCATTTCACCTTGTATATAATTTATCTAGTAGAGAATATCGGAAACGGTTGAAGACTGTAACTAAAGGATTGATGAATGGTGCAGGCTCTACCAGTTGACCATGAACGTAAATAAAGGTAACATATCGCGCATACGTAAGAAAAGAATTCACATCTAAACATCAGCACTGTCGGTGACAAACTGCTGGAAACACCATCCACCGCAAAATATCTATGAGTAACTATCCAAAACGACCTTAAGTGGAGTGACCACATAAAGCAAAAAATACGAAAAAAGATGACTGAGTGAGAGTCATAGGAAGAATCCTGCGGAAATGTAACTCATATTCGAAGAAATATACTTATAAGACCTTTGTTCAATCGAGTTTCACTATTGTTCGTCAATACTGAAACTTTAGCTTGTATGGTTGACAGAAAAGTCCGTAGTTTCTATCGTTGCTGCCTCTGGCTCACGGAGTCCCGGGTTCGATTCCCGGTCGGGGGGGGGGGGGTATTTTCTGTGCCCGGGGACTTGGTGTTTGTGTCGTCCTCGTCGTGTCATCATCACTCGTCAACGTGGCGAAATTGGACTGTGTAAGGCTTGGGACGCTGTGCGGGCGCTGATAAACGCACATTGAGTGGCCCACAAATCTATCATCATCATCTGATAGAACAGATAGAGGAAATTCAATGACGAGCGGTGCGTTTCGTCTCGGGGTCGTTTAGTCGGCGCGAGAGTGTTATAGAGAACCTCATCAAACTTCGTTATAAGAGAGGCTTTGTCTACCACAGAGATGTCTACCACTGAAATTTCAAGAGAGCGCCTCTCGGGAAGTGTCGGACGACATATTACTTCTCTCCACTCACATTCGCAAAATGATCACGACGAGGAAATTCGAATATAAAGGCTTACAAAGAATTATTCTTCTCGCGCCAGTTACGAGTGGAACAGGGAAGGGGGAATACGTTAGCGGTACGAGAGATACCCTCCGACACACACCGCTAGGTGTTGTGCGGAGTATGACGTAGATGACTGTTTCAGCGCTCATAAATGTTTAAATTCGGTCACTTGATGAAATACTGAAAACAAAATTTTTGATGGCTCTGGAAGCCGTTAGATACGCAACTTGCCCTTAAGTATGAACACCGTGCCCTGGGATAGTAATATACATGGTCAGAAAAAAAAAAAACGACACACTGAAGGGCTGTGTTCTGTGGCACCAGGGTATGTACTTACCGGCGATATATTTCTGAAGGTCATTGGCGATCAAATGGCGCTGAGGAGACCTGTCTATGCACCATCTGTTTTGACTCTGAGGGCAGTAACTGTGCTTAGAGGTGAACAGTATTCGCAACATTTTTTCTGTGGTGTAACTGTCACCCGCCGGCGATTACGTACTCCTGTTGGACAGCTTCAGCCATTTGAACTGGGTCGCCTTGCGAGCGTATGAGCAGCTGAATAGGCGTATCGAGCGACTGCTGCACATATTGGGCAAAGTGTATCTATAGTGTGTAGCTGCTTCCGGCATTCCCACACCTGTAGACCAGACCAAGATCGACTGATGTAGAAGAAAAGAAGAAAGCGTACCAAATTCAAAAGGACACAAAATCTCTTTATTTGCGATGTTTTAATGATGCTCGAAACTTAGCACAGGATTCAATGCGAGATGCTTTTGATATCTTTCACAATGAAACTCTGTCTCTAAATATGGCAGAAAAATCAAAGATATTCTGGTCATATGTAATATACACCAGCGACAAGACACAATCACTACCCTTACTGCGCGATACGAATGGTAATATTACCGTTAACATTGACACTAAACCGGAGATATTAAACAGTTTTATGAGATTCTACAAGGAAAGAAGACGAAATATTTATTCCAGAATTCGAATCAAGAACGACTTTCGTGATGAGTAGCTCAGTAGATAGTTCTAGATTTCCAGAAGGTATTTGACATCACAGTTCGTAGTAATTGACAAAACTTGTTGAGCAAAACAGAAGTGGTATTTGTTGTTCGCCAAGATAGTGCTACAGATCCCCTGCTGTTCCTAATATACGTAAAGGATTTAGAAGATAGTCTGAGCAGACCTCTTAAATTGTTGGCGTATGGTGCTGTCATTCACCGTCTGTTAGGATCATCAGAAAATCAAAAACAATTGCAAAATAGTTTAGACAAGAAACCGTTTGGCGTGAAAAGTAACAGTTTACCCTAAATGAGGAAAAGGGTGAGGTCATCCACATCCATCCGTTAAATTTCGATTACGCGATAAATCACACAAATTTAAAGTCTGTTAATTCAACTAAATGCCTAGGGATTACAATTATCATTAACTTGGCGATAATACAGAAGTAATGTCGTGGGGAAGGGAAACCTAAAAGTGCGTTTTAATGGCAAGACATTTAGAAGATGCAACAAATCCACTAAAGAGACTCCTACGTCACGCTTGTCCTGCCTCTTATGGAGTGCAGCTGTGCAGTATGGGATCCTTATCAGATAGCACTGACACAGGACGTCGAGAAAGTGCTAAGATAGGCAGCTCATTTGTATTATTGTGAAATAGCGGAGAGAGAGACGATGAACATAACAAAATAAGAGAAATGAAAACTCGTACAGAAAGATGTGTTCCTTTTTCCCACCCATCGCAGTTCGAAATACTGATGAACTTTATTTTATACTGAGTGTATGTTGTGTGTATTATATGCAACAAAAAAATCGTTAATTTTATGTGCATAGGGATAAAGGGTTATGTTTTAAGCAGTTATTTACATGTTACCATTATTGAAATGCGTTTTACCATAATAATAAGTTATTTATTATTTACAGTTGTCAAACTACATGTATTTGAAATGGTAAACTAAAAAACAAGAAACAAACGTAAATTTAGAACGTAAAACAACTGTTTCAAAAATAAAACCAAAATACACAAAATAAAATATTAGAATAATAATGAACGGTTAGACATTTTAATGGAGTATGTTGGAAATACTCTGACAGAACACTGCGTGCAGCTTGTTTTCCAAAAAATTGTTTGTCAGAAAGCAGCTGTATTATCGATGTAAGTGGCGTGAAAACTTCTTTCATGTTGTGACAAAAGTTTTCATTTTTGAAAATTAATTAATAGTGGTGAGATATTTTGCAAAATTTCGAAGTATTATAAGAGCTGATAATATATTCTTCAAGATCGTTATATACGTTACAACTTCTACTGCCTGCTGTAACTGGTCTTTAATGATTAATATATGTCTGCGTGGAACTCTTTACATAAAGAAAAATATTTTCTTGGCAGTAATCTTCAAATCAGGTGATACACCTTTGATTATTATTCATGAATAAGAGAATTTACTCGTGGCACTTTTGTTGCCCTACGCCTGTAATCACTTTGAGAACCCAAACTAACACTCAAATTAACAAATTTAATAAGATTGAACCATAAATTGCTGGTCTACCCATTTACCGCCACAATAAAATAAAAACAGTGAACGTGAATGACAACAGTAGCATACTGAAGTTTACAAAATAATGACAAATTTTATTAAATCTTTGGTAACTACAACATTCTGGAGAACCAGTTGAAACATCTTACATAAAAATGACAAACAAAAATCATTTAACGAGTGGTGTTTGATAGGCAAAGCGTAGATTGGGGGGCGGGGGGGGGGGGGGGGGGGAAGCTATACTAATTCTCCCCTAAATTAATCTCTTTTACAACTCAATCGGCCTTTATTTACATGAATCCACCACGTGGCCCAACTCTCTTCAAATGGAATCGACTATGACGAAGTATACCACAGACTATGGTTCCCCTGAGAAGAGGGAGCTGTGAATATCATTTAACAACCCCTGCTCTGGTGCAGAAATACTTTACCCTTCATCTTGATTCAACCGGCAGCAGAAAACAGCGCACTGTGGGCGAGTAGCGGTGATGTGTGGCAGCTGTATGTTCTGAAGTATCCACGAAAACATGCAAACGAAGCGGCCTGGCGTTACGATTTTGAGAACGTGGGTATCTTCCCTACCAGAGTCCTGAAGTTCTGGCAGATTTCAGTGTGAGGTTCAGCATTTCGCGGGTCTGGCTAAACCAATTTGACTCACAGGCACGATGGTACATACTGGAATTGTCAAACGTCAGACAGCCGTCTTAGGATGAGTAAGTTTACTTTCGTGACACAAAATATGTCTGTTATGATATGCTGCTCCATTGTCGGCACGGTTGGAAACTGCCAGTGGCTGTGAGTCCACCACAAGATATAGACCATATGTATCATTCACTAGGGAAAAACCTGAAGTTGTCCAACGGGGGGGACCAGAAGATGGAGAAGACAAAGAAACATAACCACTTTCCGCCAAGCCTCGGAACGAGAGCTGAGTTAGCCAAATTGTAACTGTCCCCACATTGCACAAGCCAATTGAACTACCCCTCTACTCATTAATTCTCCTCTCTTGATTGTTATCTTGTCCTGCTAGCCAATCTAGACATAGCACCAGGGTTCCCATGCTGGGGGAGCAAGCCTCCACTTTGCATATCCTGAAAGGAGGCAGTCACCAAATCCGAATATCTCTTGTCTGAGAAAAGAAGATTTTAGACTAGGGTGGCGTTGTTCTCGCAGTAAGCATAACCATGATTTGGCAAAAACATCTACATAGACGGGACCATAATTCGTCATTTATGGAGAGGTCTGATCTTTCTGCACCAATCATTTCCAATTTCTGAAAGCTGCGATGGTTTAATCCCGCGTCCGGCCTTCCGTATTTGGGTTTTCTGTGATTTCCCTAAATCGCTCCAGGCAAATGCCGGGATGGTTCCTTTGAAAGGGCACGGTCGAGATTCTTTCCCATTCTTCCCTAATCCGATGAGACCGATGACCTCGCTGTCTGGTCTCCTCCCCCAAACAACCCAACCCTAGAATGTCACTCACTCCTTAAAGTAGTCTGTCAAGCTTCCCAGACAGTTGTATCTGCGAAACATGTGTTCTTGCCGCTCCTTAAAAGAACCCGACGACATCCTGGCGTGAGGGGGTACGGTCACAGTGTTGCCTCCATTGAACATGTTCACCTGCCACTCCATCCATATCGTCGCAGCTTCCAACATGAGAATCCATGGAGCTTTATGACCTTCCCACCGTTTGCACAAAAGCTCATTTTACAGTAGCCTCTTTTAAATGACTTCCTGTACCCACTTCCCGGCATCCAGCCACCTTCACGACCGACTGCCCCCTCGCCCAGGTAAAATATTTTGTGAACCAGAGCCCCTCTATCCAACGCTAAGCAGACGGAGGAGACAGCTTCAGCCAGAAATCCCTCTACAGGTACGATCCACTGAGCTCTGCTTCCCGGAATCACTCCCATGGCCAGGTCGCTGCTATCAACATTTATGGTTCCCGATTCATCTCTCTCCCTGTTCTCCATCACCTCCACTAGAGCCTCTTGGGTACAAGTTTTCTAAAGGTTACACATGCAGTTATAATAACATTTTACCCACAATTTCGCCAAGAAAAAAGTCATAAACTACCCACAGCACATGTAGTACTGGGAAACACCGATATCATGACCTAAAACATGAATATCGGCCTGAATAACAGTGCTGTTAAAGCGAGAGAGTGGCTTTCCACTCCTCACTATATGAAACATTTTTAAATTTTTGAAGATATTCACTGTAAATCTAGTTGCCAAATACCCTTTAGGTGTGAGTTGTACCTACTCTGTAAAAGTTAAAGTTGACACGTACGAAAAAACAAGTATGGCACTATTTTGATTCCTCTGCGTACCCACCAGGTTTCATAAAGATTATCTATTTACACCTGAGTATGATCATTTGTCAGTGTATTAAGAATCTCTTCAAGTAACTGCAGCTTGCCTGCATTCCCTCACATGAAAGACTATAACTGCATTGAACTGATTTAGTAAAATCCATAAACCACACTTAATGCTATGTAAAATTAATTTTTAAAAAAAGAAAGAGAATTATACTAGCAATCCATTTGACAAAATAAAAAACTGCCCAGTTAATTATTTTCATCTTTGCATGCGAGTGTGTTGACACAGAGTATCGTGCATTGTTATCACATAGAAAAAAATGTAACTGTCTTACATTTTTATCTTTGTTGCAGTAGAGAGAGTATAGAAAATAGATTATCCTCTTAAGTTGTTCTATCCCCCAGAAGAAAAAACACCTAAATTTCTGACAATTCCGTTTCAGAATCCACTGGCTGAGCCATATTTGTAGTTTTTGCACTGGCGGATGAGTGTAACTTTCCTAGCGGATTACTGAACAAATCTAAAAGTAATGAAAATTTGACATTGATTTTTCTTAATAGTTATACAGTGTTGGGGAACAGGCTGAAAGGCTTCCAAGGGTGTAGCAGAATAGGTATTGTTGAGAAATATTTTTTAAGAAAAACATTCGATACGTTGCGCCATTTCCGTGTTAATTATCATTGAAGTTAGCCAATCGGTCCGTTACACACGAAAATGCAAGTGATCCGCCAGAGGCTGTGTCGCCAAACTTGTTCTTCATTTGGTTTCCTAAAATCGAAAAAGAGAGCGATTCAAAATTGGTTATAGTACGGTAATAAGGACCGAGCCCGATCCAAAGGCTGAAGAGTCTCGTGCGCTTTAATTAAGCTGTGAGACCAGCTGACACTAATTCTATCTGTCCATCCCCTCCTTTCTCCTTAACGTGTCCATTTTCTGCCCTCTCCCTCCCTCTCTCTCTCTCTCTCTCTCTCTCTCTCTCTCTCTGTCCAGCTCCGCATCTCCCCCATATCTGTGTATATCACCTCCTTTCCCCACCTTGTCTTTTCCTCGCCATGTTCTATCTCCATATTATAGCCCCCGCCCCAGTGGTAGGTTACTGGTTTTTACCCCCACTATTTTTTCTTATAGGTAGTAGCTGTGTACCAATTTTGGTTGAAAGCTGACCAGGAGTTTAGGAAATATTTCTTATCCGCGGCTTTTCTCGTATTCGCGTATGCCACATATATATTTACATATTTCACCCGTATTTCTCGTGAATTTCAGCCTGCAGTTTCATTTCCATACAGCTAAATACTTATTACATCTTTTCTCCTGCATTAAGTGTCGTAAAAATACAAAATACTGTAGGTACAAATTGCGAAATTTGTTACGAATAGAGTTAGTGGCAACGAAATAATAAATTTAAACGTAATGCACGACGCACATATTTTTCAGAACCTCAGTGTTTATGACGTCATATCTCCTGAACTATGCGCCATACAATAATTCTGCAGGAACATTCGCTGGTACATGTAAATACTCTCTGCAAAGTGTACCCCAAATACAGTTAGTAGTAAAAAAGTAATAAACTGAAACATCAGCCTTGCTATGGCAGTTTTACTGTATGGAGAACGAAAATGTAGTAAGCGATAACAATTTTTTTTCATAATTTTGTGGGGTTTCAAAAAAATTTTCAGATGGCTCTGAGCACTATGGGACTTAACATCTGAGGTTATCAGTCCCCTACATCTTAGAACTACATAAACCTAACTAACCTAAGGTCATCACACACATCCATGCCCGAGGCAGGATTCGAACCTGCTACCGTAGCATTCACGCGGTTCCGGACTGAAGCGCCTAGAACCTCTCGGCCACTGCGGCCGGCTTGTGGGGTTTGTCACCGAGAAAATTTCGTACAGCTTTGAAATTATGTGTAAAGTTTCTTGCTCTCATTCTCAAATATTGGATGAATAGATTCTACTATTTCAGTCCACCCCCAACTCTTTGAAAGGTAAGTGGCTTTTATACCCATGTGTAATGAAGTCTGGTTGAAACTGATCCAGTGATTTGGAGGAGATATCGTTACACACATACATACGTATGTGCATCCATTATTGTAGTACTTGTGGATATACATTGCGGTTCTCACTAATAGACGGACTGATTCAGGAGGAATGTTTGTGTATATCGCTTGTCCAACCGCAGCTGCTTAGTCCAAAGCCGATATGGTTCGGTAGTATATCCTATCGACTCGTACTATCCGGTGTACAAAATTTGGTAATAGAAACTCTTCCTCTACATCTTCAAAGTACTGAGGCCTGCTGGTCCACTGAGTGTGCTTTAAGACAGTTTAGCAGCAGAAACTACTGTTATGCCGTTAGACATAATAAGGGCTATGTAGCTTTGCAGAGATTAATAAAAACACGGTAGTCTCATATTTTACGAGAATTATGTTTGCCTTTCATCCGACGGAAGCACAGTAGTGACACATCCAACCAGTTGATAGTAAAAACTCAGACCTCAAGGAATATAAAACTAGCTGCGAATAACCACGTACCGTATTATTAGCTTTTCAGTAATGGATACGCTCGTGGATGTATATTATCAGTTTTATTGCTTGTGTAGTGACAACAAGCAGTGTCTGTTAATGTACGTCCTTTGTCGTTGTGACGCCTTTGCATTATGTCGAATGCGTCAACGTGATGGAATCTTTGGCTCCTGTTAAATTCTTGGAGTCAACGAGACGACAGAATTTATTTCGAAAGCGCAGATTAGCATAACTGACGCTTGTAACGGTGCTAACAACGTGAACGCTGGGGAAAGGTGTGTTTGTACATTCATGACTTGAGGTGTGTGCATATTTTAAGAAGGCGGCTCACATTTGTCAACAGTGTGAACTAACGTACAACAATACACATAGCAATGCGTTTGTGGGTAGAGAAAGCGAGATGTTTTTGTTACTGAAGAAACGATTAAGCAAGACTCTCTATGATCTTGGTGACTGTGAGGTGTAAATGGCTAAAGGTACACGAGTAACGTGCAGATTACGATAATGTCAGGATCAAGAGCGTATACAGGATCCAAACAGTCAGACTTGGAATAGGGGCCATTCAAACTAGTTTCGCGTATCAGGGGGAGGGTTGCTGGGAACGAAATACGATTTTTTTACAAAATAGTACCCAAAACGGTGGAAAAATAGTGTTTATTAATCACCAACATAGTAATACTACCACTTTCTCTTGCAACATACTATCACAGTGTAGTATGTATGTGATTTTTAAATATTGGTATCCTTCCACGCATTTAACATTCGAATAGATTCGAATATTTTCTGTATTCGTAGTTTAGTGGTTTTAGGGCTTTAGGCGTTCAGTGCAAATGCGAGACCATGCATCGTAAACTGAAGGAAACTACAGGGAGAATATCGGCGGACGGCAAATATATAAAGAGAAATTGGTCTCACTAAGCTGCTACTAATCAGAATCTAGTACATTGTCCCGCTTTCTTCAAATGAATGCTGATTTTTTTCATTTTTCCATTATTCCGTTGTTCTTCAGTTTCTTCGAAATTCATGGAGCCATATTCCTTTTGCTTTTTTGCCATACGCGTTCCGCTGCAAAAGCATCTTCAGTGGCCTGTGATACACATTGATTTACTGCATAAAATCAATGCGCTATATAGTAGTTAGAAATATGTTACTGTATTACGTTTTGTCTTGTTATTTGGTTGGTTTTCAGGTTAGAAACAACTTTTACAGCACAAGTTACATAACGATAAATTGTCGCATAATGTTACACGATTTTCGATGTTAACCCACGCGCACTGGAAAAAGTTCACCCACGGTCGGTGATTGGCGGGCGTAAGGACTTGCACACGTTGAAGATAATACGGATGCATGAGTTGCTTGTGAAGTATCCGATGGCGAACTTGGAGATCCACATGTCAGGGGCACTTGTTCTGAGCTACTATCGGTACGTGACTGTTCTTGGATCGCCCGTAGAAAGTGCTACGGATCTTGAATCGGCAATGTGACGATACACAGCACCAAAGGTTGGATGACTCGGCTGTCTGATATGGAAATGCCATCTGATACTGCCCGCGACCGTTCATATAAAATAATATTTGCCTGCTCACGAAATGATTATCCTGTCATGTTTGAACGAAGCACTTTCAGTTAACTCACTGCCTGTGCCACATGAACACAATGAACACTCGAAGGAAGACAATGATTAGTGTAGACAAGTCCCCCCGTCAATAAAATTCCAACTACCATGCAGTGAATCAAACGGGTTGATAACAAGTGAAGTTGTTTGATTGTATCTGGGAAGCCGATGAACGTTAACTTTCACTAATAAGTCTTAAACGAACGATTTTCGGACGTAAGTATATAAGAACTACTTTCTAGTATTTGTATAAGAAACCTGTCCTCAGAGTTCGTGTAATTATTTCTGAAACATCTTGTGTACTGTCTGTATCATATATGTACCCTTTTATATCGTGAACACAAACTGAGCAAATTGGGGCAGTGGATAGGACACTGGACTCTCATTCGGAAGGATGCGGCTTCAAATCCCTGTCCGACCACCCAGATTTGGATTTTCTGTGATTTTCCTGAATTATTCGAGGCCAATGCTGGGATGCGTCCTTTGAAAGGGGCACGGTCGATGTCCTTCCCAATCCTTTCGTATGCTATGTGGACACGATGTTAACCTCTAATCTTACTTCTTTGTCATATACAAATACGTTCGGGTCATGTCAGTGCATACAGTAAGTCATTAATAATGCAGTGAGAAATTTTAAAACAAACATTTTTGAAGCACGTAATTTTAAAGCATTCACAAGCTTGACGCGGTTGTAAGATAAATTGCCATATCGTAGCACACACACATTTCACGACTATCTGGACACTTACTTGCTATGCTGGTACAGTCTCATTTCGTCTACTGCTCGGTTGAAATTATGTAAAAATTCTTAAGCTCTGTAATTCCGTTTGTTTGTTCAATATAATGTTCAATATAATAATATACGTCTTTTAGTATGCGGGTATATTTCCATTTCCTCAACTGCATAAACAGATCTTCCTTCCCTGTTTGCATGTAGTATTAGTAGTGCTTTGCTGGTCTCTTGCAAATGTGTTACTCTGTCAAACTAGTGTGCTCGTTAGGTCTGACGACAAAATTACGTCTCATCTGAGCTGCACAAAATACGTGCTATCCACCACAATTACACTACTGGCCATTAAAATTGCTACACCAAGAAGAAAAGCAAATGATAAACGGGTATTAATTGACAAATATATTATACTAGAACTGACATGTGATTACGTTTTCACGCAATTTGAGTGCATAGATCCTGAGAAATCAGTACCCAGAAAAACCACCTCTGGCCGTAATAACGGCCTTGATACGCCCGGGCATTGAGTCAAACAGATGGCGTGTACAGGTAGAGCTGCCCATGCAGCTTCAACACGATACCACAGTTCATCAATAGTAGTGACTGGCGTATTGTGACAAGCCAGTTTCTCGGCCCCCATTGAGCAGACGTTTTCATTTGGTGAGAGATCTGGAGAATGTGCTGGCCAGGGCAGCAGTCGAACATTTTCTGTATCCAGAAAGGCCCGTACAGGACCTGCAACATGCAGTCGTGCATTATACTGCTGAAATTTAGGGTTTCGCAGGGATAGAATGAAGGGTAGAGCCACGGGTCGTAACACATCTGAAATGTAACGTCCACTGTTCAAAGTGCGGTCAATGAGAACAAGACGTGACCGAGACGTGTAACCAATGGCACCCCATACCATCACGCCGAGTGATCGCCAGTATGGAGTCACGAATACATGCTTCCAGTGGGCGTTCACTGCGATGTCGTCAAACACGGATGCGACCATAAACAGAACCTGGATTCATCCGAAAAAAGGACGTTTTGTCATTCGTGCACCCAGGTTCGTCGTTGAGTACACCATCGCAGGCGCTCCTGTCTGTGATGCAGCGTCAAGGGTAACGGCAGCCATGGTCTCCGAGCTGATAGTCCATGCTGCTGCAAACGTCGTCAAACTGTTCGTGCAGAAGTTTGTTGTCCTGCAAACGTCCCCATCTGTTGACTCAGGGATCGAGACGTGGCTTTACGACCCGTTACAGCCATGCGGATAAGATGCCTGTCATCTCGCTGCTAGTGATACGAGGCCGTTGGGATCCAGCACGGCGTTCCGTGTTACCCTCCTGAACCCACCGATTCCATATTCTGCTAACAGTCATTGGATCCCGACCAACGCGAGCAGCAATGTCGCGATACGATAAACCACAATCGCGATAGGGTACAATCCGACCATTATCAAAGTCGGAAACGTGATGGTACGCATTTCTCCTCCTTACACGAGGCATCACAACAGCGTTTCACCAGGCAACGCCGGTCAACTGCTGTTTGTGTATAAGAAATCGGATGGAAACTTTCTTCATTTCAGCACGTTGTAGGTGTCTCCACCGTCTCCAACCTTGTGTGAATGCTCTGAAAAACTAATAATGTGCATATGACGGCATCGTCTTCCTGTCGGTAAAATTTCGCGTCTGTAGCACTTCATCCTCATGGTGTATCAATTTTAATGGCCAGTAGTGTAAGTTTGTAAATCCCACACCTTGAGAAAGGGGCTACTTTGTGGTTTGTCTACCACATCAACCGTCCCTAAGTATGCTCAGTACAGAAGCCGATATTACGTATCCTTAACCCTGCAGTTCTGTCAAGATTTTATCAATATAATGTACCGAGGCACAGTTTACCAACATACAGTACCTAGGTATATTTAATTTCCCTCACTACTTTCTCTTGTCTAACCATGGTCATGATGTCGCATGTCAATTGGCGCTCTATTCATCAACCAGAACTAGCCTGTCATCTACAAAACAGTAGTAATACACTACTTTATCAGATGTCTTCATCTATATATCAGGTAACTTGTATACCAGATGGTCTGTAAATATACCCGCCAGTGTATCCGCCAGACAGTTTTCCAGTGCAAACCTGTGTGTGGGAACATATTTCGTCTTTATACTTCAATTACTTGTATGATAAGTTAGGCTACGAGAGCTTGTACGTTTTTGTCTGACTTAATTTCGAATTTGCACTCTCTTCATGAATTTTAGGATGTGCCCTGCATCATTATCAGAGAAAACAAAATTGCACAATACGAAATTCCCATAAATTCGCTAATTCATTAGTCACATCTTGTTTCAGTTTTGTGGTTTTATTTTTCTTAAAGAACTCATGAATTTTCCTACCATACATCCCCATTAATAATTAGCATTGTTCTGCCTTTGTCAGCATTCATATTGCTACATATACATCTACATTATTGTTTATGTCACGTAATATTTTTTTTTTTTTTTTTAGTTTTCACCCATCTTCTTTCTATTACGATTACTTTCGTCCAAAAGTTATTCCCGTCATTTTTCATGTTGTTTTATTATGTTGCAGCAGTGGAAACTGAGTCATTCCTAGGGCTACTTTCGTATTAGCAATGATATTTTCAGTTACTGCTTCAAACCTCAGGCTCTATAATGTACTTCATTCCCTTACATATTAATTCCAACTCAAGGCCCTTCAAGTGGATTTCATTATTATTTCAACCCTTCTAAATAATTTAAAATTGCTGCTCCTATTGCAATCCATTGTATGTCATATATTACCTTGTTTTTAACCATGGTTTTCTAGCTTTTTGAGCTACCTAGTTCTGACTGTTTCACTAACGTAGTTCATATTGTCTGTAGCTGCCTGCAGGACCAATTTGGCTTCATTGATCATAGCACTTCACCTTGCACCAAACATGTGATGTATAACTGACTATTCAGTATCCTTTTACTCTTAAATTTCGCTTGGTCTCCCCTCACTAGGTTCCTTCACCTGACTTGTTGTTCCACCATCGGTTTAATTTCCTCACTCACATACTTTGCGATCGCTTTGAACACTTTCTATTGCATCGAGTACGTCCGTCTGTCTAAAGTATTTTTATCCTGCTTCGTTGCTAAAGGAATAGCTTTCCCATTACCTGGTTACGTATCATTTCAATAAGCACTTAGGGGGGGCAGAACTACACATTTATTAAACGTTCGTTCACTTTTCACCTTATCTGTTATACAGTCTCTCTCTCATTTACATCAAATGTCCATCTGGTTTCTTGCCAGTGGCATTTTAAGGCTGCTTTTATCGTCGTTATTTTACACCGTCACCCTCTATGAGTATAAGATACAAATGTAAGTTCGTCATTAAAATACAGATGTTGTCGTTGTGGACTCGAGCGAAAGAAAATATTCCATACGCGTCAACGATTTAAAATAATATTACTCCCGAAGTGGTAAATGTACATAAATATAAAACTCATAATATATCAGACGGAACATTGACCTACATGGGTCAAATCGATATTGTTCAGCATCGTGTTTAATACGACAGTAGTTGCATATTAAAGTGACAGTTGCGCCTATCTCGCATAATGGCGTCCCAGACGAGATCTGCTGGACTGAGGAAAAGTCATCTGCCAGAGAAGTGTTGGAAGAGAACCACACCAACACATTAATACTTTTGAAAACATACTGACACAATCTGAAAGGACTGTATTCAGAAATTTTCATTATGCCGATGTAGATCGCAGCAGTATGCGCTATCAGAAAAGAAAACATACGGACCACAGATCGACTCTTTTCTCGACTCCACATAAGGGACGACAGCAATCATCTGGCATTTTCTTATCCTATTTAAACAATTTCTTCCCCGCTCTTCTTCTTCGCCACTCACACTAGATACCTCCATCACTTTTCTTATCCTTTCCCTGTCGACAAGGATCCCACATGATGCGGATTCTAACGTTCTCCTCCAGACCATTCTACATCTACAAACATCTAGATCTACATATATACTCCGCTAGTCACCAGGCGGTGTGTGGCGGAGGTCACTATTCGCACTAAAGTCATATTTCCCCTCCTCTAATCCACTCGCGGATCGCGAGAAGAGAAAACGACTGTCTGAACGCCTCACTACTTGCTCTAATTCTCCTTATCTTTGAATGGCGAACATTGCCCGATTTGAAAGTTGGTTGTAGTAATGTATGCGTCGTCTATCTGCAAGTGTGTTCCACTTCAAATTTTCTGCGATATTTGTAACGCTCTCGCGATGGCTATATGTACCAGTCACGGATCTTGCCGCTCTTCTTTGGACCTTCTCAGCCTCCTGGATCAGACCCAAGCGGTAAGGGTCCCACACACACGAACAATACTCGAAGACTGGACGAACTAACGTACTGTAAGCAATCTCCTTTGCTGAAAGACTGCACCGCTTCAGGATTCTACCAATAAACCGCAATCTAGAGTTCGCCTTACCTGTTACTTGTGTAATCTGATCGTTCCATTTTGGATCATTTCAAATAGTCGCACCTAGATACTTGAAGGATTTTACCACTTCAAAAGACTGGGCATTTACTTTGTTCTCGAACATTAATGGGGATTTTCGCTTTGTTATACGCAGTAGGATACACTCACCAATATTGAGAGATAACTGCCAGTCATTACACCACACATTATTTTCTGCAAATCATCATTGATTTGTTCAAGCTTTCGTGTGATACTACTTTCCTGTAGACTACAGCATCATCGATAAACAGTCTAATGCCGCTGTCAATACCATCAACAACATAGTTTATGTAAATCGTAAAAAGTAGTGGACCCATTACGCTGCTCTGGGGCACCCACTATGTTACGCTTGTTTCTGTTTAAGTCTCCACATTCAGGACGACATACTGTTCTCAGTCTGTTAAAAAACATTTCATCGAACAGCACATGTCATTGCATAGACCATAAGCGCGTACTTTTTGGAGCAAGCGACAATGCGGAACTTAGTCGAACGCCTTTCGGAAGTCGAGGAATATGGCATCAACCTGGGTGACGGTATCTAGAACCTGTTGTATATCATGCACAAATAAGGCCAGCTGTCTCTTTCATTACCGCTGTTTCCTAAAATCGTGCTGGTTTCTGCAGATGAGTTTCTCAGAGTCTAGAAAGGTCATTATGCCTGAACACGAAATCTTTCCCATGAATCAACAACAAATCGAAGTCAGTGAAACTAGCCGATAATTATTTGCATCCGATTTTCTACCCATTTTATACATTGCTATGATCTGTGCCCTCTTCCAGTCCCTTGAAACTTTCCGCTGTTCCAATGATCTCTGATAGATGATGGATAAGAATGGTGCTTTATTTGCTACCGTAGTCAGTATAAAAACTTACGGGGATACCGTCAGGGCCACATGCCTTCCTGGCGTCTAAGGATCTTAGCTGTTTTACAATATGAGGTACACTAAACACTATGTCAGCCATCCTTGCGTTTGTTTGATAGTTGAAAGGGAAAATGATGCTGCAGTGCTCTAACGTAAACGTGCTTTTGAAAGCTAGGTTTAGAATATCGGCCTTCTGTTTATCATCATCCGTTACATTACCCTTACTGTCATCAAGAGAAGATATTGAATCATTTGCTGCGTTAATAGATTTTATGTACGACCAAAATATTTTGGGGTTATTTTTAGAATCTGTGGATAAAACATTGCTTTGAAATTCATTAATAGAATCTCTCATTGACCTTTTGACCGCTGCTTTCATTTCGCATAATTTCTGTTTGTCAGCGTGGCAGTGACTAAAACGACTGTGCCAAATTCTCTGCTTTCTTAGCAACTTCTTAATATGTTTGTTGAACCAAGGTGGATCCTTTCCCACCCCTATATTTTCCCTAGGTACATGTTTCTCTAGCACGTGGTGGACAATACCTTTGAATTCCGACCAAAGATGCTCAATATCTTTGTGGTCCGCGGTGAATGCTTTGAGCTGACTATGAATATATTCATTAATGAAGCTTTTATTTGCTTTCTCAAACAAGATAACTCTACGTTATTTCTTTGGTTTTTTGCAGGTTCCACTGACATGGAAGCCACAACGACATAATGGTCGCTAATACTTTCTTCTTGATTAACTTCCTCAAAAGGATCAGGTCTGTGTGTCGCCAAGATATCTCATATGTTCCCATCTCGAGTTGGTTTCCTAATCAATTGCTCAAGGATGTATGTTAAGAGGTCTCCTAGAGTAACTTCACACGTATATTTGCTCAAAAATGGTGCAAATGGCTCGGAGCACTATGGGACTCAACTGCTGTGGTCATCAGTCCCCTAGAACTTAGAACTACTTAAACCTAACTAGCCTAAAGACATCACACACATCCATGCCCGAGGCAGGATTCGAACCTGCGACCGTAGCAGCAGCGCGGTTCCGGACTGGAGCGCCTAGAACCGCACGGCCACCGCGGCCGGCCAGTGTATTTGCTTCTGCCCCCTGAGATAAACGAGTAATTTCTCCAGTCAATAGACGCAAGATTGATGTCTCCACCTATAACTAATGGATAATTTGGATATTTATTTCCTATGTACTCAAGACTTTCCCTGAAACGTTCTGCGACGTTTGTTGCGGATGTTGGTGGTCTATAAAAACATCCTAATACAATGGTCACTCCCTGTCCGATTGACAGTTTTTTCCAGACTATTTCGCAGTCCGACCCAGTATCGATCTTAACTGCGTCTAAACAGCTTTTAACTGCAATGAACACACCACCTCCCAACCATCAGTCCTATCCTTCCTAAACATTGTCCAATCCGAGTTCAAAATTTCACTGCTATTAATGTCTGGTTTTAACCAGCGTTCGGTACCCAATACAATATTCTCATTACTACTGTTTATTTCGGAGGGTAACTCGGGGATCTTGCTTCAGACACTTCAACAATTTCCTAACAAGAGATTTAGCATATTTAAATCGTTTATCGTTTGGAATATTTTTCTTGTAGGCGAACTAAGAATTTTTGCAGTTGGCGCACCCACATCAGTGTCATGAACTGGTAATTTTTAGGCCAACGCTTTGTTTCCAGTCTGGAGGAATACTGATCTTAAAGAAAAAAGAAAATGCACGCCAGAAGTACCGTGTTGTCGATGTAGCTGCTTCCATGTGCAGTGCACCCCTGATCTGTCGTAGGGCGTCTTACAACCATCCACCCCACACCGTAGGTCGAGTAATCTACAACAATTTTCGTCACAGTGTCGACATAGCCTCTGGTTTACATTTTCCACACGACTCTAAATCAGAGGACTCCGGTCCACCCTGGGTACGACGATGCAAATTGTCAGCTTGGCTTCCGCTCCTCGAGAGATGGAGGCCGCCTACACCAATTTAGCCAGCCGTCGAAAGGACCCAAGGTTTTCTTCTGAACCCCGATGACTGATTCAAATGGTTCAAATGGTCTGAGCACTATGGGACTTAACTTCTGAGGTCATCAGTCCCTAGAACTTAGAACTAATCAAACCTAATTAACCTAAGGACAGGACACACGTCCATGCCCGAGGCATGATTCGAACCTGCGACCGTAGCGGTAACGCGGTTCCAGAGTGTAATGCCTAGAACCACTCGGCCACTCCGGACGGCCCCAACGACTGGCATCGTTGGTGCCGACATGTGCAACAATCTGCAGCTGGCTGCACCCCGCACGCTCGATAGCTGCCGGAAGAGCCTCTTCCACAACCCAGACAAGGCCCCATGGCAAGCACACCGTGTGAGCGTTGGACTTCTTCCCCGCCCTAGCCACTACGTTCCTGAGGGGCTTCATGACCCGCCTAACATTGGAGCTCACAGTAACTAATAAACCCCGATCCCCACGTCCCTGTCGGGACCTCGCTGAAGGAGCGGCCACTATCTTGGCAGAAAATGCATTTTGATCCGGCTCAGCCTCCCCCCAGCGTCAGATAGCACACTGAATCTATCAGCAAAGTGCATGGGATTTGGCCGGAACCTCCGTCCCCCAAGCAGCATTCGCCTTGAGGCTCGAGACTTCGTCACAGTCCGCCACCCACTCTGAGCTTAGAGTGGGTCGGCCGGCTCAGTCGCACCTGAGGTCGGCTCAGTGACAGAGAGCAGTGACATCCCCTTGCACTTCTAGTATAGCAGAAGCTGCCCCAGGAACCCAATCCCCACTGCACCTCAAGGTGGCACTCTGGAGCCGGTTGACTGTGGCCAACAAAACTTCCAGCTGCTTCCTTCTGCATCCACACACAACAGACACACTAGCTAATATTTGATTCACTATAAGAAACTTAAGGAAACCTACTGTCACACAAGGTAAACAGCAACACCCTAGTTGGCAGAAAGGACACTGAACAACGAAAAACAATAAAAATGTATGGTATAAGCTAGACCTGGTGCTTATTTTCCTCCTAGGGGTAATCTAGTAAATACTAGAGAAAGAAACAGTGACCTACAGTAAACTTTTGGGGGCTATCCAGTAAATATTGTTAAGGAATTAAACAGTAACCTACGGTATGCTACATCTACTGATTATCCCTCCTATTTATAATGTAAATGAAACGTTTAACTGGGTGTTGTGTGATGTCCTTAGGTAAGTTAGGTTTAAGTAGTTCTAAGTTCTAGGGGACTGATGACCATAGACGTTAAGTCCCATAGTGCTCAGAGCCATTTGAACCATTTTTTTGAAACCTTTATGTACATGAGAAAATGACCTAATAAAACTATAAAAACTGGTACTGTAACCTCCCCACAAACATTTAAAAGACAATATTATATAGAAATGGTGCCATGAAGCAATATCGTCCCCACAGGAATATTTAAATAAAAAAAATAATAATAAATGGGAGCCAAGCGTAACCTCCCTAGCAATTAAATTTAATGACAATAAAACATGAGAATCGCAATCTGACCCAAGTATAAGTTCCCACAAAAATAATGAAAAACAATTCAGTGCTAATGAAACTTCAGTGACAATGAAAATTCCATTAAACCGAAATATCGGTCTTTGGCCCTGTGCAAAACAATCAGAATTAAATTCTTACCTCATTGAAACTGCTTGTCAAATTTCTGCTCTTATTGTTGCGCACGGCTTGGAGGAACTGCATTGCAAACAAAATTTTTTTTTTATTTTTAAATTTAACTGAAACTTTTCTTTAAGGGAAATGAAGGAAATCGTAATTAAATGAATTTTTTTTGTAAAAATTCCTTTGAAATCAAAATTATTATTGGGGCACCTGTTGGAAATTAATTACAATAAATAAACTTTACATTATCTGACGATTACCTTAATTAACAGTATACCTCATTCAGCATCTTGACCAGAATGCCATGTCGACGCTCGCCGACTGCGTCCCGCTCGCGACCGTGACAGGACTAGACCACTACTGCCGACAGGCTACATCACACAAACGCACTGGGCTGCTACTACTGACCGACTGCTCTGCATGATGACTACTAGCGTACTGCTGGACGCAACTGAACTGAGCTACTGCTATCGACAGACTGCACTGGCCTACTGCTACTTGCGTACTGCTCTACATGACGACTACTAGCGAACTGCTCGCAACACTCGCGCGGTCAAGCGCAGACTAACCACGATAAAAGGCTCTCTGGTCAAAGATTTTAACGTGCCTCACCATCGCTGCTACGTTACATACGTGTTTCATAACCCTCCACTGGGGGGGGGGGGGGGGGGGGGGCAAAAATTTGGCAGCGATGGTGAGTCATTTGGACTTGCCATCGCAAGAAATATTTACAATTTACAGAATATTCAAATTTAGTACATAAATTAAATGTGGTGCACACGCACCGAGTACATAATATATCAGACAAAGACAAAATGTGAGTACAAAACATAGTAGCAAATCAGAAAAATGTATATACAAATTATTTGACAGATAACAGAGTGCACAGGCACTGAAAAAATTCTTTAGCATAAACAGAATGGCAAAAAAAAATCATACACACTGAAGTATTGAACATACAGAATGAGTACAAATCATATTGAAAAATGAGAAAAGTGCACAGGCACTGAAGCTCAATAGAAAACATATTAACACCTAACATAAGTGCACATGCACTGTAGTTCAGAACATATCATCAAAATAAAAAAATGTATATACAATATAAAAGACAAGAGTGCACATATACTGTACTTCAGAACAAATCGAAAAAATGTCTTAGGCATTTTCGCAATAAATAAACATATAGCAAAAAATCATGTCGACCAGTGACATAAGTGTACTCGCACTGGAGTTCAGCGAATCGAAAAAAATGTATAGCCATGAACATAAGTGATGTTAGCAAAAATGATTTTCACTATGTGACAAGAATTAGGATAGGAAAGGGAAGGATTGCATCATGGTTGTAGCACTTTAGATTGCACACAGCTGTTCTGAAAGTCCATATCTTTCCACAGCAGTACAACACCAAGTGACACAATTTGAAGTTCTTTTCCCATCAGAATTTATCAGTGTAGCCAAGACACTGAACTGTCGTAGTAATGTTCCATGTTTTCATTTTGGCAGTACATTAGGTACACCAAACAGTGGGACCATAATAACGTCTTCATCGCTCACGGTGGTGGACAGCATGTCGTGTCAACACCACGCTCTTACAAGGCACACCAACGTAGAATTAGTGCAAAACCAAATATAGTGCTCCATGATCACTAGGATAGACAGGACAAATGGACATTACAGTAATTCAGGGTAGTTAGCTCATAAGGTGAAGGACATTATGTCACATACCATTCTTCATTAGTAGTTTGCGGCATTCATAGCCCAGTTATTGAACATTTCTGTACCAAGTATGTAGTATTACAGAAAAATGTTCATTAATTGTTTTACATAGAAACAGTAACCTTCTTTTCCTAGTTACAAAGCATTATGAAA
This sequence comes from Schistocerca serialis cubense, assembly GCF_023864345.2. Lineage (NCBI taxonomy): Eukaryota > Metazoa > Arthropoda > Insecta > Orthoptera > Acrididae > Schistocerca > Schistocerca serialis. Next base: position 253,516,765 of record NC_064646.1, on the reverse strand, counting down.
TAATCGCATTCTCTTCCAGTTACAAAGTATAGTATAGTTAATTAATCATTTGTCATTCCAATATCGTAAGAATCATTAGCCTTCTCCTAATTACAAAGTATTATTAAACAATCGCATTCTTTTCCAGTTACAAAGTACGGCATAGTTAATTAATCATTTGTCATTCCAATACAGTAAGAATCATTAGCTTTTTCCTAATTACAAAGCAGTATTAAACAATCACATTCATTTCCAATTATAAAGCATAGTTAATCATTTGTTATTTCAATATATAGTAAGAATCATTAGCCTTCTCCTAATTACAAGCATTATTAAACAATCACATTCCTTTCCTGTTACAAAGTATGGCATAGTTAATTAATCATTTGTCATTTCAATATAGTAAGAATCATTAGCTTCTTCCTAATTACGAATCATTATTAAACACTCACATTCTTTTCCAGGTACAAAATATGGCATAGTTAATTAATTATGTGTCATTCCAGTATAGTAATAATCAGTAGCCTTCTCCTAATTACAAAGCATTATGAAACAATCGCATTCTTTTCCAGTTACAAAGCATAGCATAATTAATTAATCATTTTCCAAGTGACATATTATTCATTGCTGTTCAGCATTACTCAGAACTTTCTCAAACTGGTATCACTATTTGGGACTGTTAATACATTTTTTTTGTTAGCAATGCATTGCGTTGGGTTCGATAATTAATTGCTGAGGCATAACACTATTTGCTTTTGACCTATGGCTGCAAATGAGGATAGGTAACGTCATTCGTCACGAGTCAGCTGTAGCAAGTTTATGTAACAAGGCAGTATATGTGATCACATTTATAAATGATAAACACAAATGGGTAAAAAAATAAAAATGCAAGTACTAGAACAGGTATAATAAGTAACAGGTTTAGTAAGTATCATGAAAAGCTTCTCCTGGAAAAAATACAAAATGGATTATTGACCTGAAAGAAGAAACGCACACTATGCTGAAAAGTAGTGAACTTCGAATTAACAGGTAGTGAAATGTGTATAAAAATGTGTTCCATAGCTGTCCTTTCCAAAACTTTCCGTCATCCTACTATGCAATATAACACCTGCTGTCAAAACAAACTGCAACAAATACTTAAACAACTACATAGCCTAAATACATAACTTCAACATTATCCTCATCTGTAAAGAAAAAACTTCGTTATCAATCACTTCATTATCCACATTATCATAACTTCATTATTATCATCACCTGTAAAGAAAAACTTCATTATTCATAACAGCATATTCTTCATCATTATTCATCAGCATTCATTATCATCTGCAAAAATATCACTTCATTACTCATTACACCACTATTCCTTATCTCTAACATATTTCATCACTAAAACTAAGATGTGTAGTTCTGTCTGACAGCCTGCATCAATCACCTTGTATTCTGAAAGAAAAAATTAGTTAAGACTGCTATTCTACGATGAGTATAGTATATTCTTGTTAATGCTTGTTAATCCTGATCCATTTACTCTTCCTCATAAAGTTATTGCATCTTCTATCGTTTATTCCCTAGGTGAAATTCCCATTTCTGTTGAATTTATTTCTTACACGCATCATTTCTTTCTGAAATTGATGAACAAAGATTAATGTCTTGCATTTAAATCATATACCCACTAGATAATGACTGGTTTATGGTGACATAATTAACCATACAGCATAACATGACAGAAAACGTAATATGTCAAAGACATTGACAGTGTCCAAAGCCAAAATGTACAGAGAATATCACAATGCAGCAGCAAAAAATGTAAAACAGTCACGATCTTGAGATGTCAATAAGCAAAAAATGTCAAAGTCAACTGGTGTGTGTTATATCTTAACTATTTCACAATACATACAAACAAAACTGGAGTACAATCATATACACAGAAAATGGAAAATGTGCACGGTCTGATGTGTAACGACAAGAAAAACGACCTGCTAACCTTACCTTGCCGGGCACTTGCCAAGAAAAAATACGATAATCATCAGTAATTAGTCAGGTGAATATAATTGCATTAGTAAATGGCATCATAGTGTGTTGAATCATAAAGTGTCTTCATTCAATAAACGGTTTAATGTTTGAGATATGGTGATTGCCTTTCGATTTTCTGGTTCTCAAAGTTTCGACGTGTACAACATTGGGATGAGGAATGCTGCGAATCCGAAATGGACCTGCGTATAGAAGTTCAAATTTACTGCACTTACCTTTTAATTTACTGGATAAATAGTGTGTACGTACTAATATTTTCTGTCCAACGTGAAAGTCGCGGCGTGTACAAACCTGTTTTTGCTGTCTTCTCCGGCGCTCTGCGGCACGTTTGATGTTGTTCAGCGCAATGTCAATTATTTCGTGGTGTCTTAGTCGACGACATTTAGGGAAGTTTACTAATTCTTTAATTTTGTTTGGTGGTTCAACGTTTTTCAGTATAACAGACGGAGATAGCATAGTGGATTCATTTGGAATGGAATTAATTACATCTTGGAATGAGAGTATGTGTGTATCCCAATCAATATGTCTTTTGTGGCAGTATATTCGGCACAGCTTACCAATTTCTTTCATTAACCGTTCACAAGGGTTCGAAGAAGCATGGTACTTGGATATATAAATCGGAGAAATGTTTCTAGCTCGTAACATGCGTGTCCATATGCTAGAACGAAATTGAGATCCATTGTCAGAAATTACTCTCATCACATGCCCTACATGAAATAGAAAATGTTTTACAAATGCTTTCGAAACAGTTTTAGCAGTAGCTTTGCGTAATGGAGTGAAAGTAACAAATTTTGAAGTGAGCTCAACAGCGACAAAGATGTAGCAAAAACCTCTGTTAGTTCTCGGAATCGGACCAAAAATATCTACGGCGGCCATATGTCTTAATTTAACAGGTATAATGGGATATAATGGAGGAATATGTGAGGTGGTGTCTGATTTAGCTTTCTGGAAAATTTTACAAGACGCTAAAACTCGTCGTATACGTTTCTCCATGTTGGTAAAATAACAGTTCTGTCTCAGTATAAGAAAACATTTTCTTGCTCCGTAATGTGCGTAACTTAAATGAGTGTACCAGATTAATTTGTTAACCAGTTCGTCAGGAATGCATAATAACCAATTGTTGCTGTCAGGATGAGAGCGGCGAAACAGAATGTTATTGCGTACAGTTGAATGGTTTCTAATCGTAACATTATTCTTATCTTGCCAAAGGTGTTTAATTTCTTTCCACACGTTGTCTTTATTTTGCTCCTGTGCTATGTCCTGTAATGACGATGAAATAAAGTTTTCAAATGCAACTTGCTGAATGTACATGACACTGAAATTTGTTTTGCAGAAGTTGATTGCTACGTCTTGCTGATTGTTGCCGAGAGAACGCGATAGTGCGTCTGCTATAACATTTTGTGTGCCGGGAATGTGAACTATTGTAAAATTAAATTCCTGTAAATAAAGTTTCCATCTGCTTAATCTGTCGTGAGTGAATTTAGCCGAAAGTAAAAATTGTATCGCTCTGTGGTCTGTGTAAAAGGTGGTATGTCTGCCATAAAGAAAGTGCCGAAATCTCGTAAAAGCCCATACAACACATAATGTTTCCAGTTCTGTAACGGAATAATTTCGCTCAGCAGGTGACAGAATGCGGCTTGCAAATGAGATGTTTTTGATTACTGTAGACCCATCTTCTCCAATTTCCTGGAAAATATGTACACCTAAAGCGGTGTTGGAACTGTCGGTGGCAATGGAAAAATTTCTGGTAAGATCTGGGTGCGATAAAAGTGGAGCATTCAACAAAGCATGTTTCAAATAACATTCTCGTGAACAAAATTCTGCGTGTCAAAAGTAATGTTTGCGTTACTGTAATATGCAATCTGTGCTGTATCTGGTTAAATTCTATCGTACGTCCTGTTATTTACGGGAGGATGCTGTGGCATATCCACTATATGAACTGTTCTGTTATTTCTTACTGACGTGTTACGCTATGGATGACACCTATTGTCTGTTTCATTCATGATTATTTGTTGTTGCTGATGTTGTTGCTGCTCATAAGATCGACTGTTATTAAATGTACGCTGAAAATTGTGCTCATCATTTTTTTACGTCTGTCATGATAGTAATTTCTATACGGCGCATTGCGATACGAGTTGAAATAGTGTGTTATCTGTACGTAGTTATTTCTTTGCTGCCATGCGTTACTATTTGTTGGAGCTGGGACTATACGTGCACGCGGCGAAACATTAAAGTTTGGTTGACCTTGCAGACCGCATTGTTGGTTAGGTATGCTAAGCGGCTGACTTTCATGCTATTGTGGTGAAAAACATCTATTGTTACAAAAATGTGGTTGCGACTGCCGAAAATTTTGTACATACAGATGATTACGATTTTATCTGTTATTAAAGTTACGGCGGTAGTTGTCATTATGGGAGTGCCTACTGAAAATTGTCACATTCGGTAAAGATTTGTCATATCCGGTTTTCATTACATATTCTTAATCCTAGATAGAGCAATAGTTAAAGAGCAGTTTTGATAGATATAAAGGATAGTAGAAGAAAAGGCAGCAGTGCAGAAAACTAAAGATGAAACAGCACTACTACAGCTCGTGGCCCTATGCTCGCTAAGGCACATATTCATTAAAGCGTAATGAATCCCCTGAGGTCAATTATGCACTGCAAATAAATTTTAACTTTTGCGTTGCAGGCAATGGCGGTAAAATTCCAAAGGCAAACTGTTGTATCCGTGCTAATTCAAATTTCTGCATTATAGGCAATGCTGATGAAAATACAATAGCAAATTGTCGCATCAGGTTCAAAGCTAGTTTCTGCATTTCAGGTGATAGCGGTGAAAGTACAAAAATAAATTGTCGTATACAGCTCAAAGCGTGTACCTGTGTTCTGTCATTATTAAATTCTTTACATTTTCTGGCGGATAAAAATTGCTCGTAATATACGTTCTCGTCATTGAATTTGAAAACACGTTCGGGTTTGTGTGTGAATCTGTTTGTCTGTGTCATTTCGGATTTCAAGTTACATAGCTTTTCAGATTTTAAGTCGCGTGGCTTTTCGGATTTTACGTCTCGTAGTCTCTGTAAATTGCTCACATTATGCGCGCTGCGTGACTCTGACAAATGCTCGCAAAGTGGCGGTTTCTGTGACGTATTGGTGACTGAAATAGTTTTCAACTCTGTTACTGTAACACTTTCGTCAATTTGGTTGATCTGTCGAGCAAATTTCTCGTCAACTTCCGTATTCGGAGTGTGTGAAACTTCCACTGACTCTAAATTAACTTCGTCGCGAATCTGTACTGCGTTTTTAAGGCATTGTTCGGTGACTGCATTAATTTCGTGTATCTGTGTTGCGTTTGCTGAACATTTTTCAGTGACTGCATTAATCTCGTCTTTATGTCATTCTGTTGTGCTTACACGTGTATTATTTAATTCTTGTGCAACAGTGCCAACTTTTTCATTACTGTTATTAGCACAAGTCTCAGTATCCTCACGTAATTGTTCTTTAATGTCCTGGCATTGCACGGTAACAGCTGTATTCTGTTCACTAACTTGTCTGCTCCGTTCGTTAAGATTTTCATTAAGTTGTTTATACTGTTCATTAAGTTGTTTGAAAAAATCATCCATCATTTCTAGTCTTTTACTATCTTGTAGCAATATTGCCATAATTTGACCCAATGTAACATTATCTACTCCATTCTCTGTACTATTTGACGGTGTATTTGCAATTGTCGCGTTTTGTGTGACCATTTGGTCATTCTGTAATTTACAAAAAGGTTTATCAGTCGGATATACACTGTCAGACACTGTTTCAGAATTAAATAAATCCGTCGTACTTTGTGTATCCTGTTCATTTTCATTAGACAAATTTGTATGTAAATTTAGTAAACCAGTTGTGTTAAGCTGGGCAGCGCTCATTACAATAGAGCGTCCCGCGTCATCGATTGTCGTCAAATCAACAGAGGACATAACTGAGTTCGTTAGATCATCATTAAGACAAAAGTCATCATTAGTGGTAGGAATACACTGATTGTCAGTGAACGCAGGAATGTCATCATGACACTGCGTGTCACAAGTCCTATCGGTAAAGTTGTTTGAGTCGGTAATATCATTCATAATACCTCGCGATACACTATTCGCAGTCTTTCGCGGCATTTTTACAGTAGTCACAATTGTTCAAAAACAGAAATAAGCACAATGCAAAAGCAACACACAAATACAACAGAGCAACGAATTCCCGTTGACCTGTAGATGGAAAGTCACCAGATTAGTAAAAGCGTTGCGCCAAATTCTAATTATACTTAAGCAAATAAGAGCAGATCTCTGACTGTTTTTCAAAAGACTCTCAACGAAATTCGATCCTGGACTGGGTGTCGCCAAGTGTAACCTCCCCACAAAAATTTAAATAGATGACAATATTATTTAAGAATGCTAATGGACATTGCGATAAGTGTAACCTCTGCACTGAAATTTTAAAGACAGAAATAATAAATGAATGGGAGCCAAACGTAACCTCCCTAGCAATTAAATTTAATGACAATAAAACATGAGAATCGCAATCTGACCCAAGTATAAGTTCCCACAAAAATAATGAAAAACAATTCAGTGCTAATGAAACTTCAGTGACAATGAAAATTCCATTAAACCGAAATATCGGTCTTTGGCCCTGTGCAAAAACAATCAGAATTAAATTCTTACCTCATTGAAACTGCTTGTCAAATTTCTGCTCTTATTGTTGCGCACGGCTTGGAGGAACTGCATTGCAAATAAAATTTTTTTTTATTTTTAAATTTAACTGAAACTTTTCTTTAAGGGAAATGAAGGAAATCGTAATTAAATGAATTTTTTTTGTAAAAATTGCTTTGAAAACAAAATTATTATTGGGGCACTTGTTGGAAATTAATTACAATAAATAAACTTTACATTATCTGATGATTACCTTAATTAACAATATACCTCATTCAGCATCTTGACCAGAATGCCATGTCGACGCTCGCCGACTGCGTCCCGCTCGCGACCGTGACAGGACTAGACCACTACTGCCGACAGGCTACATCACACAACCGCACTGGGCTGCTACTACTGACCGACTGCTCTGCATGACGACTACTAGCGTACTGCTGGACGCAACTGAACTGAGCTACTGCTATCGACAGACTGCACTGGCCTACTGCTACTTGCGTACTGCTCTACATGACGACTACTAGCGAACTGCTCGCAACACTCGCGCGGTCAAGCGCAGACTAACCACGGTAAAAGGCTCTCTGGTCAAAGATTTTAACGTGCCTCACCATCGCTGCTACGTTACATACGTGTTTCAGTACGTTCAATGTATCGAGTCTAAATGACACTAATAAACGTAAATACTGAGTATTGTATACTGACATAATTGATAATCCCGCATATTTAACGTCAGTTAAGAATGTAAACAAACGTTTGCGTGCACGCGAAACTGTCCTAAACAGAAACTTCGCATGCAACTACTGTCCACGTTCCCTTTCCCATTTTCCGAACATTTTGTGTTGTTCTTTGTGACCTGCTATGCGTGGTGAGCAGAGACAGTCGCGACGAATTTATTCTCCCCAGCGTGGCACGCAACCTCTTCTTGTGGTTCAGCACTGATTTGGTAGCGGTTTTCAGCACTGTGGTACGTGTAGCCGCTGCAGCTAGATGCTGTAGTAGACGGTGATACCCAAAATCAACATGCTCTCCATTTTCATTCCGTTCTGAAGTCACTCCAACGGCCAGTATAAGCTCTGATGTGGAATACTTCTCAACAATTAAACCTTAAGAGTTATGAAACGTCCCCTTTGAACAATTATACACGACTGTGCTTAAACTGACACACAATATTTTTAGCGCAACGCAATCTGACTTTCAAAAATCCCTACAAAATAATGGCCCTGACTAACATTAAGCTACACCTTTCACAAATCACTTACCTCACAAAAATCTTCGCTGCTCAAGCTACTGCGATACAGGGAGCGCCACTACTGCCAGCTAAATAAAAGATTCAAACTATGGAAGGCACTAACTACTGATAGGGATAGTTAGCAAAATGAAAGATATTAATAGAGAACAAACAATGTATTTACCTTGATATCATGATATATAAATATAGCAGTTCATGACAAATTTCAAAACTCCGCCATCTCTCTCCCCACATCCACCACTGCTGGCGGCTCACCTCCAACTGCGCAACGCTACGCGCTGTTCACAACCAGCTGCCTAACACTACAATGGCGAGTATTACAACAATGCAAAGCAGCCACAGACTGCACACAGCACAGCCAGTGATTTTCATATTGAGCGCTACGTAACGTTGCCAATAAGAAAACATAAACAGTCTACTTAACGTTGCCAACAAGAAAACATAAACAGCCTACTTACATAGAGAAAACATAAACAGCCTACTTACATAGAGAAAACATAAACAGCCTACTTACAGAGTGTCTCTAAATGGAGTAAGATATTTTAGAAGTTAGTAGGGAAATTTAATTTTTCTGCCCCCTTTCTGTAGCAGATTACAGGCGACACAGAAAGAATGTGCACACCACATAGTACCTATATCATATTACCCCTCAGGGGCATAATCATCACAAAAGGATACCTAGCGTCGCCGGAAAATGTCAATGAATATTTTGTCTCTAACAAAATTTGTTCTCCACGACCTATCAGCCCTAGCCGGTTGATGCAAAGACTTTGAAACTTCTGTGTATGTATCCAACACAATAGTTATCACAACGAGGAAATCAGCTACTGCAGTTCTTTTGCATAGAGATGTATGTGTCTTCCTATTACATTTTTTCGGTGATGCAGCTTATCATTGGAGGCTGCACTGATGCTGCTGAGATATCATAAGATGATCCCTTCGAAGCGGCATTTCCCGTATTCGATGCACTCAAAGTCACTTCATTGGCTCCTCTACACCCCTTTGCATGGTGTGACAGACGTGATGTTTCGTTTAGGTTCATCCGTGCTCGTCCTTTTTATTTATAGGTGGACCTTGTATACGCCGGAGCGAACTTAAAACGAACCCTGTACCACGTTTACTATCTTTAAGAGTTTCCGAACACTCCCACCAGAACAAGTCATCGAAGTTTCTTTATTGTCTCATATTTAGCGTCTAGTGTGAGGCTGAATCATTCAATGCCCAGTTTAACAGTGTACAGTGTCTCACTATAAAATCAGCAATAATATGTTTTATTGTGGGTGTGTGACTATTGCTCCTGGCGATGTGGTAAGAAGCTGATGTTTTCCAGTACCGCGTAAGCTAAATCAACATTACGAGCAATCCGGTCTATAACTGTTATCTCTTGTTTTTGTGATATTTCTCGCCTGGAGACTACGCAGTTTAATGACTGTTATTTTATGTCGATAAGCACAAACCTTTTTCCTAAATTGCTCTGTGATGATGATAGAGAACAGGAAGTGAGAAATTTCTTGGAACCTTGAGTATCACGACTTCGAAGTATATAGTGTCGGGGGAAAAGAATTATTACGTAAGTGCCTCAGCAGCAAATTACTCTGCAGGCACTCTCTGCAAGGTTGTTGATACCGCTCACCGGAAGTTGCCGAAGGCAGCATTCTTACGTAGAGATGTCTCACAAGGGGAAGGCCTCAGAGACGGTCAACCGATTCGACTCAGATCTGGTAGGTCGCTTGTGTACAACGTAAAACGAAGGAATCTAAGGTATTTTGGGTCAACGCCCCCACGTTTTTGAGAAAATCACCCCTAAAGGTTATGATGAGCGATCGACTCAGAATTGGCGGGATCGATAGATAATTGCAAATAGAGCATTTTTCATCATCAGGTATGGGGTCCGAAAACGCATACTTTTCCAGAAATCGAGGTAAGAAAGTTTTACAACTGCCGCGTCTGTATCCACATGGTTAACGCCTGTCGCCGACAGCGCCGATATCAGCCGGCACGGTAGCTCAGCGTGTTCGGTCAGAGGGCTAGCTGCCCTCTGTAATAAAGGAACTGAGTTAATGGATCAATAAGGAACTGAAACGGGTGTCTTTCAACGTCCGCCCAGAGCAGATACAACGAACGAAAACATAAAACTGACACACAATATTTTTAGCGCAACGCAATCTGACTTTCAAAAATCCCTACAAAAGAATGGCCCTGACTAACATTAAGCTATACCTTTCACAAATCACTTACCTCACAAAAATCTTCGCTGCTCAAGCTACTGCGATACAGGGAGCGCCACTACTGCCAGCTAAATAAAAGATTCAAACTATGGAAGGCACTAACTACTGATAGGGATAGTTAGCAAAATGAAAGATATTAATAGAGAACAAACAATGTATTTACCTTGATATCATGATATATAAATATAGCAGTTCATGACAAATTTCAAAACTCCGCCATCTCTCTCCCCACATCCACCACTGCTGGCGGTTCACCTCCAACTGCGCAACGCTACGCGCTGTTCACAACCAGCTGCCTAACACTACAATGGCGAGTATTACAACAATGCAAAGCAGCCACAGACTGCACACAGCACAGCCAGTGATTTTCATATTGAGCGCTACGTAACGTTGCCAATAAGAAAACATAAACAGTCTACTTAACGTTGCCAACAAGAAAACATAAACAGCCTACTTACATAGAGAAAACATAAACAGCCTACTTACATAGAGAAAACATAAACAGCCTACTTGCATAGCCCCCATGCTCCCCACAAAAATTTTACAAATTCGTTTGGGCAGTGCCCAATACAGATTTGAAAAAATTTTTCATAATTACAATAACAAAGAAATCAAATGCACACACTTATTGATACAATGTTGGTCAAAAGCTAAAATTTTCTCACAGTCTATAAAGACAGTCCTGATTCATCACAGTAAAATTACAGTGTTTTTCTTTTTTTTTTTTTCAAAATCTGAACAGTAAAAGAAAATGCACACAGAAGTAGTGGATTTCCATGCAGTCTTGAAGAAGTAGTGTTGTCCTCCCAACGGAAAGACAGTGCTGACTTTTGACATGCATACAGGTAATGGGCCACAACAGAGCAAACCCACAGCAGAGTCATTCGACAGTTTGAAGAAGATTGGTAGGTAGGTCATCACAGAGCAGACCCACTGTAGTCCTGGTAGAGATTGTGGTATTGGTGGGTCATCATAGATGCAGACCCACTGTAGTCCTTGTAGAGAAGGCCAGCAGCCATCTGTTGCGATTGTGCAGGTGCACATTCACCATCGAAGGGTCTTGCGGAGAATATAGCAAGTCCATAAAACACCACTTGTGCACTCACAAAGTTTTTGGAATTGTCCTTAGAACCAGCAATGCTGTTATCCAGTCCCTTGCTGAATTAGTAACACACGTGCAAACACTAACAGTCCCTACTTCTCACATATTGTCCATATACTATGACCAACAGAAACGTGTGCAGTGAAATGTAACTTACAAGTTAATAATAAGATGAACTGGTGTCAATTACAATTTTATAACATGAGAATACAATTACAAAGGTACAAAATACATCATTAAAAACATAACAATACAGATAACATTTGTAGTACAGGCTTTACAAAAGAATAGAAATAGACATATATGTCAGTGTTACAGGAATTATGACATGAGTACATACATAAAAGATCAGAATAACTTTCGAAACATCAACTTCACACATGAGCACTAAACAGAACAGAATTAATAATGTCTAACATCTTTACAAAGTAAATAACATATCATTAGTGCCAATTATATTCGAGGATAACAGTATTCCTCATCATAGTGAATGTAGCTTAATATTAAAAGAAGAAAAAATTCTATGAAACTACACAGAGACAGGAAGAAAACAAATACACAAGGGTACACAAACACATAGTGGGATAACACCAATAGGAAAGGACTGGGTTTGTTTCATTGCAGTATTTTGCTAACAAAACTTTCTTTGCTTCTTGGAGATCTCCCTTCATTCATCATTATTCCCAAAAGTCCTATCTAAGCCTGCCTTCTGTATTTTGTTCACATCCTCTGTCAAAAATAGTTTTTCTCCCTGCTTTCTGTATTCTGTTCACTTCCTCTGTCAATAATAGTTTTTCTCCACTGTACAGTATCCTTTTTATTTTGCCAGACCATTTTCTGATAGCTTCTCAATGCATTTCTTATAAATTTATAATAGTTAGTTTCTTATATAGTCTACTCCTCTTAAGCTAACTTAAATCTACTGAGCTCAGATGCTAAACTAAGGGATGAGGCAATGCAGCAGCACAAAATAAGTAACACAAACAGCACTGATAAAAAATACAAAAGGCAAAGCAAGCAGCATAAATTACAATTAATATAAACAGCAATGAAAAAAAATGGAAAATCGGAAAGCAAGCTACAGTAAATCTAAATTACCAAGCAATTCAACATTACAACAAATATGAGCCAATGTGCAGTAACAAGAAAAATAAGTCAGTAGGAAAACTAGCTTAACAGAGTAACACAATTTAAAATTCAGTAGCACTATGCCTGGCAAACAGCAGCAGCAAATATAAAAAAATATTAAACTTATATCTATACCTGACAAAGCTCAAGCAGAAAAGATATTACAGTAAAAACAACAATGCAGATAAGGGAAGTGTATATTCACATCTTAATGTCTATGTAAATTAAAGTGGTGCACCACAACAACTGATTGTAAAAAGAAATATTACCATGTACTTGAAAAGAAAATTATGTGTTACTGTTACTAGTTCCTTCTTATTGTTCTTTCCTTTCCAAGTGCTCCTTTTTTAAAGAATGTGGATCATAAAATAATTATTTAATAGATCTGTTGACAGAAAGTGTTCACATTAGCAAATGCCTTTAATTACATTTTATGAAACCAATGCTGCAACACAGCTGGAAAACAGATGTCAAATGAAATAAGCAATTACGCAAACCAAAGCATAAAAACATCATTCAATAGCTATGTGGCATTTCGTAAGTCAGTAGCTCTCAACTCTCGTAGAAAGACACTTGTCATAATCAGGTGTGCAGATGTACGAATATTTCCCATCAATTCATAAGCATTTCAGTAATTAGCACAAAGTACTAGTAATCATATGTTTTCAAGTAATGAGCATGTAATATTTGCGATGCTTTCTACAAAGGAACGTCAATAGCGGGGATAATGGCCTCCGCTTTTTTTTTTCTACCTGTGCCAGCTGAAAGGCTAATGGCTTTTTTTTTTTTTTTTTTTCGGGCGGCTGTCGCCCAGGTGGGTGCCCGCGACGCATTACGTGCAGGTGGTCGCTTAACTTTCTTACGGAAATATTTACGACAGCAGTTTCCGCTACAGTGACATACACAAAATTTCACGGGTCGAGAATTTGCGTTACAAATCTGTAGAAACAAAATGCTATTGATATAACAGTGTCCAAAAAAATTTTCGTCTGCATTGTAATACATTCACGCATATACACACACATTTCATAACTCTTAAAGTACGTTTCTTGGTTTCCAACATCCTTTTCATAAATCAGAGTCCCTAAACACTACTCATTATTCCTTACCTCATTATACATATTCGTCGACACTTCTTCAATATTCCATCATGAGAAATACGTAGCATAATAAACATTCCTCAGCAACATAATACACATCGTCGTCGTAATAATAACATCATAACACTTCAGTCAAATCTCAAGATCGTCGTAACTTCCTCCAATAATTTCTAAGCCTAAAAAAATTCTCTGCTCAGGGGTCAAAAGTGTCAGCTGCCTCAAACGTACTTTAAAAATCATGATCTTATACCAAATACATCAATCAAAGCTCTCATAGTATCACAATGATTCCGAAAAAATATGAACAGTTTACAAAGTACAGACAAAATACAGTTTCATAAGTGTGAAGTTATCCAACTGTGTAATTACGTAAACATCTGTCACTGATATAGTAAAATAAATGTTTGTCTCTCTCAGTTAAATGATCAGATAGCTGTGTAATTTGTGTGTTAGAGAAATATGGTACCGATGTGTAAAGTTGTATAAGCAAATACCATATTAGCTAGGGTTCCTTGTGCTTGCCAAACACATGGTACACAAAGTAGGCGTGTACCCCCCTGAGGATTAATGTAATTATACCCTCAGGTGTTACAGATTACACCAATGGAATGAAATATATCACGGAAAACTTTCTTTGTAATTCAAAAATCTTTAAAAATATATGTTTTAAGTATAAAATTGATCACTCAAATACGTGTACTGTAGCGCTAAACTGTGCGTCTTGTAACATAATCTCTGTGGAAGTGTCGTAGTTATCGTCCTCCGAAAGCTAAGTTCTGCAGAAGTCAATGTACTTACCTCATGATAAACAAAAGTGAAATGCTTTGCGTATAGATATCGTAGTTATTATGCTTATTGGCGTGATGAAGAAAGTACTGTACAGTAAAGTATTGTTGTGCCACGAAAAAGGCTGTCTCATTGTTGCTATACCACAAAAGTTACTACTAAAACATGTTTTTCTTTCCAGAAGAATTCAGAAAACTGTGCAGATATAAAACAGATACACCGCAAAAGCAACATTGTAAATTGTCACTCATTAGTAGCGTCGTGATAAAAATAGTGTAGCTGTCACATAAACTAACCTCTGTGTCATCTGGTATCTCTCAGAAAGCACTTTAAATTCAGAATGTATTTTCAAATAAACCAAAATGTTTCATTAAAATCTCATTAGCAGTACTGGTAAATGTTCTAAGTAAGTGAGCCTTATAGTCGTTACGTAATCGTGCAACAAACAAGCAAGAATGTACACACACAATAACACTGTGACGTCTGTTCACTATAACAATGCATTCGTCATTTCTGTTTAAATAAGTTCTCTTGGTTCTTGATTGGATATTTAACTTCAAACATTGTTGTATGTTAACAGATTCTAACTCTGACAAAGCATATTAGTAATGTGAAGCGAAAAATTTTATGACAAAGACTAAGTTAAAAAGCAGATTATCTTTCAATAAACGGTTTTACATGTGAAATGTGGTGTAAACCTTTACTCTTCCTAGTACGCAGAGTTTCAACTTCAACGCAATTATCATGTGGTATACGTCGGATTCTGTAAGGTCCATTGTAAACTAGAAAGAATTTTTGACTCAAGTGTTTCTTCTTATGTGACAATGAATGAGCTTTAATGAGAACTTTCTGACCAATATACAACTTCTTTGCATTTGCTTTACTGTGTAGTTTTCTCCTTTTGTCTGCTGCAGATTTTATATTTTTAAGAGCCAAATCAATTATGTCTTTGTGTCGAAGTTTACGTGCATTCGGGAAAGGTACAAGCTCTCTGATTCTGTTCGGTGGTTCTTCATTCTTAAGTACAAGAGTAGGTGATAAAGCAGTGGAGTCGTGAGGCATTTCATTCAGCACGTTTTGAAATAAGTGTAAATATCTGTCCCAATGCTGATGCTTTCTGTGACAATAAAGTCTGCAAAGCTTATTGATTTCTTTCATAATCCGTTCGGAGGGGTTACAATGTGGTGAGTACAATGAAATAAAAACAGGTTTGATTTTATGGTTGCGAAGCATGCGTGACCAAACAGCAGATCTGAACTGTGGTCCGTTATCTGAAATGACTTTACTAACGTGTCCAACTTCACGTAAGAAATTTTTGACAAAGGCGTTGGATACAGACCATCCAGTGGCTTTGACAATAGAATTCTAAGTTGGTTTGTTGGCGTACATCTACACTTTTTCCAAAGATTGCACCTTGTAATTTAATCTTACGTAATGGAAGTGTGGGGCAATCGTTCGATTTGTTGCATTTGCTAAAGGCTGTTTCACTGGTTACTGAAATGGGACTGCCAGAGTCAAGTACTGCCGTAAATTTTATGTCATTTACTGTAATGTGAACCACAGGATATGCAATGTTGTTATGTTTTACGTCGTGTTCCTGGAGTAAGATGTCCCTAATGTCTTCCATTTTTACGTAATTACTAGCTACGGCAGATGCGTCGTTAGTGTCATAAGAACGTTTTGTGGCTGCCAGCGGTGTGAGTCATTGCCTATTGTCTCTTTGTTGGCGCGCGTCGTTATTGGGATTTGGAGACCTAACTTCTACAAATTCACCTCCTCGAGAGGGCCCTGCTCTGTTTGAATCCCGCCAGTTCTGATGCAATTCAGGTCTGTCGTTACGATCACATCGTCTGTCGTCATGTCGGTAGTTCCTGTAGTTTCTTTCTTGTCGGTTAAGTGGTGGAGAATTTCTCCCTGAATCGTAACTGCGCGCTGAACTGTTGCGTCTGAAGTTATTCTGTCTCCATTGATAATAATTATTTTGGTTCCCATATTGTCTGTTTCTCTGATTGTCTCTGTGATAGTCACTACCGCGGAGAGGTGATCTTTCCCTGTAATTATTACTACTCTGCCAACGGTTGTCGTACGGGTGGTGTCTATTTTGGTCACAATTTGCGTTGTAAGAATAGACCAGTCGTGTCCGGTTATTGTTTCTGTCGTCACGGAATTGTGACGGATGTGACCTGTAATTGTTGTGTCCTTGTTTTCGCGTTCCGCGATTATCAGTGTCAATTTCTAGTTCTTGTAACAGTCCCTGAAAAGCTTCAATGTCGTCTATGCAACGTCCTGCTAAAATAATATGCCGTAAATGTTCAGGTAATTTGATTAAGCAAATGCGGATGAATTCTGAGGGGCTGTATGGGTTTGACACGTACTGATTCTTGTGCAACATGTCTTCAAAATATTTCACAAGACTGGAGAATTCAGATTGTTCGAAATGTTTCATCATTATGATACCATGTTTTACTCGGTCTTGTGTGGCTTGAGACCAATATGCTGAGAGGAAGGCATGGTAAAATTCTCCTTCACTGTGACAATCGTGAATGACCGATCGCATTCTTACAGCTGGTTCATTCTCCAAGTAGCCACACATAAATTCTAATCTGTGTTCCAACGACCAGTTGGGAGGAAAACAATGAGAGAATTGATGGAGCCATGCTTGT
Organism: Schistocerca serialis cubense; assembly: GCF_023864345.2. NCBI lineage: Eukaryota > Metazoa > Arthropoda > Insecta > Orthoptera > Acrididae > Schistocerca > Schistocerca serialis. Next base: position 253,499,827 of record NC_064646.1, on the reverse strand, counting down.
GGATGAATGTCGTTGCCAGAATTCTTAAATGTTTTGAATTTACGTGTAGTAATGAACAGCTTATAGTCAAAATCATCATGTCGGCGAGTCGCATATCGGTCATTGTTAGGTCGTGTCGGCCGTTCCATCTCAAAATTCGGTGCACATTGCCAATTTCTTTCATAACTTCCGAAATGCCCTGTGTTATTATTTTGCGGCTTTTCCGTGTTTCTAAGTCCCTCTTCCCGTGTTGGAGCGCGAGTGTCCTCTCAAATACGTAATTCTTGTATTGCCTGTGTCAGCTGATCTTGTACTTCCTGGATTTCTCTTTGGTGTTGTGTATTAATTTGATTCTGATTTAATTTGAATTTCCTAATTTGTTCGTACTCTTCTGTGTCATTAAAGACTACCGGTCTTGTGTCAATCAGATTATCATCTACCTTCGTAGATAAATTAGTGAACTGATCCAAAAGTTCGGCTACTTTCTCCGATAGTGTACTTATTTCCTCAGTGTGTTCTTCTGAACCAAGTTTCAGAGTATCTACTGTGTCCTTAAAGTTTTCCTGAGTTTTTGCAAGTTGCGTAACCGAATCGATAGATGCAACTGAGTCAAATTTAGCTTGCAAGGTCTCATGATTTTCATGAACAATAATTTGCAGTTCTTTTATGGCTGCTTCGTGATTCTGTAATGCATTTTCATGCCGCGAAAAAATAGGTTGAAAATGCTCACAAATTGGAGTTTTTACGTCATTACAGACTTTTTGACATTTCGATTCAATGTTATGTAACTCAGTAGTTAAATCTTCTCGCGTTTGTTCAAGAGTTTGTTCCAATGAGTCTAACTTTTGAAGCTCTTGCTGTGTTTGTCTCTGATTTTGTTCCATTGTGTCTAACTTTTTGAGATTTTGTTCCACTGTGTCTAACTGTTGCTGTGTTTGTCTCTGGTGTTGTTCCATTGTGTCTAACTTTTTGAGATTTTGTTCCACTGTGTCTAACTGTTGCTGTGTTTGTCTCTGGTGTTGTTCCATTGTGTCTAACTTTTCAAGCTTTTGTCCCATTTGTTGCATTAATTGTAATAACAATGCACTGGTGTCTGAAACATGTTCCTCAGTGCTTTTAGGCAGTGAAGTTGCACCGGCAACATTCACATTTTGACAAGCGAAAAATGTGTCTTGACTCATTTGAGAAAACGGTGAGAACCCAAAACCTGAGTCTGCAGTATTTGCAATATTGTGTTCTGTCATTCCCGATTCCTGAGGCGAGCTGTTGCCGACCAATCGATCGATAACGCTTCCCTGTTCACTACCCGTTTCACTGTCTACACCATTGTTTGCCGCCCGCTCCATTTCCCTATGCGCAATTACCAAATTACTACTTTGAACATTAGTTAATTCATTACTCTGCGGCGCTAACACACTGCCTTCTTCTTCACTGTCATTTCTCAGTTTACTTTGGAGCCTAGTATTACGTTTTTCACACGCCATAATTGTCACAATATTTCACACCATAACACAGAAAAGCACAGTTTGAAGAGCGAAATAAAATAACATAGCAATGGAAATAATGTCTACTTAATTGTCAGCGCAGCTGCGAAATACTTGGTGCAAATCTACATGCATGCCACAACTGTTTTACTGTACAACAATGAAAAACTACAACTACAAAGGAAATTCTCTCTATAATTACGCGCTACCAATAAGCAATAGCTACACCAATTACACAAACTACAAGAAAAAAAAATCAGAAGATTCCAGTGAGGTATCCTCGGCTAAGGGTCGACATATGAAACGTCCCCTTTGAACAATTATACACAACTGTGCTTAAACTGACACACAATATTTTTAGCGCAACGCAATCTGACTTTCAAAAATCCCTACAAAAGAATGTTCCTGATTAACATTAAGCTATACCTTTCACAAATCACTTACCTCACAAAAATCTTCGCTGCTCAAGCTACTGCGATACAGGGAGCGCCACTACTGCCAGCTAAATAAAAGATTCAAACTATGGAAGGCACTAACTACTGATAGGGATAGTTAGCAAAATGAAAGATATTAATAGAGAACAAACAATGTATTTACCTTGATATCATGATATATAAATATAGCAGTTCATGACAAATTTCAAAACTCCGCCATCTCTCTCCCCACATCCACCACTGCTGGCGGCTCACCTCCAACTGCGCAACGCTACGCGCTGTTCACAACCAGCTGCCTAACACTACAATGGCGAGTATTACAACAATGCAAAGCAGCCACAGACTGCACACAGCACAGCCAGTGATTTTCATATTGAGCGCACGTAACGTTGCCAATAAGAAAACATAAACAGTCTACTTAACGTTGCCAACAAGAAAACATAAACAGCCTACTTACATAGAGAAAACATAAACAGCCTACTTACATAGAGAAAACATAAACAGCCTACTTACAGAGTGTCTCTAAATGGAGTAAGATATTTTAGAAGTTAGTAGGGAAATTTAATTTTTCTGCCCCCTTTCTGTAGCAGATTACAGGCGACACAGAAAGAATGTGCACACCACATAGTACCTATATCATATTACCCCTCAGGGGCATAATCATCACAAAAGGATACCTAGCGTCGCCGGAAAATGTCAATGAATATTTTGTCTCTAACAAAATTTGTTCTCCACGACCTATCAGCCCTAGCCGGTTGATGCTAAGACTTTGAAACTTCTGTGTATGTATCCAACACAATAGTTATCACAACGAGGAAATCAGCTACTGCAGTTCTTTTGCATAGAGATGTATGTGTCTTCCTATTACATTTTTTCGGTGATGCAGCTTATCATTGGAGGCTGCACTGATGCTGCTGAGATATCATAAGATGATCCCTTCGAAGCGGCATTTCCCGTATTCGATGCACTCAAAGTCACTTCATTGGCTCCTCTACACCCCTTTGCATGGTGTGACAGACGTGATGTTTCGTTTAGGTTCATCCGTGCTCGTCCTTTTTATTTATAGGTGGACCTTGTATACGCCGGAGCGAACTTAAAACGAACCCTGTACCACGTTTACTATCTTTAAGAGTTTCCGAACACTCCCACCAGAACAAGTCATCGAAGTTTCTTTATTGTCTCATATTTAGCGTCTAGTGTGAGGCTGAATCATTCAATGCCCAGTTTAACAGTGTACAGTGTCTCACTATAAAATCAGCAATAATATGTTTTATTGTGGGTGTGTGACTATTGCTCCTGGCGATGTGGTAAGAAGCTGATGTTTTCCAGTACCGCGTAAGCTAAATCAACATTACGAGCAATCCGGTCTATAACTGTTATCTCTTGTTTTTGTGATATTTCTCGCCTGGAGACTACGCAGTTTAATGACTGTTATTTTACGTCGATAAGCACAAACCTTTTTCCTAAATTGCTATGTGATGATGATAGAGAACAGGAAGTGAGAAATTTCTTGGAACGTTGAGTATCACGACTTCGAAGTATATAGTGTCGGGGGAAAAGAATTATTACGTAAGTGCCTCAACTGCAAATTACTCGGCAGGCACTCTCTGCAAGGTTGTTGATACCGCTCACCGGAAGTTGCCGAAGGCAGCATTCTTACGTAGGGATGTCTCACAAGGGGAAGGCCTCAGAGACGGTCAACCGATTCGGCTCAGATCTGGTAGGTCGCTTGTGTACAACCTAAAACGAAGGAATCTAAGGTATTTTGGGTCAACACCCCCACGTTTTTGAGAAAATCACCCCTAAAGGTTATTACGAGCGATCGACTCAGAATTGGCGGGATCGATAGATAATTGTAAATAGAGCATTTTTCATCATCAGGTATGGGGTCCTAAAACGCATACTTTTCCAGAAATCGAGGTAAGAAAGTTTTACAACTGCCGCGTCTGTATCCACATGGTTAACGCCCGTCGCCGACAGCGCCGATATCAGCCGGCACGGTAGCTCAGCGTGTTCGGTCAGAGGGCTAGCTGCCCTCTGTAATAAAGGAACTGAGTTAATGTATCAATAGCGAACTGAAACGGGTGTCTTTCGACGTCCGCCCAGAGCAGATACAACGAACGAAAACGAACAAAATTAAAAAAAACAACCGGCACGGTAACTCAGCGTGTTTGGTCAGAGGGCTAGCTGCCCTCAGTAATAAAAAAACTGAGTTAATGGATCAACAACGAACTGAAATGGGTGTCTTTCGACGTCCGCCCCGAGCAGATACAACTAACAAAAACGAACAAAATGAGATCTAAAAAAAAAAAAAATAGCGCAACGGCCAAGGGAAATTGGCAGGTTCGAATCTCGAAGAAACCTTGCGGATGTTATTGTTTTCGTTTGTATTTTTCCATGTCTCAATTGATAGGGATAGGAGGGTTAATAAGATATGTAAATCAATAATGAAAGATAATATAAAGGTAGGCAAACTAATTTCCCAAACGCAGTGAGTTAGTAAAGTATTAAACCCTTAAGCCTTGTCACATGAAAACAGCTCCGAGTAAAAGTGCTACGACCTCCCAACGAGGGATCACAGATAGCCAACCGTGCGACGCTTGCTTACAGCGAGGCACGGGATAGAATGCACGCGGCGAGAGTTATGTTGTCATGGTTGCCTCTTCGTCATATCATAGGGAAGGAACAGTGTAGCTGTCGAAAGATTGCATTCATTAGATGCTCTTGGTGCCGTGAGTATATTGGTTTCGAATGTTTATATGGAAAGTACCATCCATCTAGTTGTTCGAAGAAAAGTGAGGACACGTAACAGTGACTGGAAGAGCCATTGTAAAGTGACCTGGAGTAACATTTTAGTTGTTTACTATCCCAAGAGGTTTGAGAAATTTATTTGCCTACCTTATTATCATTCCTTGTTGATTTACTTACCTTATTAGCCCTCCTATCCCTATCAATTGAGATATGGAAAAATACGTTTCTTCGAGATTCGCAGCCAGTTACCTTGGCCGTTGCGCTGTCGGCGAAATGCGTTGACCATGTGGGTACAGAAGCGGCAGTTGTAAAAGTTCCTTACCTCGATTTCTGGAAAAGTATGCGTTTTCGGACCCCATACCTGGCAATGAAAAATGCTCTGTTTACAATTATCCATCGATCCCGCCAACTTTGAGTCGATCGCTCTTCATAACCTTTAGGGGTGATTTTCTCAAAAACTCGGGGGTGTTGACCCAAAATATCTTAGATTCCTTCGTTTTAGCTTGTACACATGCGACCTGCCAAATCTGAGCCGAATCGGTTGGCCGCGTCTGAGGCCTTCCCCTAGTCAGAGCGTAGTATGGTCCGTCGTTGGTGAAAATATTATTTAGCCTTTCCAAGTTCCTATAGCTACACTCAACACACAACGCGCGTGACAAAAGGGTAATAGAAAGCTGCTTGTCCATGGAAACAAATATTCATATCTTACGCTAAGTTATTGCAGTAGCAATATACTGCGGAATTCAGCTAAGATATTAAACAAAAATAGTGCGAAGAACTGCAGTCTACATAAGGGAAAGATCGTGTAGAGCATGGGATAAATAGAAACTTGAGTCCCCGTCCGGTTCACATGTTAAGCTACTAAGGTTCAATCAATGTTAAAGTATCTCGAAAATGATTTTTTCTCAGCATTGGATGTGTGCTGAATGGAGATTTCCCGGCAAGTTAAGACCGCGTACTGAACTCGAATCTGGGACCTTTGCGTTTGGCAGAGAAGTGCCATACCCAATGAGCTATGGGAGCACGACCCGCTATCGGCCCTCATGCTTCCAGTCCCAGCCCATCACGTAGTTTTTATCCCTCAAATTCCAATTTCAAATTACATTATGTCGGTGAGTGAAGTCGGAAGTCAAAGTAAGAAATATCTGCTCGCAAAAGACCTCCTGAAGCATCAGAATCTTAACAACACAAGAACGCACAGCTTGCGGTATTGTGGAACTTGATCATCACGCCATGACCTGAAGTTATTTGAGTAGTACAGTGATGGGTCAAAATATCATGACCGCTCCCTCCCGTGAGACTGAATGCCGCCTGGTAGCGTTGAGTGCACGTCTACATTCACACACAAACCCCACAAGCCACCATATGGTGCGGGGCAGAGGGTACCTTGTACTTGTGCTTACATTTCTGTTCCGTTATAAAACAGAGCGGAGGACAGACGATTATATATACGACCCCTTACAAGTCCCAGTTTCGTTTATGTTCGTGGTCCTCAAGCGAAATGTGCGTTTGCGGCAGTAGAATTGTACCGCAGTCAGCTTTGTATGACGGTTCCCTAAATATTTTCGTCGAAAAAAACGTCATCTTCCCTCCAGAGATTTCATTTTGAGTTCCCGAAGCACCTTCGTAATAGCTGCATGTTGATCGAACATTCTGGCAACAAATCTTGCAGCGCACCTCTTAATTGCTTCGATGTGTTAATTTAATATGACCTGGTGGGGATCCTAAACACTCCAGCGGTACTGAAGAACGGGTCGCACAAGTGGTCTACACGTAGTCTCCTTTACAGAGGAACCGCACTTCCCTAAAATTCTCTTAATAAACCGAAGCCGACAAGGCGCCTTACCTACTACAGCTCTCACACGCTCGTTCCATTTCGTACCTCTCTCTAGTGTAACGCCCAGGTATTTAATTGTCGGGACTGTGACAAGCAGCACACTTATAATGCTATATTCGAGCATTAGGGGATTGCTTTTGCTACTCATCCGCGGTAACTTACATAAATTTATAGCTAGCTGCTATTGATTACCTCAACTGAAATTTTAGTCACTCAACGACTACAAACACCCCACATCATCAACAACCGCAGATTGCTGCCCACCTGTCTGTCAGATCATGTACTATATATAGAACAACAGCGGACCTATCACACTTTCCTGGGGCACTCATGACAATACCCTCGTCTCTGATGATCACTCGCCCTCGAGGGAAACGTAATGGATTCTGTTACTTAAGAAGCCTTCGCGCAACTCACATATCCGGGTACCTATTCCGCATGCTCGTGCCTTCGTCAGCAAGCTGCAGTGGAATACCGGAAATTTAGCAACATGGAGTCTGCCCGTTGCTCTTCATCCATGGTTCCCAGCATATCATGCGAGAAAAGGGCAACGCGAGTTTCGTATGAGCGATGCTTTCTAAAACTGGACTTAGAACTACTTAAACCTAACTAACCTTAAAGACATCACACACATCCATGCCCGAGGCAGGATTCGAACCTGCGACCGTAGCAGCAGCGCGGCTCCGGACTGAATCGCCTAGAACCGCTCGGCCACGACGGCCGGCTATAGAACGCAAAGAGCTTGCCGAAGAAGAGATTTGTTACACGTTATGGAAGATGAATAAACGTTCATACATCTTAAGGTCCGAGCAGGCACACGGGGGGAGGGGTTTATTAGTTATTGGGAGCTCCAACGTTAGGCTGGTGATGGAGCCCCTTGGGGAAATAGCGGAAAGGTCGGGGAAGAAGGCCAGTGTTCACTCTGTCTGCTTGCCAGGGGGTTTCATCCGAAATGTGGAGGAGGCTCTGCCGGCGGCGATAGAGAGCACTGGGTGCACCCGACTGCAAATTGTTGCTCATGTCAGCACCAATGACTCCTGCCGTCTGGGTTCAGAGGTCATCCTCAGTTCGTACAGGCGGTTGGCGGAACTGGTGAAGGCGGAAAGCCTCACTCGCGGGATGGAATCAGAGCTAACTATTTGTATTATCGTTCCCAGAACAGATCGCGGTCCTCTGGTTTGGAGCCGAGTAGAAGGCTTAAACCAGAGGCTCAGACGATTCTGCCGAGATCTGGGGTGCAAATTTCTCGACCTCCGCTATCGGGTGGAGAAATGTAGGGTCCCCCTGAATAGGTCAGGCGTGCACTACACGCCGGAAGCGGCTACAAGGGTAGCGGAGTACGTGTGGAGTACACATGTGGGTTTTTTAGGTTAGAGAATTCCCTCCCTAGACCAGACAAGACGCCTTCTGAGACTCGGCAAGGTAGGAGCAGGCGAAATGCAACAGGGAATAACAATATTAATGTGCTAATAGTAAACTGCAGGAGCGTCTATAGAAAGGTCACAGAACTGCTCTATTTAATAAACGTTGACAATGCCCATATAGCACTAGGGACAGAAAGTTGGCTGAAACAAGACATAAACAGTAATGAAATCCTAATCTCAGACTGGAATGTATAACGCAGAGACAGGCTGGACAGTGAAGGGGGAGGCGTGTTTATATCGATACGAAGTGTAATAGTATCGAAGGAAATTGACGGAGATCCGAAATGTGAAATAATTTGGGTGAAGGTCACGGTAAAAGCAGGCTCAGACATGGTAATTGGATGTCTCTGTGGGCCCCCTGGCTCAGCAGCTGTTGTGGCTGAGCACCTGAAGGATAATTTGGAAAACATTTCGAGTGGATTTCCCCACCATGTTATAGTTCTTGGTGGAGATTTTAATTTGCCGGATATAGACTGGGAGACTCAAACGTTCATAACGGGTGGCAGGGACAAAGAATCCAGTGATATTTTTTTAAGTGCTTTATCTGAAAATTACCTTGAGCAGTTAAACAGAGAACCGACTCGTGGCGATAACATATTAGACCTTCTGGTGACAAACAGACACGAACTATTTGAAACAGTTAACGCAGAACAGGGAATCAGAGATCATAAAGCGGTTACGGCATGGATAATTTCAGCCGTAAGATTAAAAAAGGTAGGAAGATTTTTCTGTTCAGCAAAAGTGACAAAAAGCAGATTACAGAGTACCTGACGGCTCAACACGAAAGTTTTGTCTCAAATACAGATAGTGTTGAGGATCAGTGGACAAAGTTCAAAACCATCGTACAATATGTGTTAGACGAGTATGTGCCAAGCAAGATCGTAAGAGATGGAAAAGAGCCACTGTGGTACAACAACCGAGTTAGAAAACTGCTGCGGAAGCAAAGGGAACTTCACAACAAACATAAACATAGCCAAAGTCTTGCAGACAAACAAAAATTACGTGAAGCGAAATGTAGTGTGAGGAGGTCTATGCGAGAGGCGTTCAATGAATTCGAAAGTAAAGTTCTATGTACTGACTTGGCAGAAAATCCTAAGAAATTTTGGTCTTATGTCAAAGCGGTGGGTGGATCAAAACAAAATGTCAAGACACTCTGTGATCAAAATGGTACTGAAACAGAGGATGACAGACTAAAGGCCGAAATACTAATTGTCTTTTTCCAAAGCTGTTTCACAGAGAAAGACTGCACTGTAGTTCCTTCTCTAGATTGTCGCACAGACGACAAAATAGTAGATATCGAAATAGATGACAGAGGGATAGAGAAACAATTAAAATCGCTCAAAAGAGGAAAGGCCGCTTGACCTGATGAGATGCCAGTTCGATTTTACACGGAGTACGCGAAGGAACTTGCCCCCCTTCTTGCAGCGGTGTACCGTAGGTCTCTAGAAGAGCGTAGCGTTCCAAAGGATTGGAAAGGTGCACCGGTCATCCCAGTTTTCAAGAAGGGACGTCGAACAGATGTGCAGAACTGTAGACCTATTTCTCTAACGTCGATCAGTTGTAGGATTTTGGAACAAGCATTATATTCGAGTATAATGACTTTTCTGGAGACTAGAAATCTATTCTGTAGGAATCTGCATGGGTTTCGAAAATGACTGTCGTGTGAAACCCAGCACGCGCTATTCGTCCACGAGACTCATAGAGCCATAGACACGGGTTCACAGGTAGATGCCGTGTTTCTTGACTTCCGAAAGGCGTACGATACAGTTCCCCACAGTCGTTTAATGAACAAAGTAAGAGCATATGGACTATGAGACCATATTGTGTGATTGGATTGAAGAGTTCCTAGATAACAGAACGCAGCATGTCATTCTCAATGGAGAGAAGTCCTCCGAAGTAAGAGTGATTTCAGGTGTGCCGCAGGGGAGTGTCATAGGACCGTTGCTATTCACGATGTACATAAATGACCTTGTGGATAACATCGGAAGTTCACTGAGGCTTTTTGCGGATGATGCTGTGGTATATCGAGAAGTTGTAACAATGGAAAAGTGTACTGAAATGCAGAAGGATCTGCAGCGAATTGACCCATAGTGCATGGAATGGCAATTGAATCTCAATGTAGACAAGTGTAATGTGCTGCGAATACATAAAAAGATAGATCCCTTATCATTTAGCTACAAAATAGCAGGTCAGCAACTGGAAGCGGTTAATTCCATAAATTATCTGGGAGTACACATTAGGAGTGATTTAAAATGGAATTATCATATAAAGTTGATCGTTGGTAAAGCAGATGCCAGACTGAGATTCATTGGAAGAATCCTAAGGAAATGCAATCCGAAAACATTGGAAGTAGGTTACAGTACGCTTGTTCGCCCGCTGCTTGAATACTGCTCAGCAGTGTGGGATCCGTACCAGATAGGGTTGATAGAAGAGAGACAGAAGATCCAACGGACAGCAGCGCGCTTCGTTACAGGATCATTTAGTAATCGCGAAGGCGTTACGGAGATGTTAGATAAACTCCAGTGGAAGACTCTGCAGAAAAGACGCTCAGTAGCTCGGTATGGGCTTTTGTTAAAGTTTCGAGAACATACCTTCACCGAAGAGTCAAGCAGTATATTGCTCCCTCCTACGTATATCTCGCGACGAGACCATGAGGATAAAATCAGACAGATTTGAGCCCACACAGAAGCATACCGACAATCCTTCATTCCACGAACAATACGAGACTGGAATAGAAGGGAGAAACGATAGAGGTGCTCGAGGTACCCTCCGCCACACACCGTCAGGTGGCTTGCGGAATATGGATGTAGATGTAGATGTAGAAGGTATGCATTTTAGAGCTCAAATTTACTACAGTTTTTTGCTACGAATGATCGTTCCCGTCAGATCCTCAAGACTGATTATTCCTCCTCGGACAACCTGTATATATGTAGCAGGGACCAATGGGGAAACATTATAGCGATAATACGGAAATTCAGATGGTAAAATCGTCTGAAAAAGAGAAACTTGCTAATAGCCGGGAGTATGGGAACGAGCGTCTCGGAAACTGCGAACCTGATCGGCATTCGCTAGCTACTGTCGTTCTCACGGAAAGTAGATGAAGGATGATGAAACAGCGAGAGCTCATTGGAGAACGTGTAGGTCAGAACTTCGCTCGTTCCATTAAGCAGGATAGGCGGCGATCTGTGACAGATTTGATGACAGAATGAAATGGAGCTGCATGCACAAGTTTCGGAACGCGCCGTTCAGTGCACATTGCGTAACTGCTCACATTCCTCCGCAGCAGATGACCCCTGGCACTAAGTGTTAACGACATACAGAATTACTATTCCAGCGTGTACGCCCCTTATTCTCTCTGACGACAAATCGTGTTGTAGTGATTTGAGGAACATAGTACTGAACTCACGTAGATGCTTTTATCATTAACCTCGTCTGATATGAACCCGATGGAACTCATCCGAGCCCGCATTTTACGGGGTTTGCGTGACCTGGGCGTAGACATTTGGTGGCACATAACTATGTAAATCTAACAAGGACTTCTTACAGCGATGACAATCAGAATTTTTGCTTTATTCAGTTGCATAGATGGGATAACATATTATAATGCATTTGGTCAAGTTGGTTTGTCTCTTCAGTGTATGTTATCGAATTAACGCCTACCTTTGTCATTTGCTGTCTAGGGGTGGCGCCTCTAGCAAACAGTGAAAACATCGTGGGTCCTGGGGCCGAACCAACCCTCTCCTTAAATTCTAAATAAAAATCATTAGCATTGGCGGTCGAAGACTCGCGGTATAAGGAATCACCGTCGTTCTGCCAATCGTACTGTTAAAGTGGGCGAAAGAATAGATAGGACTTTGGGACACACTCTTGCCCTTGGAGTAGAAAACCGCCCCTAAAAGGAGGAAGAATTAGCAACGAGCAATGGAATGTGGATGCAGAAGGCAATGGGAACCACTGCATTAAAGATACACTACGTGTGGCCTGTAATTAGAAAAGTGATATGATGATCATTCCTTTGGCAAAAGGTTGCTCCCTAAATTAGGTATTCTGGGAGGTAACTACCATTTGGAGGTGAGGAGGCGAAGGGTAAGGTATGAGAAAAAGACTGAATGACAAAGGAAGGGTTAACATCCTACGACTTAGAGGTGTGAATATGGTAAGGAAACTATAAAATCTGAAAAAGGGTAATGCATGGTTTTAGTCCATGTATAGTGGGGGTCAGTGAAGTGAAATTGAAAGAAGAATAGGATTTCTGCTCAGATGAGTACAGCGTAATATCAAAAGCATTAGAAAACGTAGTGTCGGGAAAAAGATTCTTTATGATTAGGTAGGTAGTTGGGAGAGTGAGTTAGTGTGAACAGTTGAGTGATAATGCTCTCCTCACCATAACTGACAGCAGACTAGCTCCAACAGCAATAGTCCTGGAGTAAACATCGATGTCACAGGCAGAAGGTGAAGAGATAGAGGAAGTATACAAGGACATTCAGAGAGAATACAGAACTTCAAGGAAGCTGAAAATCTAATAATCATGAGTATTGAACGCTGTAGTAGTGGAGGAAATATGGAGAAGAAAGAGTTACAGGACAACAAAGGTTTGGTAGAAGGAATGAGACAGCTAATCTGCATTTAATTTCCGCTGCACTAGCAAATTCACTGTTCAGTTTTTTGTCCTTTATTGTAATTTCATTCTCCTACCCCATATGGGAAGGGGAGCGCTGGCAGCAGCACAGTCCACCTCTCTTCAGCCAAGTGGCCTTAACAAAAATACGAGGAGAACTCTTACATGAAAAATGGGGTAAAGAGGGGGACATAAGGATACAGTAAATGGAGATGATGGGAGTTAAAATATATACTAATATGGGGAAATTGGGGGACAGTTGAAAAGTCGACATAAAGTTGAGAGAACAAAACTGGCAATTCATTGAGTACTTAAAATCACTGGAGACAGACACAAGGAATAAGTCTGCCACAGTACAAAATTCACACAGAGCGAGACACTTAAAAGGAAAACCACTGGAAACGACGAAACACTCGCAAAGAATAAAAAAAAACACAGTCAGGGACCTACTGCGGGACTGGAGGCTGTAGAGGAGGGAAAAAGATGGGAGGAGGGATGGGGGAGGCAGGAGGAATAGGAAAAAGCGTGGGGAGAGGTGGTGACCCAAGAGATAGGCTGGGTGGGAGATGAAGAGGGACGACAAGGCAGGAAAGAGTACAGAGGCACTGAAGGGGAGAATGGGAGAGGGAAAGAGTGTAGGAGGGGGAAAGTTGCTCAGTAGAAGGGAGGGGGAGGAGAGGGAGGCCTAAGGAGGAGGCAGGAGGAAGGTGGGCTTAGAGTTGGTAGGAGGGTTAGACGTTAGGACGAAGTTCATCATCCGGGAGTGGTAGGTGCTGGAAGTTGCATTGAGGAAGGAGGTGGAGGGTGTGGTGATGGAGAGAGGGCGGGACACAGCGGTAAAGGCGTGGCAACGGGCTGGGGGCCAAGAGGAAGCGAGACACCAGGGGATATAGGGATCGAGTCAGGAGGCAATATACAGGGCACGGATGGGGTCAAGGAAAAGGAGAATGTGGGGGAAAGGGGTGAGGTCATAGATGAGCATGTGGGGGACGGAAGGCAGATATGGAAGGCGAGGTGGAGTGCATGGCGCTCGAGAATTTGGAGGGCGTTATAGAACCTGGGAGGGGAGGAAATCAAAGCAATGCTGGCATAAAAAAGGATGAGGCGGATCAAGGATTTGTAGATGTGAAGGATGGAGGAAGGATGGAGTCCCCATGTCTGGCCACACAGTAGTGTCAGGAGACGGAGACTTTGGTGGGTTTTGTGTTGAATGGTAAGTGATGGGAAGTCCAGGTGAGGTGGCGATCGAGGGTGAGGCCAAGGTATTTTAGGGTAGGAATGAGGTGGATAGGACGGCCATAAATGGTGAGGTGGAAATCATGGAGGGTGGTGCGTCGTATTGTGATCACCCAGGTCTTGGAGGGGTTAATACGAAGCAGGAGGAAGCGATACACTTAGAAAAGGCTTGGAGACTCGAGAAGATTGCAGTTTGATTAGATCAAAAAAAGGCATTTCGAAATCGGGTGTTGGACTGTAGGGCGTATCCAGCAGCAGACATATGAGGGGCATTTATTAAGTAGCACAACACATTTTTTCGGTCATTCTCATATGAAATAATGCGAAATTTGTTATGGTGCATTGTGGAATATTTCCACTTTACCTTCTATAGTTTCAAATTCCGCCTGCAAAGGAGATACGTTCGAAGCAGAGAGATGTCATTGTTTATTTTGGTGGGAAACAAGAACGTTGCAGGTGTTCATATGCGCTGGCAGAACTTCTGGGGAGACCTAGCAGTGAATAAAAGCACGGTGGGTCACTGAGCGAGGCGTCTGTCATCATCGCAATAAGGTCGCACAAACCCGTCCGATCTACCACGTGTCAGCCACATACAGCTGCAACACCTGCAACGTTGCGAAGTGCTCACACACTCTCCTTCCAGGTGATCGACGCACCACAGTCAAACACATCGTCGCCCAGAAGGATGTTTCTATTGGTAGTGCTGACACACTCGTCCTCCACTCGTGGTACTCGAAGGTATGTAGCTGCTTGGTTTCTTGCTGTCTAACAAACGACCATATAGATAATCGAAGGACTATCTGTGTGGAATTGTTTGTACGTTACGAGGCTGACGGTGAAAACTTTGTCGAACGTCGTCACAGGCGATGAAACATGGGTTGGCCAAGTCGAACCGGAAACAAAACACTAATGTGTAGAGTGGCACCACATCACCTCTCCTCCAAAGAAAAAGTTCAAAGACGCACCCTCAGCGGGTAAATTGACGGCCACGCTCTTCTGGGACTCTGAAGGGATTTTTCTGTTCGATGTCCTCCCTCACGGTATAACGATCAACTCTGAAGTGTGCTACCCTCAGGAAATTGAAAAGACAAGTTTCCCTTGTTCGTCGCCACAAAAATGCAAACAACTTCTCTTTCTCCATGACAATGGAAGACGTCACACAAGGTTGTGCTCCATAAAGGAGCTCGCAAAACTTAATTACACTTTTCTTCTTCATCCACCATACAGCCGGGGTCTCGCGCCGTCAGACGTCCATCCATTTGTCCCAATGATGATTATATGTCGGAGGAAGCAGAGCGTGGACAATGGGGAGGCTATTGATGCAGCAAGGCTTTGGGTCTGACGTCGATCAGTAGAGTGACACCATGTGGGCTTACAAGCCGTCCCAGTAACGTGGCAGGAGGCCGTCGCATTGAAGGGAAATTATGTTGAAAGATAGGCCTTTGTAGCTAAGGAGTGGAGAATAATATGGTGCATTGTAAACCTGAATAAAACCAATCTACTTTCAGAAAAAATGTGTTACACCAGCTACTGAACGCCCTTCGTAGACTCGAATTATGATTTAGTTATGTTGAAGAGTATACTGAGATTTAAGAGGATCGTCCGGAAGAATCCGCGTGGAAAGTAGTGAGATAGTGAACTACTGAGGTATGATGAAATGTATTGCACGTCCTCCAAGGCTGCAGATACAGTGATAACGAATATAACAGAAGGTGGTTCACTTGAAGAGGGATGGCCGCCTCTAAAAAGGGCAATCGTGCAAGTTGAAAAGAAAAGTATAAGTCCAAAGAATCGTTGTGTAACTGGAGGAATACTCCGATTGATCGATGAGCGAGGGAAGTAGAAACAAAATGGGGATGCGATAGGACTACAACAATATAGACGACTTAGGACTGTAATAAAGTACATAGAGGGTAAGAGGAACTGTTCCCAAGATAAACGTCAAGAACTGGAAAAGGAAGCGAGGGTCAGAAAGACTGACTGAGAATACCGAAAATTCTAAGCAACCTTCCGTGCAATTAAAAGGAAAGGTGACAAAATTGTGTCTGGAACTGGAATTTCACTGTCAAACGCAGAAGGAAGAGACGATGAGTGGAAAGAGTACACTAAAGACCTCTATGAGACGGAGGAAGTGTCTGATGACGTGAAGAAGAAGAAACGGGAGTAGATATGGAACATGCATGTGATGGAATATTAGAGTTTAACAGAGATTTGAAAGACATGAAATCAAATAAGGCGGCAGGCATTGATAATATAATGATGTAAGCTGAAAAATGAATGAAAATCTGAACCAGCGCCGGGGTCCAGATACCGACTCGAGTTTAGAAAGGGAACTGAAATGTGCTGAAGTGTGAACTGGAATGTGCATCGACTAGGAAAACGTACTAGCGTGATCTGTGGAGCTGTGGTAATTGAAGTGCCAGTGTGCCGCCACGGATTACGCGTCTGAGTAGTGAGCAGCAGAAGTGGAAATCCAGACGCTGGTACGAATTTCAGTTCATTACTTCAGCCTTCATCAGTATCGTACATAAAGGTGAGACTCCATTTTACGTCTCACGAATATCAACAGTAGACGATTAGATAACATTCCCTAGCAGTTTCTGAAATTACTGGGGAAGCTGTACCCAAAAAATTATTTAAGTTGGTTTGTGGACCTTGAAATACTCCAGACATTCCTTCAGAATTTAAGAAAAAGTTTGATATATGCATTCCCGAAAACAGCAAGGTAGTTAGGTGTGACAACTGTCGTACAATCAGGTTAATGGCTCATGCATCCACGTTGCTGACAAGAGTATTACACAGAGGAAATTGGAAAGTAAATTGAGGAACTGATAGATTACAATTGGTTTTGGCTTTACGATAGAAAAAGGCACCAGAGAGGCACTCCTGACGTTTTGCTTGATAATGTAAGCAGAAGTTAAGAAAAATCAGGACGTTCATTAGATTCGTGGACCTAGAAAAAACGTTAGACAATACAAAAATGGATACGATTTTCGAAATTCTGAGGAAACTAGGACCATACATTGGTGTACACAATAAAATTGAATGGAATGAACAGCCTAACCCGTACAGGAAATGGATTGAGAGTAAATGGAAGAAAGACAAGAGTTATGAGAAAGCTCAATAGACAAAAATTAGTGACCAGGACGTAGACGGAGTAAAGGAATTCTTCTACCTTGGAAGCGGAAAAACGCATGAAGGAAGAAGGAAGGAGGACATAAAAAATAGACAAGCACATTCGAAGGGGAAATTGCTGGCCAAGGAAATTCTGCTGGTATTAAATACAGACCTTATTCAGGAATTCATTTCTGCGAATGTACTTTTGGAGTATTGTAATGATATGAATCACGAACTGTGGAAAAACCGGATGAGAAGAAAATCGAAGTGTTTGAGGTCGGTGCTGTAGAGTATGTTTTCAATTAATTGAATCGATAAGGTACGAAATGGGGGATATTCAATGTATCAATGATGAAACTGATGTATGGGCAAAACGGACAAGATGAAGAGACAGAATGAAAGGACGTGTGTCAGTACATTGGGGTATAAGTTGCGTGGTTCTTCAGGGAGATGTAGAGGGTAAAGACTATAGAAGAGTAAGATTCGAATTCGAGTATGTCCAACAAATAAATGAGGACGCTTGGTGTAACTGTTACTCTGAAATGAACAGGGTAGCAGGAGGCCGGAAGTGATGGAAGGAAGGCCGCATCTAACAAAAAAAAAGAAAGAAACAAAAAAAGAAAAAACCTTAACACAGAACAACTTTGGCACAAGAAGAAAATGAACAAAAATTCAACGTCGAACTTCCGTTCGTTCTGAAATACGACTTGCCACTATTGGCCAAACTTGAAAAATAACTACAGCATAGGATGATGAGCGTAAAAGAAACGGAGACACGTCTCGTTGCAAAAGGTGGTTCGAACACTACTGACTAATGTTCTGAGATGAGCGACTATATTTCATCAACATACTTTACCACAGAGGGTGATGTGACCGTATCATGGTACGGAGGTACTTAAGATCTGTTCTGAAGTTGTGCATTTGCTGCTACGCACCGACTTTATTCCAGTGACGTGCACAATGATCTGTAAACTGAAAGGATAGACGTATGTTTATGTTTCAATACGACTTCGATAACAAAATCACAATATCCGGAGTGGCGGACAGTGGTGGGCTCGCGCGTGCCTGGCCGAAAGGCGAAGGTGGGATCTGGCCGCGTGGCAGCTGCCTTACCCCTTTCCAACAGGTACGGGGTGCTTCCTAGTGGTGATGACATCGTTTCCGAGCCACCACAGGATGCCTCGCCTGCTGGGCCAGTGGCCGATTCTCCGGCAAGGTCCCGACAGTCACAGAGGGCGGGCCTATTAGTTATAGGGAGCTCCAACGTTAGGCGGGTTATGGAGCCCCTCAGGAAAATAGCGGGTAGGTCGGGGAAGAATGCCAGTGTGCACTCGGTGTGCTTGCCGGGGGGTCTCGTCCGTAATGTGGAGGAGGCCCTTCCGGCAGCTATTGAACGCACTGGGTGTGACCGGCTGCAGATAGTAGCACATGTCGGAACGAATGACGCCTGCCGCTTGGGTTCCGAGGCCATCCTTGGTTCCTTCCGGCGGCTGGCTGATTTGGTGAAGACAACCAGCATCGCACGCAGAGTGCAAGCTGAGCTTAATATCTGCAGCATAGTGCCCAGAGTCGATCGCGGTCCTCTGGTTTGGAGCCGTGTGGAGGGTCTAAACCAGAGGCTCAGACGACTCTGCGACTATAATGGTTGCAAATTCATCGACCTCCGTTATTGGGTGGAGAACTGTAGGGCCCCCCTAGACAGGTCAGGCGTGCACTACACACCGGAAGCAGCTACTAGGGTAGCAGAGTACGTGTGGCGTGCACACGGGGGTTTTTTAGGTTAGAGGGACCCCCCCTTGGGCGAAACGATAAAATACCTGACGGCTTACCAGAGAGGACATTATCATCGTTGATAAAGAACGTCCGTCGTCAGAGACCAAAAACAGGAAAAGTTAACGTAATATTGGTAAACTGCAGGAGTATCCAGGGCAAGGTTCCTGAATTAGTATCTCTTATTGAAGGAAATAGTGCGCATATAGTATTAGGAACGGAAAGTTGGTTAAAACCGGAAGTGAACAGTAACGAAATCCTAGACACAGAATGGAATATATACCGCAAGGATAGGATAAACGCCAATGGTGGAGGAGTATTTATAGCAGTAAAGAATTCAATAATATCCAGTGAAGTTATTAGCGAATGTGCATGTGAAATAATCTGGGTTAAGTTAAGTATCAAAGGTGGGTCAGATATGATAGTCGGATGCTTCTATAGACCACCTGCATCAGCAACCGTAGTAGTTGAGCGCCTCAGAGAGAACCTGCAGAACGTCGTGAAGGAGTTTCGTGATCATACTATTGTAATAGGGGGAGACTTCAATCTACCAGGTATAGACTGGGATAGTCACACAATCAGAACTGGAGCCAGGGACAGAGACTCTTGTGACATTATCCTGACTGCCTTGTCCGAGAATTACTTCGAGCAGATAGTTAGAGAACCAACTCGTGAAGCTAACGTTTTAGACCTCATAGCAACAAATAGACCGGAACTTTTCGACTCCGTGAATGTAGAAGAGGGTATCAGTGATCATAAGTCAGTGGTTGCATCAATGACTACAAGTGTAATAAGAAATGCCAAGAAAGGAAGGAAAATATATTTGCTTAACAAGAGTGATAGGGCACAAATCGCAGAATATCTGAGTGACCACCATCAAACGTTCATTTCTGAGGAAGAGGATGTGGAACAAAAATGGAAAAAATTCAGAAACATCGTCCAGTACGCCTTAGATAAGTTCGTACCGACTAAGGTCCAAAGCGAGGGGAAAGATCCACCGTGGTATAACAATCATGTACGAAAGGTACTACGGAAACAAAGAAAGCTTCATCATAGGTTTAAGAGTAGTCGAATCATAGCTGATAAGGAAAAGCTGAACGAAGCGAAAAAGAGCGTAAAGAGAGCAATGAGAGAAGCATTCAACGAATTCGAACATAAAACATTGGCAAACAATCTAAACAAGAACCCTAAAAAGTTTTGGTCATATGTAAAATCGGTAAGCGGATCTAAATCCCCTATTCAGTCACTCGTTGACCACGATGGCACCGAAACAGAGGACGACCGAAGAAAGGCAGAAATACTGAATTCAGTGTTCCTAAACTGTTTCACTGCGGAAAATCGTAACACGGTCCCTGACTTCAGCCGTCGCACGGACGCCAAAATGGAAAATATTGAAATAAACGATATCGGAATTGAAAAACAACTGCTATCACTTAGTAGCGGAAAAGCATCCGGACCAGACGAGATACCCTTAAGATTCTACAGTGATTATGCTAAAGAACTTGCCCCCTTTCTATCAGCAATTTATCGTAGATCGCTGGAAGAACGTAAAGTACCTAGCGACTGGAAGAAAGCGCAGGTCGTTCCCATTTTCAAGAAGGGTCATAAATCAGATGCGAATAATTATAGGCCTATTTCGCTTACGTCAATCTGTTGTAGAATAATGGAACATGTTTTGTGTTCTCGTATTATGACGTTCTTAGATCATACAAATCTCCTTCATCATAACCAACATGGATTCCGCAAACAGAGATCATGTGTAACTCAGCTCGCCCTATTTGCCCAAGAAATTCACAGTGCCGTAGACACTGGCGAGCAGATTGATGCCGTATTCCTGGACTTCAGGAAGGCATTTGATACGGTTCCGCACTTACGTTTAGTGAAAAAAATACGAGCTTACGGAATATCGGACCAGGTTTATGATTGGATTCAGGATTTCCTAGAAGAAAGAACACAACATGTCATTCTTAACGGTTCAAAATCTGCAGATGTAGAGGTAATTTCGGGAGTACCGCAGGGAAGCGTGATAGGACCTTTATTGTTTACAATATACATAAATGACTTAGTTGACAACATCGGTAGCTCCGTGAGGCTATTTGCAGATGACACGGTTGTCTACAAGAAAGTAGCAACATCAGAAGACTCGTACGTACTCCAGGAGGACCTGCAGAGGATTAATGCATGGTGCGACAGCTGGCAGCTTTCCCTAAACGTAGATAAATGTAATATAATGCGCATACATAGGGGCAGAAATCCATTCCAGTACGATTATGCCATAGGTGTTAAATCATTGGAAGCGGTAACGACCGTAAAATACTTAGGAGTTACTATCCGGAGCGATCTGAAGTGGAATGATCACATAAAACAAATAGTGGGAAAAGCAGGCGCCAGGTTGAGATTCATTGGAAGAATTCTAAGAAAATGTGACTCATCGACGATAGAAGTAGCTTACAAAACGCTTGTTCGTCCGATTCTTGAGTATTGCTCATCAGTATGGGACCCTTACCAGGTTGGATTAATAGAAGAGATAGACATGATCCAGCGAAAAGCAGCGCGATTCGTCATGGGGACATTTAGTCAGCGCGAGAGCGTTACGGAGATGCTGAACAAGCTCCAGTGGCGGACACTTCAAGAAAGGCGTTACGCAATACGGAGAGGTTTATTATCGAAATTACGAGAGAGCACATTCCGGGAAGAGATGGGCAACATATTACTACCGCCCACATATATCTCGCGTAATGATCACAACGAAAAGATTCGAGAAATTAGAGCAAATACGGAGACTTACAAGCAGTCGTTCTTCCCACGCACAATTCGTGAATGGAACAGGGAAGGGGGGATCAGATAGTGGTACAATAAGTACCCTCCGCCACACACCGTAAGGTGGCTCGCGGAGTATAGATGTAGATGTAGATGTAGATGTAGAGTGCAAGCTTGGACGGGACATAGATGAGGCAAAGAAGGGATTGCTGCTTCTTTGGGTCCTCCCTGAACTAACGCGAATGTTTTTAGAGGACCTGTATGAGATCTATATGGAGAGGTCCAGGGGAAAATTTACAAACATTTCCTCTTAAGCACATAGTTATTTCGATCTCTTCGAAATTTACCTCAGCACTTATGTGCTGAGTAGCTGGTGGACGTGGGATTAACATAGGAGCGTGAACCATCAACTAATATCATTACCTCGTAAATGCCACAGAAAGTCTACGAGAAACAGCTCCTCCAAGTATCTGTAATTATCTGCGGTATCTACAGTAGCAGGTTTAAAAGGACGTGATTTGTGGTAGTTATACAGAGTCGAAGAAGCTTGCACAGCATAGACTAGCATGTGATGCTACAAATGTTCATTAGTAACAATAATTCTTTTTTAATAAGAAGTTTATGTCACCGCAACAGGCGAAGCAGGAGTCGGATAAGAGGCTAAATAGTGAGAAATCAAAGATTTTTTTTAGATTGATAATGAAGGGATGCTTACAGGTTAAAAGTTTTCAGAAGGAGACCGTTCTTTGACTACAGTAATCAGGTACAAATGGATATAGATTGCAGTAGTTATGCAGACGTTCAGAGGGTTGCAAAAGATAGGCAGCACAATGAGATGCGTGAAATCAGCCTTCAGAGTGAAGACCACAGAAACAAAAGCGACAAGAAATGTAATACCTTCTTCTAATTCTTCTTAACATGTGAAATGGAACATCCAAAGAACACAAAAACTGTTAGAAGTAACTAGGCTTTTATTTCCTCCAAAAGAATGAGTTGCCGCCCATGAAAAATGAAAATAGCTGAGGACCTAATTCAGAGTTAAGAAGAGGATATTATCCCTCCTCCATCATTAACTTGCTATGAATGTCAATGGATCATATCACTTGTTTGGTAATTGTGCCCGAAATATATCGTTTATTTAAAGATGTAAACCCACCGTTGCTGATGAATGTACAGTATCTACGCAGATATTCACACTTCTCCCTAAGTCGACAGTCTGGAACTACAATAAACTTGTCACATATTCATTGGGAAACTTGTCATTTTTGATAATACTGTTTCATCCATGATGCTAGAGGTGTATTGCACGACTACGGTGACACATAATTCACATTTGTGACTATTGTTGCAGTCGCGCACTGTTTAACCCGTTACAGATATATCGTTAACAGATCGATCAAGGCAGCCTCGTGGTAGATATAAAGCGCAACACGTTCTAGTTCTCGTACAATAGGAATGAATATTTTGAAAGGATCATTTTCTTCCCTAACTTTCACCTAAAAAATTATATTATCACTCTTTTTACACAAGCTGAGGAAAATGCTAATTTCTGTGAAAGTTTCTAAGTGATTATTTGAACTTAGAGACGTGACAGGAGATGGATCTTCTACTTTAGAAAACAGCACCTGTAAATCACCAGACACGGTCTTCCCCGTGAAAGGCAGCAGCATAACGTTAAAGAGATGCTAACCGATGCCGTATTTCGAAACTCCAAGACTTGGTGCAGCTTTCGTTTGTAACCTGTCCATCTGCTTCAAGTTTCTCCTTGCGGCGACACTGCCCTCTCAGCACGGATACCTACGGAGGAAAGAAACAAATGAAGCAACTACAGAATGTGACATAAAGAGGAGAGACAAGTCACATACTACTCGGCTTACGGGCTGAGATAATGACACTTTTCTGTGTAATTAGCAGTGGAAATAACTTCTTTCATACTAATGATCTGCAGCTCTGTTGGCGGTTATAGGTATTTCTTTACAAACAAACAAGCCGTGGTCTTTCTGCGGATCCATTTGTATTTAAGGATTAGCTAATTTATCCTGTCTGTAAAAGACTGGGTTGATTATCAGTGAATATCTAATGCTCAGCATGAAATTCTTTTACGTAGGTTCGTAATACGGCTATTTGGTTTCAGAAGGTACCATGAAAGCATTTAACAACTGCAGTTCATTTTAGGCAGATATTCCAACAACAAAAATAGAAATGTTTATAATCGTAGAACATTTGGCTCCAGCTTCTACGTTACTGAAACAACACACGAACACTTTGAAGGTTCCAGAATGAGATGTTCACTCTGCAGCGGAGTGTGCGTTGATATGAAACTTCCTGGCAGATTAAAACTGTGTGCCGGACCGAGACTTGAACTCGGGGCATTTGCCTTCCGCAGGCAAGTGCTCTACCATCTGAACTACCCAAGCACGACTCACGACCCGTCCTCATAGCTTTAATTCCGCCAGTAACTCGTCTCCCACCTTCCAAACTTCGCAGAAGCTCTTCTACATACCTTCTTCCAGAAGTGCTAGTTCTGCAAGGTATGTAGGAGGGCTTTTGCGAAGTTTGGAAGGCAGGAGACAAGGTACTGGCGGAAGTAAAGCTGTGAGGACGGGTCGTGAGTCGTGCTTGGGTTGCTCAGTTGGTAGAGCACTTGCCCGCGAAAGGCAAAGGTCCCGAGTTCGAGTCTCAGTCCGGCAGACAATTTTAAGCTGCCAGGAAGTTTCATATCAGCGCACACTCCGCTGCAGAGTGAAAATCTCATTCTGGAAACATCCCCTAGGCTGTGGCTAAGCCATGTCTCCGCAATTCCTTTCTTCCAGGAGTGCTAGTTCTGTAAGGTACGTAGGAGAGCTTCTGCGAAGTTTGGAAGGTAGGAGACGAGGTTCTGGCGGAATTCAAGCTATGAGGACGGGTCGCGAGTCATGCTTGGGTAGCTCAGTTGCTAGAGCACTTGCCCGCGAAAGGCAAAGGTCCCGAGTTCGAGTCTCGGTCCGGCACACAGTTTTAATCTGCCAGGAATTTTCACTGCGAAAATTTGTTTCTGTGGCAACGAATACAATCCGTTCATTGTGAACAGATTGTAAAAGGGCTCTTCTTCAGCTCATTCTTCCTGTCACTGTTAACCTGTCAGTAGTAGTTCTCGACGCGGTGACACGTATTTACTTTGCGACAGCATTCTCTCTCAGTAATCCTTCCACATTGAAGGATATATTAGAAACATCGGCCTTCGGTGCAGTAAGAATAGTGCTGGTGGTACTGTGCTGTTGCAGTTACCAGGAGTCTCAGCGTTCCGTGTTCCTGTCATAACTATACAGGGTGATTCAAAAATAATACCACAACTTTAGGAATTTAAAACTCTGCAACGACAAAAGGCAGAGCTAAGCACTATCTGTCGGCGAATTAAAGGAGCTATAAAGTTTCATTTAGTTGTACATTTGTTCGCCATTTCAGCCAATAAAGTTTTTGGTCCCTTTTTCTTCGAAGGTGCTCCTGTAACTGGACTACAGTATCTGGAGATGTTAGAGAATTGGCTGTTCCCTCAGCTCGAACAAGAAGCACAACAATTCATATTTCAGCAGGATGGAGCGCCACCACATTGGCACTTATCTGTCCGTAACTACCTGAACGTCAACTACCCGAGGCGATGGATCGGCCGCCAGGCAGCCCGTGACAGAGCACGTCATCACTGGCCTCCAAGAAGCCCTGATCTTACCCCCTGCGATTTTTTCTTATGGGGGTATGTTAAGGATATGGTGTTTCGGCCACCTCTCCCAGCCACCATTGATGATTTGGAACGAGAAATAACAGCAGCTATCCAAACTGTTACGCCTGATATGCTACAGAGAGTGTGGAACGAGTTGGAGTATCGGGTTGATATTGCTCGTGTGTCTGGAGGGGGCCATATTGAACATCTCTGAACTTGTTTTTGAGTGAAAAAAAAACCTTTTTAAATACTCTTTGTAATGATGTATAACAGAAGGTTATATTATGTTTCTTTCATTAAATACACATTTTTAAAATTGTGGTATTCATTTTGAATCACCCTGTACATTTGGTTTTCTGCAACCCGATTGTGCTTAACCTATAATGATGCAAGGATTCTATCCGTCGATTTATTTCTAGGCACCTCCAACCTTATGAAGTGTATTTCCTTATAGAAAAAATAACGGTGTTATTTGTAGGGAGGACTATGGCGATCGTGTGTGTAACTAAGGCTAATGCACTTTACTTTCTAAACGATCTAAATAATTAATGTGAAGCAATTACCCATAAATGTGACTCTTTTCATGATAAGAGTTGACAAATTAAATTAGCGTCTGCTTGGAGAGTTGCCAGAATGCGGTTGAAGGATTACCTAGTATCTCACTGTACTTGTAAAGTAAAACTTCGTGAAACAACCACCTCTTTAAAAAAATCATAAACGACGCCTCTGACTCAAAGTAATCATTTTATTCGAAAAGTCCAACATTGAAAATTTCGTACTTAGACACCATGAAATGGAACACGGCGAAAATTTCGTGCTTGTGGTGAAGAACATTTTCGAAGTAATCCACTACAAAATAGCCCGATGACGAAATTTTAGAAGAGGATTTTACACATAAATATAAACTTTACAGCCAAAGGTGTCTGTGAGGTTATTTAAAATGTCTTATATAATCGTGAATGAAATCTTAGAAAAAATACGTTACACGAACAATTCGGCATTAAGCAATGGTTTACTTGTATGGATAAAATTCAATGTACTGTAATGGGCAAGAGCTTAGGTCAAAGGGTGAACACTTACGTTATAAACCAAAAGTATTCTGGTTTCCATAAAACCTTTTTCTAGCAGTTCCTGTAAGGTGGACAGTTGTCTAATTGGAAGCAAGTAAGTCAAAGAGATAAATATATTTTCTAAAAATTTTCAGAGGATTTTAGTGTCGACCGTTCAGCTGCATGCACCAACGAGGTCCAAAGAATTAAATGAAAGTTTAATCCCCGCATCAGCGTTTCTCCACGTGAAGTGGTAATGGCTCGTGACCTGCTAAACGATTTCCTGAAAACTGCAATTTGAGTCTGAGCAATTCTTCGATGCCAAGTCAAAGAATTACACTGAAAAACTCTGAAGCATTTTCATATGTGTTGCGAGTGTCGTTTTCCGACTGTTTTGTAAGACTGGCAGAGAGAGCGTACTTTCATACCCCATCACGTATCTATCTTTCATTATCTGCTTTAATATAAGCGCACGGAGCTGATACAGGAACTCATTTAGTATTTAGTAAATTGTGGAATGAAATTAGTGACATATAATTTAGCGAAAAATGTTGTTTTAAAATCGTTAATCGTAGAGTAAAAAGACTCGTACAATTTTCGTAAATGTACAGGCATGTCCTAATGTTAAGAGATCTGCGAGATCCAAGGAACAACATGAAAAACGGCGAAGTATGTTTCTTAAAAGATGTCCCGAAAACGCTATTAACGATAACATAATGATATGCTTACAAGATACACTGAGGTGACAAAAGACATGGAACACCTCCTTACATCGTATCGGACCTCCTTTTACTCGGCGTAGTGCAGAAACTCGCCGTGGCGTGAACTCAACAAGTCCTTGGACATCGCCTGTAGAAATATGGAACGAAGCTGCCTCTGTAGCCGTCCATAATTGCGAAAGTGTTACCGGTCCACGATTTTGTGCACGAACTGACTCCTCAATTATGTCCCATAAATGTTCGATTGGATTCATTCCGGGAGATCTGAATGCCCAAATCATTCGCTCGAATTCTCCAGAATATTCTTCAAACCAAACGCGAGTAATAGTGGCCCAGTGGTATGGCGCATTGTCATCCACAAAAATCCACCGTTGTTTGGGAACATGAAATCCATGAGAGGCTGTATCTGCTCTCCAAGTACCCGAGAGAAATGATTTCCAGTCAATGATGAGTTCAGTTGGACCAGAGTATCCAGTCCGTCCATTCCATGTAAGCACAGCTTATACTATTACAAAGCCATCACCAGCTTGCCCACGGCTTCGTGGGATTTGCCCCAAACCAGAACCCTACCCAGCTCTTACCAACTAAAATCGTGACTCATCCGACGAAGCCACGGTTTTCCAGTCGTCTAGGGTCCAACCGATATGGACCCGACCCCAGCAAAGCCAATTCAGGCGATCGTGCTGCTACCAAAGGCACTCGCGTCGGCCGTCTGCTTCCATAGCCCCCCCTCCCTCCCCCCCCCCCAAAAAAAAAGGTTCAAATGGCTGTAAGCCTATGGGACTTAACATCTGAGGTCATCAGTCCCCTAGAATTAGAACTACTTAAACCTAACTAACCTAAGGACATCACACACATCCATGCCCGACTCAGGATTCTGACCTGCGACCACAGCAGCAGCGCGGTTCCGGACTGAAGCCCCTTAAAACCGCCCGGCCACAGTGGCCGACTTCCATAGCCCATTAACGAGAAATGTTGACGCACAGTCCTAACGGATACGTTCGTCGTACGTCCCACATTGATTTCTGCGGTTATTCAACGCAATCTTGTTTATCTGTTAGCACTGACAACTTTATGCGATTATCGCTGCTCTCGGTCTTTAAATGAAAGCCGTCGGCCACTGGGTAGCCCGTGGTGAGAATTAATGCCTCAATTTGGTATTCTCGGCACAATCTTGACACTGTGGATCTCGGAATATTGAGTTCCCTAGCAATTTCCGAAATGGAATGCCCCATGAGTCTAGTTCCAACTACCACCCCGCCTTCAGTGTATTAATTTCTGTAGTGCGGCCATAAACACGCCAGAAACATTTTCACACGAATGACTTGATTACAAATAATAGCTCCGCCAGTGCACTGCCTTTTTATACCTCGTGTTGGCGATACTATTGCCATCTTTGTATGTGCACATCACTATCGTATGATGTTTGTCAGTGTATATTGACTGTTCCATGCGGGCTGTTTATGAAAGGAATAAGTGTGTCATGCTCCCAAAAATGAAGAATAATCCCTCTAGAGGCCATGGCTCCGATAATCGCCCGGAAATTTAGTTTCTTCATCATTAGCGCCAATGTTCTGCAGTAAATATCTGGTGGATCCAATTAAGCCTAAAAAACACTTAATTAAGCGTCACGATTCTCTCCTATATTCTGCGATTAAATCAGGTTTCTTTCGAGAACGGTAATGCATATTTATCAACAGACAAGCTGTTTCAGTGGAATGAATATCTGCAATTCACGGGTGAAGGGTGCATTAAGTTTAGTTGCTGTTTCTGACACATACACTTGGGTCTATCTTATACATGTTCCACGATTGACCAAGTACAACAATGGTCCTTCGGTTATAGTGTTAAGTATACTATCTGACATGTATTTCCTGAAGTCTTAATAGGTTTCCTAACGCTCTTCTCCCCTTTTACTTTATGTTTTTGCCATGTAGCCTTTTCCACGCCGATTCTGCAGAAAACATCCTCAATTACCTTATCTGTCCACTTGATATTTAGTATGCTTCTGCCATGTCACATTTCTAATGCTGTGACTCCCTTCTCACATGCCTTTAACACAGTAAACGATCCCCCTCCGTACAATACTATGCCTCAAACGTACAAATGAAGGCCTAGGTTTGGTAGTAGTAGACTTCTTTTGGATGGAATTCCCTCTTTGTCTATTCTGCTTTCACTGTCCTCATTCCATTGTCCATCATGCACTATTTTGATGCCAACGTAGCAGAACTACTTCAGTTCGTCTACTACGTGGACCCCCAATATCATATTAAGCTTATTGCTTATATAATTCCTGAATTCAATATAATTTATCTCTTTCTATCTATCGGTATACTGTACACAGTAGCCGGCCGAAGTGGCCGTGCGGTTCTAGGCGCTGCAGTCTGGAACCGCGAGACCGCTACGGTCGCAGGTTCGAATCCTGCCTTGGGCGTGGATGTGTGTGATGTCCTTAGGTTAGTTAGGTTTAACTAATTCTAAGTTCAAGGGGACTAATGACCTCAGAAGTTGAGTCCCATAGTGCTCAGAGCCATTTTTTTGTTTTTTTGTACACAGTAGGCTGTTCATTTAGCTGCACAGGTGCTGTAACTGATCCTCTGTTCCAGTCGTGGTTGAACGCTATCAGCCAATTTTATCTTTGAAATCCTTTTAGCTTCAATTTTAATCTCAGTTGTTCTTTGTTTTAATTCTTTTATTTCTTCCGGAAACGAGGAAAGCTGCCTCCCTTTTCCATAGGAAACCTCTCTGTTGTTCTTTCATTCTTTATTCTTGTACATATTGTATACTGAACGGCTTTCCGCATAATTTGTACATACTTTTTCTGAGGATTTCAAATATCTTGTAATTTATCGAACACATTTCCTAACCCGACAAATGTCACGCAGGGGTACTGAATAATGACTCGTTCCACGCTGATGTAATTATGTAAGAGACCACTGCAGACTTCAATCTGACGGAAAATTTGCACCCAGAGGAAGTTGTGAGAACAGGGCAGATGTTGTTCTAACTGGACGTTTTTTGGCATTAAACGCAAGATCGAAGGTCACAGCATGTGAGCTACTATTGACCATTTCTTCTTCATTGGAACACACTCGCTAGTCATGAAATGATGCTATCAGACAATTTTAACTCCATAGATTAAAACTGAAGAAACTGCAAAAAGGTGGGAATTTAAGGAGATGGGACCTGGATAAACTGACTAAACCAGAGGTTGTACAGACTTTCATGGAGAGCATAAGGGAACAATTGTCAGGAATGGAGGGGGGGGGGGGGGGAAGAAATACAGTAGAAGAAGAATGGGTAGCTTTGAGAGATGAAGTAGTGAAGGCAGCAGAAGATCTAGTGGGTAAAAAGACGAGGGCTAGTAGAAATTCTTGGGTAACAGAAGAAATATTGAATTAAATTGATGAAAGGACAATATATAAAAATGCAGTAAATGAAGCAGGCAAAAAGGAATACAAACGTCTCAAAAATGAGATCGACAGGAAGTGCAAAATGGCTAAGCAGGGATGGCTAGAGGACAAATGCAAGGATGTAGAGGCTTATCTCACTAGGGGTAAGGTAGATACTGCCTACAGGAAAATTAAAGAGACCTTTGGAGAAAAGAGAACCACTTGTATGAATATCAAGAGCTCAGATGGCAACCCAGTTCTAAGCAAAGAAGGGAAAGCAGAAAGGTGGAAGGAGTATATAGAGGGTCTATACAAGGGAGATGTACTTGAGGACAATATTATGGAAATGGAAGAGGATGTAGATGAAGGTGAAATGGGAGATACGATACTGCGTGAAGAGTTTGACACAGCACTGAAAGACCTGAGTCGAAACAAGGCCCCTGGAGTAGACAACATTCCATTAGAACTACTGACAGCCTTGGGAGAGCCCGTCCTGAGAAAACTCTACCATCTGGTAAGCAAGATGTTTGAGACAGGCGAAATACCCTCAGACTTCAAGAAGAATATAATAATTCCAATCCCAAAGAAAGCAGGTGCTGACAGAGGTGAAAATTACCGAACAATCAGTTTAATAAGTCACGGATGCAAAATACTAATGCGAATTCTTTACAAACGAATGGAAAAACTGATAGAAGCCGACCTCGGAGAAGATCAGTTTGGATTACGTAGAAATATTGGAACACGTGAGGCAATACTGACCCTACGACTTATCTTAGAAGCTAGATTAAGGAAAGGCAAACCTACGTTTCTAGCATTTGTAGACTTAGAGAAAGCTTTTGACAATGTTGACTGGAATACTCTCTTTCAAATTCTGAAGGTGGCAGGGGTAAAATACAGGGAGCGAAAGGCTATTTACAATTTGCACAGAAACCAGATGGCAGTTATAAGAGTTGAGGGGCTTGAAAGGGAACCAGTAGATGGGAAGGGAGTGAGACAGGGTTGTAGCCTCTCCCCGATGTTATTCAATCTGTATATTGAGCAAGCAGTGAAGGAAACAAAAGAAAAATTTGAAGTGGATATTAAAATCCATGGAGAAGAAATAAAAACTGAGGTTCGCCGATGACATTGTAATTCTGTCAGAGACAGCAAAGGACTTGGAAGAGCAGTTGAACGGAATGGACCGTGTCATGAAAGGAGGGCATAAGATGAACATCAACAAAAGCAAAACGAGGATAATGGAATATAGTCGAATTAAATCAGGCGATGCTGAGGGTATTAGATTAGGAAATGAGACACTTAAGATAGTAAAGGAGTTTTGCTATTTAGGGAGCAAAATAACTGATGATGGTCGAAGTAGAGAGGATATAAAATGTAGACTGGCAATGGGAAGGAAAGCGATTCTGAAGAAGAGAAACTTGTTAACATCGAGTATAGATTTAAGTATCAGGAAGTCGTTTCTGATAGTATTTGTATGGAGCGTAGCCATGTATGAAAGTGAAACATGGAAGATAACTAGTTCGGACAAGAAGAGAAAGAAGCTTTCGAAATGTGGTGTTACAGAAGAATGCTGAAGATTAGATGGGTAGATCATATAACTAATGAGGAGGTATTGAATAGGATTGGGGAGAAAAGAAGTTTGTGGCACAACTTGACTTGAAGAAGGTATCGGTTGGTACGACGTGTTCTGAGGCATCAAGAGATCAGCAATTTAGTATTGGAGGGCAGCGTGGAGGGTAAAAATCATAGAGGGAGACCAAGAGATGAAT
This sequence comes from Schistocerca serialis cubense, assembly GCF_023864345.2. Classification (NCBI taxonomy): domain Eukaryota; kingdom Metazoa; phylum Arthropoda; class Insecta; order Orthoptera; family Acrididae; genus Schistocerca; species Schistocerca serialis. Next base: position 253,467,794 of record NC_064646.1, on the reverse strand, counting down.
ACACTAAACAGATTCAGAAGGATGTAGGTTGCAGTAGGTACTGGGAGATGAAGAAGCTTGCACAGGATAGAGTAGCATGGAGGGCTGCATCAAACTAGTCTCAGTACTGAAGACCACAACAACAACCCACCTTGCGCCGAGTGTTGCCTGGCTCTGATCTCCGAGGACCTAGCTACGTGCAATGTTGTCGTATGTGTACACTGTAGAGTCTTGTTTGACTGCAGCTCGAACACTGCGTTTGAAAGTAGTGACTATCAAAATATCTTCAGCTAAGGCGGCGAGTAACGGTAATTGTTACCGGTGTAAAAAGGGTGGGATAAGGGCAAGTTCTTCCTCCAACGTTAAGTCTATGCAGCGTCCCTTGATATAACATTTTTCGTGGAACTCGAGGATTTGTTGCCCTCTTTGCGAGACTGTAGTGACCGTAAAACTGGTAGCGGTCAAAGTAGTAATTATAGTTGTCTTACTGTTTCAGTGGATGGTTTTATTTTGACAGATATAGAACACACACTCAGCCTTTAATTGGGTTCTAGGTATTTGACTCTAATGCAGATGAGACAAATAATAGCACGATTACAGCTCGACAGAACTATCTGTGAAGGCAACAGAGCGCGGTGGGTTTATTGGCACGGGGAATGTAGTAAATGTTGCCGCTCAAGCAGTTACACTTTTTATGGCTCTGCATGTATCCAAAGGCAACACAGCAGTTGGCTGGCTATTAACGCACCAATCCCTGGGATACCTGCCACAAAATTACGACAGCAATTTCTTAAAGCCGGCGCCAAGACAACTGTGGTGAACCAGGCGCCATAGGGGTGAAAGATAACAGCGAAGATATGTATCAGTGAAAAGCTGTGCACTGTTGAGCAAACGACCTCCCAGAAGCTACGAACAGTGTTTCCTTAACGACCATTCAGCGAACGTTGATGTGTACTGCCCTTCACAGCAGGAGGAGCTACCAACAGTGTCTCCATAACTACCATTCAGCGAACGTTGATGTGTACTGCCCTTCGCAGCAGGTGCCTGGTTTATGCACCCATGCTGACTGCTGTTCATCAGCGATGAAAGCTGGAATTTGCACGCCAATACCGGAACTGGACGTGCACTGAGTGACGACAGGAGGCCTCTTCAGATGAATCATGTGATATACTTCGTCGGTCAGATGGCCGTGTCGTGTACAGTGTGAAACGTCTGAAACAATCGTTGGAAGGATCCAGGCCAGAGGGTGTTCCTTGGTGATTTAGTGACGCTGGAAGGTACAGTGGACCGGCACAACCGTGCATCTAACCTTGTAGATCTTGCCCGTCCGTATATGCTGTTTTTTTCTTTTTCACGATGGTATGTACCGGCAGGACAAGGCAACACATCATAGAGCTTTAAGGGTACGTGCTTGGTTGGAAGAGCACCAGGATGCGTTTACCGTATGCTCCAGGTCATCAGCCTCCATGGATTTAAACCCAATCGAGAATATGAGGGACCATCCCTATCGGACTGTTCGCCTCATGGATCCTCAACCCAGAAATGTAGCGCAGCTGGCTGCGATGCTAAAGTCGGTATGGCTCCACATCCCTTTCAGTGTCTTTCAAAACTATACTGCATGTTATAAGGTGCCGATTGTGTTTGGTAACATGAAGTGGTCTGATAGTAAACTAATGACTTTGATTTGTATTTCTGGCTGAAAATAGGCACAAATGTGACAGTAATACCTCAATTATTGATGCCCATTGTTCTTTCAAGACGTCCAGTGATGATTCTGTCGTATCCGGTAACTGCAATGGCCACAATTAAAGTAGGAGGAATTTTTCCCTGGAAATATACATAAGATGGCTATTTTTTGATAATGTTGTTGGAAATGCTTCTGTTTGTAAATTAGAACAATATATTTGAGCCGGGCGTTGTGGCCGGGTGGTTCTAGGCGCTTCAGTCTGGAAACGCGCTGCCGCTGCGGTCGCAGGTTTGTATTCTGCCTCGGGCATGGATGTGTGTCCTGAGGTTAGTTAGGTTTAAGTACAAAGTCTAGGGGGACTGATGACCTCAGATGTTCAAGTCTCCCATTGTGCTTAGAGCCATTTAAACCATATATATATATATATATATATATATATATATATATATATATATATATATATTTGTGGTCAGAGAAACAGTTGTCAGGCAACAGTATGCTGTATCTGTGCCTGCGATGGCAGCTCTGTGGAGTCATAGAATCTTTGACAGACAGTAGTGGAACGCTGCGATGTGCAGCAGGCGGGGATTGGTTGAGTGTTTAGTGTAATGAATGGACACACTTTTGGAATTATGTGAGTTTCAGAGTTATTACGAGGAGGAGTAATGACTCAGAACAATTGTTGGATAGCATACGGACATAACAAAGGTTTTGAAATGAAGAACTAGTTATTATTTGATGAGGTAAGAAGTTTATTTTTATTTTTGTAGACTTGTATTGTTGGTCCACTCCACCCCCGACACAGTCGAGTTTTTGATAATTATGCCATTGGTTGACTTTCTGAGTTAATTTACTGTTTCATGGAAGTTATTAGATTAAATGAATTTTTGTATAAGAATCTATAGTTTTATTTATACGTTCTTTCCTAACTGAAATTTCAGAACTTGAAGGTTGAATCATTGGCTTTCTGTGTCAAAATGACGAACGCAGTAACCCTGGACCAAACGTAGTTAGATTTTTAGCAGTATGTTTTGAGCTGTTGCGGAGTCTTGATGTGTTGCTGTTTCTGCCAGTACTTCAATTTGCAGGTGAGATTTATAATACTTGACTCTTTCGTCTCCTTTGCGCGATGTGGGTTGTGTCCGTTTTTTTTTTTTACCAGGGCCATATGTTAGTGCAGAAATTTGCGTATGTTCCAGGTTAAATTCTTATACAAGTGACACTATAGTTTTTTTCATACAGTTACTTTCTTCCCAACCAGTTCGCACCGACTAAGTCAACTGAGCGTGAAATTATTGGTTTGCTGATTAATCTGCTTGTGAATGAGATCGGTTTTCACACTCACATAAACAGTAATGAAATCCTAAACTCAGATTGGAATGTATACCGCAGAGACAGACTGGATAGTGAAGGGGGAGGCGCCTTTATAGCGATAAGAAGTGCAATAGTATCGAAGGAAATTGACGGAGATCCGAAATGTGAAATGATTTGGGTGAAGGTCACGGTTAAAGCAAGCCCAGACATGGTAATTGGATGTCTCTATAGGCCACCTGGCTCAGCAGCTGTTGTGGCTGAGCACCTGAAGAATAATTTGGAAAATATTTCGAATAGATTTCCCCATCGTGTTATAGATCTGGGTGGAGATTTTAATTTGCCGGATATAGACTGGGAGACTCAAACGTTCATAACGGGTGGCAGGGACAAAGAATCCAGTGGAATTTTTTAAAGTGCTTTATCAGAAAACTACCTTGAGCAGTTAAACAGAGAACCGACTCGTGGCGATAACATATTAGACCTGCTGGTGACAAACAGACCCGAACTATTTGAAACAGTTAACGCAGAACAGGGAATCAGCGATCATAAAGCGGTTACGGCATCGATGATTTTAGCCGTAAATAGAAATATTAAAAAAGGTAGGAAGATTTTTCTGTTTAGTAAAAGTGACAAAAAGCAGATTACAGAGTACCTGACGGCTCAACACGTCTCAAGTACAGATAGTGTTGAGGATCAGTGGACAAAGTTCAAAACCATCGTACAATACGCGTTAGATGAGTATGTGCCAAGCAAGATCGTAAGAGATGGAAAAGAGCCACCGTGGTACAACAACCGAGTTAGAATACTGCTGCGGAAGCAAAGGGAACTTCACAGCAAACATAAACATAGCCAAAGCCTTGCAGACAAACAAAAATTACGCGAAGCGAAATGTAGTGTGAGGAGGGCTATGCGAGAGGCGTTCAATGAATTCGAAAGTAAAGTACTATGTACTGACTTGGCAGAAAATCCTAAGAAATTTTGGTCTTTGTCAAAGTGGTAGGTGGATCAAAACAAAATGTCCAGACACTCTGTGGCCAAAATGGTACTGAAACAGAGGATGACAGACTAAAGGCCGAAATACTAAATGTCTTTTTCCAAAGCTGTTTCACAGAGGAAGATTGCACTGTAGTTCCTTCTCTACATTGTCGTACAGATGATAGAGAAACAATTAAAATCGCTCAAAAGAGGAAAGACCGCTGGACCTGATGGGATACCAGTTCGATTTTACACAGAGAACGCGAAGGAACTTGCCCCCCTTCTTGCAGCGGTGTACCGTAGGTCTCTAGAAGAGCGTAGCGTTCCAAAGGATTGGAGAAGTGCACAGCTCATCCCCGTTTTCAAGAAGGGACGTCGAAAAGATGTGCAGAACTATAGACCTATATCTCTAACGTCGATAAGTTGTAGAATTTTGGAACACGTATTATGTTCGAGTATAATGACTTTTCTGGAGACTAGAAATCTACTCTGTAGGAATCAGTATGGGTTTCGAAAAAGACGGTCGTGTGAAACCCAGCACGCGCTATTCGTCCACGAGACTCAGAGAGCCATAGACAGGGGTTCACAGGTAGATGCCGTGTTTCTTGACTTCCGCAAGGCGTTCGATACAGTTCCCCACAGTCGTTTAATGAACAAAGTAAGACCATATGGACTAGCAGACCAATTGTGTGATTGGATTGAAGAGTTCCTAGATAACAGAACGCAGCATGTCATTCCCAATGGAGAGAAGTCTTCCGAAGTAAGAGTGATTTCAGGTGTGCCGCAGGGGAGTGTCATAGGACCGTTGCTATTCACAATATACATAAATGACCTTGTGGATGACATCGGAAGTTCACTGAGGCTTTTTGCAGATGATGCTGTGGTGTATCGTGAGTTGTAACAATGGAAAAGTGTACTGAAATGCAGGAGGATCTGCAGCGAATTGACGCATCGTGCAGGGAATGGCAATTGAATCTCAATTTTGACAAGTGTAATGTGCTGCGAATAAATAGAAATATAGTTCTCTTATCATTTAGCTACAATATAGCAGGTGAGCAACTGGAAGCAGTTAATGCCATAAATTATCTGGAGAACTCATTAGGAGTGATTTTAAATGGAATGATCATATAAAGTTGCTCGTCGGTAAAGCAGATGTCAGACTGAGATTCATTGGAAGAATCCTAAGGAAATGCAATCCGAAAACAAAGGAAGTAGGTTACAGTACGCTTGTTCGCCCACTGCTTGAATACTGCTCAGCAGTGTGGGATCCGTACCAGAAAGGGTTGATAGAGGAGATATAGAAGATCCAACGGAGAGCGGCGCGCTTCGTTACAGGATCATTTAGTAATCGCGAAAGCGTTACGGAGATGATAGATAAACTCCAGTGGAAGACTGCAGAAGAGACGCTCAGCAGTTCGGTACGGGCTTTTGTTAAAGTTTCGAGAATATACCTTCACCGAAGAGTCAAGCAGTATATTGCTCCCTCCTACGTATATCTCGCGAAGAGACCATGAGGACAAAATCAGAGAGATTAGAGCCCACACAGAAGCATACCGACAATCCTTCTTTCCACGAACAATACGAGACTGGAATAGAAGGGAGAACTCAGGGTACCCTCCGCCACACACTGTCAGGTGGCTTGCGGAGTATGGATGTAGACGTAGATGTAGACTGTTTTCAGTTTCATGTAAGTGACTGAAATCACTAGGAGATTTAGGTTGTCAGTTCACATTCCTAGATTTGTAACTATGATAATACACACACAAGTAAAGGCTAGTCACTTACAAACATAAAACATTTTCTTTAACCTAACGCGACGGAAACAAGCAGCACAGAATGGCCTCATGGAGAGAAAAACAATGTTTTGCCGTACCTCATATATTCCTAACTCCATTCATTGTCTGATGCATCTGAAAGTGACCTGGAAGGCTCGAAGTAAAAGAATGAATTCAGACCTTCGGATTCATTAAATTACTTTTACATGTAGGTAATGTGGATCGTTTAACAAGCAGTGTTCGTAAAGGCTCCTGTCCCTTATGACATGAAGACTTGACAATATCTTAGCACACAAAATTATGAGCATGGTGTGTGCCTCCGTCTATATGAACACGGAAAAGGATTATACAAGATTGTGCGTGAGCCACCATGCTGTAACAGAGACAAGCGTTGCTGAGGGCAAAAGAACAAGAGAGAGAGAGTTGCTTTTTGCCTATCACAGATATTCGCAGGTCTGAAAAACTTACAGTTTCCTTAACAGATTTACACGGAACAGGAGCAGAGCGAGAGAAAACTGGAAGCGATTTACAGTTATAAAATCAACAGTACAAACATATGGTCCACATAAAGCAAGGCGATGTAAATAATTTTACATTCGACACACTTGACAAAGATTTCAGCCGTTCGGAAAGCATTTAGTAAAAGAATTATGACTACGAAATTATGACTACGAACAAGTTCTGATCGCGACTTAATTAGCACTACGCCAGCAAGTAACTGCATTGCTTCTCATCGCCATTGCCACGCGGTGCAGCTGCCCAACGGGTCCCCATTGAACAACATCATCTCCAACATGTCCAGACTAGCTCGTCCTGTCTTACACTGCTTACTGTTCCCTCATGAGCATCACAGAGAGGACGTACTTCTTGGCCCACATGCGGACCAATCATGAGCCTAGCTTCCGGGCGCAACGCAACAGACTCGCGTCAAAAAGGGCTCCCTACGGATCACTCGTTCGTCCGTTTCAACTGACAGATTTTTCCAGAAGTAACTCAAAGCTTCTATTGCGAACTTCTAATAACCAATGCAAGCACGAATTCGGCGGGAATGGTCTTTCCACCTGTGCGCTCCAAGTCACGTACGCCTGGACAGAGAAATGTGGGGTCCTCTCCAACCAGTACTCTCCTTGTTCCTTGATTCCCCTCCTCCGTGCTATTGTCCTGTGCATTCCAGTGGTTCAGCCTTCAGTTTATAAGCTCAGAGGGAGCAGAAAATTTCGCCTTAGGCCACAGTCACACTAACACAATAAATTGTTTGAACGACATGCCAAAAAAAGACTTTTATGATAGTTTCACGTTGTAACACAATAAATTGTTTGAAAGACATGCCAAAGAAAGACTTTTATGATAGTTTCACGTTGTTGTATGAGTGTTTGGTGCATCGCACCCAAGTGTGTTTGGGAGGATGGGGGTGAAGGAATGGGAGTGGGGAGGGGGGGGGGTGACAGAGTGAGAGATAGAGAGAGAGAGAGAGAGAGTAGGCGGAGTTCTATGTAAAACACCTAAATTATTAGAATCACCATATTAAAGGTTCTCTATTTTTTTATTGATCCAGTCTTGTAACGTTTTGGACTGATGAGTTAGATGTTGAGAAAACGGCTGGAAACAACGTCTACATAAACAATGCACATCTAACGCTATGGCCTTAAAACGTGGATAACAAGAACTTTGACAAACTAATGAAAGATAACAAAAAGAGAAAACGCTTGAGACAACTTTTAAACGTCGTTTTTGTTACTTTTCCAGCATGTAGTCTAACACAATGTAAAATTTCACATTTCATATTCTGTCGTTGTAACTCAGAGTTGTTAGGTTCACTGTTTTGCATCTACCCCTACATCTACGTACTGTTGGTTGCGTAACGGATATTCCACCTGTACGGGAGGTTTTTGGCAGTCAAATAAGACCATTAGAGCGGATGCTGCTAATAAGGCGTTGCTAACGCTCATTAGCTGCAGACAGTGTTTTCTTTACCTGAGATATTCGCAACAGCCCGAGCGGTTGCGCTACGCAGCTGTTATCTCAACGTGCATTGTTTCGGCGAACAAAGGTACACTTACTTCTCTCTCCAAGACCAACGAATGTGCAGCGTCCGGTAGCGTAACTGTGCTGGACACGAGAAGTTCTAAAGCGCATTCCTATAAGAGGGTACTAAACTGTAAACGCATACTGACTTTCTTCCACCATTAAAGGCCAGGTTCCACTATGAGTTGACGGTTTTAGCTGTAGAAAATCAGTGGGACAGCAGTTGATCTCTGAAACTAAGGATGATAATACGTGCTGTCCAGATTTAACATCAATAATAAATGATACGAATTATACAAAATACCATTGCGACTAATAGTAATGTGAGAAACATAGTTCTGACAAATGCAGAAAGCTGCTTGATGTTATGTAAGACCATAAGAATAGCAGTGTTAAACTAGGAGCGTTCAATAACTAACGCCACTTTTTTCCCGTCTGTTTCGGTTGAAAAAACGCGGGATTTGTTGTGATACGTCGCGGAATATTCTCGCTTCAGCCCCTATAGTTTCATGAAGTTCTGATTGGTTTCGGCGATATACGAAGCCTTCATAATGGCATAAGGTGCCTTCAAAGCAGAGAACTACCGCTGAGTTCCTTTTGGCGGAAAACCGGAGCATTGGAGATATTCACAGGCGTTTAGCAGAATGTCTTTCGACACTGTTCCTCACAAGCGTCTTCTAACCAAACTGGGTACCTATGGAATATCGCTTCGGTTGCGCGACTGGATTCGTGATTTCTTGTCAGAAAGGTCACAGTTCGCCGTAATAGATAGAAAATCATTGAGTAAAACAGAAGTAATATCCGGCGTTTCCCAAGAAAGTGTTATAGGCCCTCTATTGTTCCGGATCGATATTAAAGACATAAGACATAATGGTCTTCTGAGACTCTGAAGGGGTATTCTGTTGAGTAGTCCTGTTAAATTGTTTGCAGGTGATGTCGTTTATCGTCTAGTAAACTCATCAGATGACCAAAACGAATGCAAAATGATATAGATAAGGTATCTGTATGGAGCGAAAAGTGGCAATTGACCCTGAATAAAGAAAAGTGTGAAGTTATTCACATGAGTACTAAATGAAATCAGCTAAATTTCGAATACGCGGTAAGTCACACAAATTTTAAGGCTGTAAATTAAACTGAATACAGGTACTTAGGGATTACAATTACAAATAACCTAAACTGGAACTATCACATTGATAATGTTATGGATAGAGCAATCCAAAGACTCTGATTCATTGGCAGAACACTTAGAAGGTCCAACAGGTCTACTAAAGAGACTGCTTACACCACGCTTGTCCGCCCTATCCTGGAGTATTACTGTGCAGTGTGGGATCCGTGTCAGGTGGGACTGACGGATGACATCGAAAAAGTCCAAAGAAGGGCCCTATCGCGAAATAGGAGATATAGTACCACAGACATGATACCTGAACTGGAGTGGCAGCCATTAAAACAAAGGCGTTCTACGTTGTGACGGGATCTTCTCATGAAATTTCAATCACCAGTTTACGCCTCCGAATGCGAAAACATTCTGTTGGCACCAACCTACATAGGGAGAAATGATCATCACGATAAAATAAGATAAATCAGGGCTCCAACAGAAAAATTTAAATGCTCGTTTTTCCCGCACGCCGTTCGCGAGTGGAACGGTAGGAGACAGCTTGAAGGTGGTTCATTGAACCCTCTGCCGGGCACTTTATTGTGAAAACGGAGATGTAGATGTCTAAGGAGATCTGGCACTGTGAGTCATTGAGCGAGGCTTCTGTCATCATGGCAATAAGGTCACGCAAACACGTCCGATTTCTCACGTGGCGGACAGCCGCACACAGCTGTGACTCCATCAATGTTGGGATGTGCGTACACTCTCATTTGAAGTGATTGACGGATCGCAATCAAATATATCGCTGGTCAACTGGTTGTAACTGTTGGTAGTGTTAACACACTCGTCCGCCAGCTGGGATACTCAAAGGTGTGTGCCTGATAGGTTCCTCGCAGCCTATCAGAAGACCGTAAAGAGTAACGAAGCCATCTGTGAGGAATTGCTTGCACGCTATGAGACTGATTGCGACCATTTTTTGTTTGACATCGTCACAGGCGATGAAATGGGAGTTCATCATTTCGAACTGGAAACAAAACGGCAATCTATGGACTGGCACCACACCAGCAGTCCTCCACACCCTCCACCGGTGAAGCTAAGTCGATGATGTTCTTCTGAGACTCTGAAAGAGTATTCTGTCTGATGTCCTCTTTCATGTTGCAACGGTCGACTCTGGAATGTATTTTGTTACTCTCAGGAAACCGAAGAAAAGACTTCAACGTATTTTCGCGACAAAAATGCAAACGAACTTCACCTTGACAACGCAAGGCCCCACACAAGTCTGCGCATCCGAGGAAAGATCACAAAACTTCGTTGGACCTTCTTCATCCATCCTACAGCCTGACTTGGAGCCATCCGACTTCTATCTGTTAGGCCCAATGAAGGATGCACTCGGAGGGAATCAGTACACAGATGACGGGAAAGCAATTGATGCAGGAGATTATTTATGCAGAAAGATTGTGGCTCCAACATCGATCAGACAGTACAATGCTGGCACACGGGCCATCCCAGTAAGATACCGTAAGGCCGTCGCATTGGACGGAGATTAAAAATAGGATTTCTTAGCCAAAAATTTGGGGAATGGGGATAATATAGTGCAATGGAGTCATAAATAAAACAAACCTGCTTTCAGAAGAAAAGTGTTGTATTTCTTATTGAAAGAACCTCATATTCGATGGTACCAAACTACTGACTGAACATTGAGCAGCAAATTATACCTCGATCCATTTGTGAGTAGGCTGTTTAGGTTTTTATGTTGGTAACGCCACATAGCGCTCTGTAAGAAAATCGCTGAGTGCGCTGTGTGCAGTCTGTGGCTGGTCGGACTCATTGTTGGAATTTGCTATTGTAGTGTTGGGCTGTTGGATGTGAACAGCGTGTTACGTTGGGCTCTTGGAGGTGAGCCGCCAGCAGTGGTGGATGTGGGGAGAGATATGCCAGAGTCTTGAGAGGTTACTATAAGCGGACGATCTGGACGTGTGTCCGTGAGAAAAAGGAAATCTGTAAGACTGGATATCATGAACATATAATGACTTGTGAACACTATTAAGGTAAATACATTGTTTGTTATCTATCAAAATCTTTCATTTGCTAACTATGCCTATCAGTAGTTAGTGCCTTCAGTAGTTAGAATCTTTTATTTAGCTGGCGGTGTTGGCGCTCGCTGTATTGCAGTAGTTCGAGTAACGAAGATTTTTGTGAGGTAAGTGATTCATGAAAGTATAGGTTACTGTTAGTCGGGGCAATTCTTTTGTAGGGATTATTGAAAGTCAGATTGTGTTGCGCTAAAATACTGTGTGTCAGTTTTGTGATGATCAGAATAAGTAAAGAGAAAACTGTCTGAGTACGTTGAGTTTACTCAGCTGTTTGAAAATCAAATAACATAAGAGTTTTCCCAGCTCAGACATTCTTTACATACAAAGGGGAAGTTTCACATTGATATATTGATTGTGACTATGTGCGCTTTCGTGTCAGTTGTCGAACGTGGAACATGGAAATTAAGTAACAGAAACGAAACCGCCAGTATATGAAGCCCATGCCTATTGCATCTGCTAATGTCAATATTTCAGCACATGACCACTGTGGGATATGAATTAATTGGCATACTAGGTCTAGTGTAAGGTGTAATGGAACGGCTAAAAACAGAGAACGAAAACGAGATCTGTGTCAAGCCGGAACTGAATCAGGGTAAGAGTCTCTGAACCATTCGACTGTTATGTCGATCGGCAGTAAGTTTAAGCTGCCAAAAAAGAGTTTTTAGCGTTAGGTGGCCATAAAAGTCGACAGAAATATACATAGCTACGTTGCTGATGTTGCTTCTTTAATAACCAATAATATTTAGTAACATGAAATAAATGACATACAATTCTGCAACAGCTGCATGTCTCTTGTTTTATCAAATACTCTTTTCATTGGGTAAAGCCTCTGTTTCATCCAATACTCTTTCCGTTTGTTAAACGATTATCATAAGTTGTAAGGGGTTCCTTTCCTAACTGCATTTAGATAAAAAGATTGTCAGTTTCATGTAGGACGCGAGGTAGATACGACGCTACGTTGCAACTTGCTGGTAACAATGTACTGAATTAGCCGCAACATTTATAAATGTGACATAGCAGTTAGTTTACAGTTATAAAAAATACATACAGTGCTATAAGAACTGAATGTAAGAACATCCTATGTCTGCGAACTAATTGCTATGTGACATCCATATATATTGCGGCTAATTCCTTAATTATTAACGGTAAGACGCATCACGAAGTCATAGCTACCTCGACCTACTGATATAAACCGTCATTTATTTCCTCTGAAATAGTGCGTACGGTTATATAAGACGTCCCTTTAACCTCACGTTTATGGTTTAAGTACCAGTACCGTAAAGGCATTAGATGCAACAAAAACTTGGCGACTGAAGTAGAACAGCAATTTTCCTCATTTAGCTTAGCGTATTAGTCTTCTAAACACATCCAGTAATGAATGTAATTGATAATTATTCATAGGGAAGAGAAACATGACCACGTGATTTCTTGGTACAAAAACTAAGAGTATCACTTCATTGATCTAGAACTAAGGACATGTGATAGCTGTAAATTTGAAACAACTGTGTGATATCTTCAGCAGCAAGTGAAGAAGCACAACACACATTAAAATTCTCTCAGATAGTTTAAAATATTTAACAAAGCAACGTATAGGGACTGCATTATAATTAACTACAACATAATGCTCTATTCTGAAGTACTGTGCACAGACTTATACAACACAACAAGGAATATGTGGTGAAAATGCCAGTCCATAAAATTCTTAAAGAACAGTGGATATAATTCAATAACAAAGAAAGCAATTTATGGAGTGAGATCATGGTTTGTTTACAAGACACATCTAATGGAACGTATACATCGTTTTAAAGAAGACTTATGTTACTATAGCATACTGTGCCAACTATACATTTGGACACCTATTAGCACATAAAAGAAGGACAATAGGACCTAAAACTATAGAAGAGCTATCTACAAAGTTTAGTGTAGTATCTTCTACGTGTCGTATACACATTATTAGATGAAAGGTTAAAGCATTAATCCAGAGAGCTAAAAGAACTGGTGCGATTAAACTGAGAAATTGATGAATCGTGACCACGTCTGACCGAAATCACCATATTCCAGAAATGAATAAATTATTTAACATAACGCACACCACAGCAAAATTCAAGAACCATGTTTTACTGCCAGAGCTAAAAATACATTTACTCGAATCCCAACAACATTCTAACTTTTTTTTTTTTTAAAAAAAAAGAAGGAAGTGAAACGTATAAAGACTTTTACACCAGTTGGCTAAGAACTTCTGTTGCCTTCTTACCAATATTGTTCATCAGATAACTTCTCGAGTTCATACAAATGTTAGTCTCTGAAGTTCGAATGTACTGCATTATTCAGAAAATGTTAGATCTCTACCGAAAATAGCATCAAATGCATCAGCAGTCTTATTTTAAATTTCTTTTGTGAGCCTTCACATGTGACTCATTCTTCCACTGAATTTATATTATCTATGATCCGTAGCTTATATGTAACTTCGCTGTCATTTCATCTTGTGCTATCAAAGTTCAGTATGATCCAATCGGACTGGCACGGGAGTGTTTACCTTCTACATGAGACGACTCTTACATATGGAGAATAGAATATTTTAAGAATTTCAGTGGGTATTCCAATTGTGCAGTGCCTAATTAAATATTTCTCTGTGAGCAGGCATGGTCAGATTCGTAACTGAAATCTACCACATTAAAGAAATAGCAAATTATTTCTGTGTGTTACACGGCGCAAATCTTAACGTAAATCAATTTGTTTTGTGGATAATATCATCATTAATGTGTGAATTCATTGGAAGAAGTATGGCAGCAACTATGGGAGCACAATTTGATGGCTGACAAACAAACAACACTCTTCTACTAAGATTTTGCTTCTAAATTCGATTGCCGGAAACAAGGAAAACAGGGTCCAGTACAAACTCGTAATTTCTGAAGAAAGCGCATATGTGTGAAGACGACAACTGGGACTGCCAGTCTTCCAGTTTCCAATTCTTTTTTCAGGGCCGTCTTCCTGTCCGGAGTTCGCAAAAGATTAAAAGAAGAAAGTGTTGCCAGTCCTAGATGTCTACTTCAATGAAAGAGATGTTAACAGAAGCTGCTCGTATTCCACGTAATACCTAATGAATTATTTGATCCAGAGTTTCGTTCATTTCATGTTCCGGAGCCACTGAAGAAGGAACATCCGTATTTCCATTTTCCAGTCAAACAAAAAAAAACCAGATAGCAACATGTAGTTACTTGTAAGCAGAAGATCTATTTGACTGTTCACTATTCTCCCTGCCTACCTATCTCCTTCGGCTGCTACGTAGCCTTTCAGAGTTTACAGTGTAAGGTGAATGTGTTTTGTGAAGAACACAAACGATTATCATAGGTGGCGATAAGCAAATGGAGTATGTAGTGGTCATGAAAATACTTTTGGCGCTAATGTGATTCATAATAATACCTCCAATGTAGCCACACAGAAGATAGTTTCGTATAACTAATGCAGCTGATGAAAATGGCCAGCATACCTCACAGTCAGCGCATATTTGAAGGAATGGTTGATACTAATTTGAGCTAGCTTTTCACTTGTAATTATCCGCATTGTAGTGGGGCTGTTTCCCTAGTATGTATTCGTCTGTTCACACTGAATGATCATCATTCAACAGAACTCCTAAATTTCTTACACCAAAAATAAATATGATTCATTACCACACGAAACAGCTTAATGAGCAGCAACCCGGGTCATTTTAACTTGTTCATTGCCTGTAAAACCTAACTACCATGCAAAGAGATTGTGCTAAATTGTAACACCTGTATCCACTCTTGTTTCATGTGACGTAATTTGATCAGCAGAATAATTTCACTTCTGCCAATGTTCTGGTAACCTCAGGTCAACAAGAAATAAGCATCCTTTTTGTGGTACAGTCAATCAAAACAAGAATAAAGGAAATAATTTGTCTAGAAATGAGTATGCAACATATGTTGTTACAAATGAATATATTATTCCACAAACTGTAGAAACCAATTACAGGTTTGTCATTCAGCCTTATAAAACAAGATTACTCCGTCTGAAATATAATCTGGTACCATGGACCAAATTGACCGTATACCTCTTGTGAAATTTAATATGGAAGAATTTAATACAAAACAGAATTAAATGAGTTTAGCAGTGACTCAGTGATAAGCCGCTAAATTATTGATACTTGGCACCAATTAGTAACCTATACCACTGCATGCGAATACGCAGGAATATAACAGCACGTGGAAGGATACGAAACACGACAGACGGTAACGCCGAATTCAGCCAAGTAAATAAATTGGATGGATTTTATCGGTAACGTACATCGTACAAACTATTCAAAATCTTGATTCTCCGACAATCAAAGTACTTTCATCAGAACAGTCTGTTCTTTAAACTATGGCAAGAACAGGTACGAGAAAGAATGGTGACCGACTTTCTTTCGAACGTTAAGCACGTGACACTCTCTACAGCCAAGGCATGTGACTGGCGGATGGCTAATGGCTCACCAAAGAAAAACATTCCGATGCAGTGGCTAAGGAAAGCTGGTCGAAGGGCTTGTTGTGGACACGCCACGATCTCGCAATGTCAGACAATTACCGCCGAAGTACTATACCATAGGCACGAGCTACACCGTGTTGAAAGTACATTCGAATTGTTCATAAATCTGTTAATGCAATATTATTTCACCCTTCGCATTACATGCATTGATTAAAAACCAATACGAAAGTAGTAAACTCGAAATATATAGAAGTTTCCAAAGTTAATGGCTCAGAGACCGATGTAAAATATTAAAGACCTTGAAAAATTTAAACTACGTGACAATAAAAGGAAAGAGCCGAATATAGGAAGCAATTTGAGAAACAATATGTCATCCGTGGCTAGGCTGTAGTCGTTATGCTATTCGAGAGGTGTTTTGAATTTTTTAACGCCCAGTTCAATTTCTTCCTTCAGCCAGCCATCATTTCTATTGTTAATATTACCATGCTCAACAACAGTAAGAAATCATGAGACTATACCATACATGCAACCGTCACAGTCACATACACCACTCAGCTAAACCGCCAGATATGCATGCCATCTCAGTAGCGTGACCTACACAGGCTTCCTTAATGCCCTGAGCCATAACAGTAACAAGAAATTATTTGAACATATTGCTCTCGAGGGACAGTTATCTGAAATTGACAGGAATTATAACGTAGATACAAGTAAATTCAGAGGTGGATACTTGCTTTATTCTTCTTTCAGGTTACCTTTAAAACTTATGTTAAAAAATACAACCCCTGTGTTCAGTCCCTACTGATTTTAATTGTTAGTAGGTCTTATGCCTACATTATTTCCTTAATAATAAAGCAAGAATGACCAGGCTTGTTTGCACCCTTTATCTGCAGTCGTTCTTTAACCGTACCTATGAGCTGTAAGATAGCTGCAGATGGACTAGGGACTTCTTGTGGACACATCCTCGCAAAGACAAACAATTTTCATGTAATCACGATACCATTTTCAAGAACTGTCTTAGTTTTCTTGCAAATGATCTGTTAAAGTAATATTACTTCAGTGTTCTGATTACAAGCTTATTAATAAATCATTATCTCGAAATTGTGGACGTGAACATTGTATAAGCTATTTCCCCACCGTAATGCAATTGAACTGGTACTCTGTCTTCTCTTGATATATCCGTTTTTACCCCTGAAGCTGCCTTTATACAAAGTGATGCATGCTACTGTTAAGAACCCTGTTATTCATGTGGCACTGTAAATAAAACCTGGTATAATTGTTGACTTTTGAATGCCGAGTAGTATCTAAACTCCTCATTTGATAGTCGCTGCTATCCTTCATCGCTCTCAAAAGTGTTCTGGTTTGCATTTTGGAAGGGTAATCCAGTATAAAATACCCACAGTGAGTTGCTTCGAAGAAGAGAAAAGTTGTTGTGATTCATGTGTAGCAGTTGCTTTAACAACACGATGCGACTGTTTTTTTTTAGATTTTTTCACATAAAGCTTAACCAGAATTTCGGGAAGTTTCATCATGGTATACATTGAAGTTAGTGGTTGACAATTTTATCCCACATGCGGTTACAAGAACTGCAGGGCTGCTTATTAAATAAAAAATGTTGATAGTTGCAGTCGTGAGGTGATGAAGTTTTAGAGCGTAACGGATTTCTATATGTTATGAAAGGAAAAATTGGGAAATTTGTGGTAAGTTCCTATGGGACCAAACTGCTGAGATCATCGGTCCCTAGGCTTACACACTACTTAATCTAACTTAAACTGACTTAGGCTAAGGACAAAACACACACGCCGACGCCCGAGCGAGGACTCGAACCTCCGACGGGGCAACCACGCGAACCGTGGCAAGGCGCCCTTGACCGCGTGGCTACTCCGTCTGTTCGGCCGGGCTTTACACAACTTTGTTCGGAGACCAACCACGAGTCTTCCATAGATGCTAAGATATAGCTCTCAGGACAGAGAAGACAGGATATTCTCAGGGTTTAGAAATGAAATGTCATCAATGGAGCCTCCCAGAAATGCTACAGGTTGACCAAGCGTTATCTCTCGGTACTGTCTGAGTGGCTGAACCTGTGTAAAGTGTGTCTCCACCAATACCCACTCCAACATTCAGTGAGCATTTTGTATCAAAATCTTCATCCTTAAACAGTGAATCGTTATAGAAAAAAACATCGGACGTAATAGCGAAGCAGGTTGCAGTCTGTTAAGTACATCTGAGAGAAACTCTGTATATTACACCACCATTTTTTCCTGAATTTGGCTTTAATTTCTTTCTAATATATTCCAAGATCTTGTTCATTTCAATTACACTTCAAATATTTGGTGGTTGTACATCGTTTGTTGCACAGTACACAAGACGACGTGAATAACATCTTTTATACAGTGATTCCATAAAACAGAATTGCGATGCAAAACCTGTATCGGGAAAAGTGATAAGACGTGAAATATACGGAACATAGCATTTTTTTTGTTACAACAAAAAAATCACATCCCACACGCCGATAATGCTTAGAGAAAATCTAAAGCCACCCTTAAACAGTCTATTTTCTCTATGTGTACCCACGACATTTAGGCTGAACTTATTCATAACGATAACTTACACTTCTGAACCGTGCAGCCGTAGACCAGTACTATGATGGGAGATCAGTTGTTGAGCGTAGTCTTTCTACGTTTTGTGTTTACCAACATAACTGAAACCTAGGTTTACGTATTTTATCACAACAATGTATTTTTTTTTCATTTCACTCAGTTGTTAATTACATGGCAGGCTAATGAATGAAACTGCAAAAAAGTTTTTCACAAGGGAAAATCCAAACTAGGGAGTACTATAATTACACTTTCAGCTTGAAGTCACACCGGATATATTACGAAGGCAGTGATCGATGTCAGACGCTGGGAGATAGTCGTACACATATGAGCTACAGTTACTGCTTAATTTCAAATTTCACTAACCCTGGTACTATCTTAATCGAGATCTCATTTTAAAGAGGGAAGAGGGAATTTTTCTGTCAATATCATTTCAACAATCGTGGTGGTCACAGGAGTTTGGACTTTCGAGATTCAACACGTGTCCGTAAAAAGGATCGTATCTCAGACAGCAGAGTAAACAAAACTTTTTTTGCACAGCATAAGATTTCAGTTTCTCTCCTTTCCTGGCACAATTGAAAGTACATTCTTAAGTGGACTGTTTGAGTAGTTTCAAACTATCGTCTTACCCTCGTTGAAGAGCACTGTCACGATATGACACAATGAGCGACAATAGACGCTTCTCGAGGAGACCACAATGCTGTATATGAGTTATGACCATAGAGGAAACCATTGGAAATAAATAGGAAGCATTATACTGAATGATATTCTAAATGTCGGGATATATTTCGGTTGTAGTGGAAGATTTGATATCCGATTACCAAATAAACTGAAACTAGTTATCGCCAAAACAAAGTCTGTCTTTTGATCCAAATGGCTAACAAATTTTGTGTTCATATGGTTTTCGATGTAATTGACAGAAAATGTATTTCCTGGCATACACCGAACTTGACAATTGCATTCTTCGTAACTGTAATACCAAAATTGACATTACCTTCATTAGATGCTGTAAGCGTTGATCATAAACGTGCCTCCAATTTTCGTCGAAGTAGAGTACCGTTCTCACAGGAGAAACGAAGATTATGGTTTAAGCGTCCCATCAATGCCTTGGTCATTGAGGGTAATCACAAGTTCAGGTAGGTGAAGGGTAAACAAGGACGTCGGCTGTCCATTTTCAACGGAATCATCCCGGCTTTCACCTTATGCCATTTACAAAAATCACACGAAATCTAAATCTTGATGGTTGAACGGGGACTTCAATCATCAGTTTTACTAATATGAGACTATTGTCTATTAACTGTGCCAACTCGAGCGCATCTAACGTCATCCATTGCGCGAAGACAACTACATAACCAGTCGAAATATTTGTCTCAAAATTGTAAAAGATATTAGACTCTGCGAAGTACGCTTCTTACTTGAATGTTGCTTGGTTTCGAAGTAGCCTAACTCACTGTTATGCCCACAATCTTGAGAACTTAAAAATGGCAACCAGCACTCAAAAGGAAACAGATGATCTGTAGTGGTTAGTGAGTTATGTGTTCCATTGATCAATCTCACGGTAACCGATTTTAATGTAGAAACGATGTAGAAACTAATTTCCTAACACAGTAAAGCTCAAAATTATTCGCCTTATTTCCACAACAGCGGAACCCTTAATGTAGCCGATGTCGACCAATGCCTTACAGAGATGGTTACTATATCTTTAGTAGCAGGTCTTAAATAAAGCATAATGGTGATGAAATTACGTAGGTAAAGCCCAAATTTCATTCAAAATGAAAATGTATAAAAAGCTGAAGAGAGGAATAGGATATATTTAGTCTGCGTCAGCTAACGACATTTGGGGATTCTACATCACAAGAAATACAATGATTCTCACGGCGATATCTTGAGATAAACGCCCATCATTCTGTCATTGTGCCAGAATGGAACAATTCCCATATTGACGGCATGGACCACAGAATTGTAGCATGCTTGAGACTGAAGCCAAATGAGGCTCTTTTATGAATCGAAGAGAGATATTTGAATGACGAGCACTTCAGCTGATTACGATTATTTTTTTCGTCGCACTGCACCAGCGAAGAAATCGCTGCTATTTTCACAACTGACAGGCTGAAAAGAAACACCCTTGGTTGACTCCAGCAGACTTCACAAAAGTGATCGACGTCGGTACACAGACACATATGCAGGCACCAAAGTAGCACACACAATAACACACAAAACAGTACACGTATACACACAATGACCACATATTTTTGGAAGGAACAGTATTATCTTCCGAAGCAGTCACTGCACTACACCACAACTTCATGGCCTTTGCGCTCCGTTGTTCGTCGAAAGCTACATCTTTACTAAAAGTTACTTCCAATAGCAAAAGACTGTCCTCATTTCCAGACTGTATGAATCAGACGGAAAAGAATTGAATTCTACAAAATAGTTAGTTTTAAAAGAGCCTGCACGTTGCATGGATCTTTCGAGTACCTAAAAAGTGGAACCAGACCTAATACGTCAGTAACATTACGTGACAGTTACAACAGTATTTGTATAAGAGTTCTGCAAAAACCGTGGAAAAACGAATACTGTAAATGCAGACGTTTTTTCAACGAGTCTCTTCTGGATGGGTGTGTGTATGTTAGCATAAAGTTTCTCACCCTTCGAGAACTAATCACGGTGGGCTTCATCGGTTTAGCCGGAAAGATTACAATGGATATCTGAGACCGTCGTCATACTAATGATGCTCGCTCCCAACAGGGATATTTTATGCCATGAGTCTTTCACACAGGATCAGTAATTACACTGAATCTAATCTGCTGAAGTGCAAGTACAAAAATTAGCTGATACCTTCATGAACAACGCATAACTGATTTCGCAGACCGTTTTCGTCTCACAGGTGTAAAGTACCAAGATGACGTCCAATCTTGAAGCGTGAGGAGAAATGACTATCGAACCTGACACGCTAGTTCTAAAAGGTATGTTAATATTAACTGCTTCGGCCAAGTTGTGAGACAAACGACGTTCCACTACTGACGTCTGCTTCAATAGACTGTTACCCGCATATGTAATCTGATACTTCGGTGACCACCAAAGATTTTACCACAAACGACTACTGCCGCAAAACAGTTATGGAAATGCCGTCAGGTCCGACAAAGTCAGACGTAGTCAGCGGGTCCAGCCACGCTGAATGGGTAGGTCTCGACGGCAAAAATGCCGGTGCCAAAAGCTTTGCGATCTGGTAACCGAGTCACGAATCGTCGCCCGTCGCCCACGGAGTCTCTGGAAGAGCTGACGGCGTCTTCCGAGCGCCGCCTGCGACTGCAACAGAGCTCGTGCCCCGAGAGGCACGTAGTAATTGCCGACCCGAGGCTAGGAAAGGGTCCCTCAGCTAGCCTCTAGCCTCTAGCGCTGCCTCTCACAACAGTACAGCACACACTAACTCATTATCATGCATCCTCGATTACCTATGAAACCGTCGCCTTCACTGCGCTATTCTCTCTCCTACATATCTGTGACGTCTATTTCTGCAGCTCTACCACTACTCATCCTCGACAATGATACTGCACTATGTGCTATCCTTCTACCGTCCCCACGAGAAGCTTACGACTGCCCACTTTTGCGTCTGTTTACTCTTGTCCGTCAGTGGCTTTTTTAATTCCCCTCCGGTGTGGTCGCCTTATTGCTAGCGAAAACAGATTTACTACTCGTTGCCTAGGACTGATGTGTGCGACCGCGCTCCTAGTCGCCGCGGGACAGCCGGTGGTAGGGAGGCGGCGCGGCGAGTGGGGGTGGCGTCGTCGCCTGGGCGACGCGTTTCCCTGCGTGCGTCCCTCCCGCTAAGTGCCCGGTAGCGGCGTCTCTCTTTTGTCGGCCGGTGGATCGGGGCCATCACAGTGACGCAACGACGACCCCTCTGCAGCCCCCTCTCGCACCGTCCGCGGTCCCTGGTGCGTGGTTCCGTATATATAGTGGCCGCAGTGCGCCGACACTGCATGCACTCCCCCAGTTCCTCCCCGCTGAGCACAAGTGTAGGATTACGGGTGCCATGAAGTCGGTAAGTCCGCCGAGCGCTTTCTGTCTGGCGCTAATGGTATTTCTCATGTACTGGCGCTACTGGTTTTTCTCAAGTACTAGGTTTTATGTTTTTTTTCGAGTATTTTCCCTCAGTATTACTATCCAGGACTATTGTTAGATTTCCAAGGCAGCGGAAAGTTACAGTAAACTTCAGTCGTCGTAATTTAAGCATCGCCTCTCTATAAGCATTCTTGTTTCTACATACTCAGTTATACTATTTGTAGCACTGAAACATAGGACATGCGGCCACTACAGTGCCAGCAGTCATGGAGTTTGGTAGGCACTGCACGAGGAATTTATGCTGCTTCTTGTGAGGAGGCAGAGGCAATTCACTGGTGTGCTTGGATACCTGAGTTGAAAGAGCATTGCGAACAAAACATGTTTCACTGATCGTCCGGTACCTTCTCTTTACATACCTCAAACGATTTTTATGTCCAATTAACAGCTATTCTTTGCCGGTAACTCCGCGAGCTATGTGTCAGAGTAAACTCCGAAAGCCGAGATTTCTACCGCGACTGCTCCTAATGTATTTGCGACAATGCTTTTTTTTTTTTTTTTCGTGAGTCTTTTGACTGGCTTGATGCGCCTAGCCACGACTTTGTGTCCTGTGCTAACCACTTTCTCACAGTATGGGGTTAGCACCCATAGTACTTGACGATATGTTGGATGTACTCCAATCTCTCCGTCCCCCCACAGTTTTGGCTGTCTACAGCTCCTTTCAGTACCATGAAAATTATTCTCCAATGTCTTAACACATGCCCCTTCTTTTCCATCACTGACTTCCATTCAGATTCTGTGGAGAATCTCCACACTTCTTAAATTAATCCATTAATTTTTCGGTTTTTTTTTTTCACAGTTCGTCATTCTTTTCCCTTCAGTGCTGTGATTGAGATATTCATTCTCCTAAATTTATTTCTCAAGGTCTATGTTTGATATTAGTGTACTTCTTTTTGCTTAGAATGATATCTTCGTCTGCCTCATACATATTAAAAGTTCGAGCTTACAACGTTGTTCTAATTGAACATTAAATTCTGTCTCCGTATAAGAGAAGCCTGCAGAAAGAGAACAGGAATGCAGGGGAACGTTCCCCAGATAGATGGGAGACAAGTAGTTATTATGTACAAAGTGGCAATGCCTTGATGGCATTGTGGATGCTCACTCTCTTCATTTGAAGATTGGTTTACTTAAAGATGACATTCTAGAGCCGATTAAAACATTTTAGAGGAATTACTGACTTACTAATAGTACTAGTAGTACTCGAATAGAAAATATACTTGTATCTTAGTCGCCTATCACTATTCTGCATATGCTGTGGTCGATAATTACTTCTTTTAATTTTTTGTTTCTACGTTGCTTTTTGCTACTGGCCGTGGAGACCTAGCGAGTAGAGACTCTGACCTCGGAGGTACCGGTTTCAATCACCGGCGGGAGGGCGGAGATTTTCCCTTGTCCCAGACTCGTCTACTCAACCCGCTGTCAGAATGGCGCTAGGGGCCAGCCTGGACGAGGGACACGCCTTCAGTCGGGTTCTAGTACCGCGGCAAATGGAAGGGCCTGTATATTCACTTTTCTTCGTCACTTAGTTAAGAGAGGCTTATAGCTCTTAACAAGTAGACGACCACTCTCCGCGGAGGTGATCACGTATGAGTCAATCGGAACTTTCTCTGCCAATTACAGCATCTCGGAAGTGTGCGTCAGAAGCTATCAAGAGAGATTTAGATAAAACTGATGAAAGGCGTTTTTTGGTATTGCTCAGTTCATTGATGCCGATACAAAATCGGCAGTTTGGAGTTTCAAATCACACAGCTTTCCCGCTATTTCTAAATGGATTTAAGGTGGTGTGTTCGATAAGACGAAAAATGATTCTCTCTCTAGAGCCTAATAACGTCGATGTGAACTGAGGAATAACATATGCTTCTACATCCATACCCTGGACACCACTAGGAAGTGCATAGCATTCGGCTCTTCACATTGAACTAAGTATTACAGTTATTTCCCCTCCCATTCACGTACGGATCACAGGCAGAATGATTACTTCGGAGCCCTTTTGCGCGCGGTATTTAACTTAATCTTGACTTCGTGGTCCCTACTGGAGCGATACGTAGGATGGTAGGATGGTTTGCCACATCGCCTGTTTCTCACTAAATACTGATTCTTAAAACTTTGCAATAAGGTTTCCGCTGGGTTGTTTTCGTAAGTCTTGAAGCGTCTGCGAATTTTATGCTTTGCTGTTGCTCTCAGCGGGACGAAGGGGAAATAAATCTTTCGCCATTCGTGCTGTTCCTTTTCTGTTACATTCAATGTCCCCTGTTGGAACTATTTAGCGTCTGTTGGACACATCTCAAAAATAATCTAGGATGAGTCGCTCGCGTTGTTTATAAACATTCTCCGCTGTTGTGTGTGTGAATTCCTAAGGGACCAAACTGCTGAGAGCATCGGTCCCTAAACTAGCACACTACTTACACTAATTTACGCTAAGGACAACACACACATCCATGACCGAGGGAGGAATCGAACCCCTGGCGGGAGGAGCAGCGCGATTCGTGACATGGCTTCTCAAACCGTCATCTGTCACCATGGTCTCTCATCATGCAATTCCATGTTACCACAAACATTTACTCCGAGGTATTTGTAAGTGTTCAGTCCATTCGTGGCCCTTTGACACTGCAGGCTCAGAATACTATTTTCGTTTTGAAAAGTGCACAGTATTACGTTTCTAAACATTTAAAGCAATCTACCATCCTTTCCACTACTTTGAAATGTTATGAAGGTATGACAGTACTTATGTAGCCATTTTCACCCTGAACTTGATTAAAGATAATTGCATCACTTGTGGAGAGTCAGAGGTTGCTATCAATATTGATTGTCATCTCATCAATGTGCCGCATGAACAGAAAGGACGCTCCATACTTACCTGGGGACAGTCTAAAATTTCTTCTACGTCTGTCAATAACTCTGTATGTAAGACAACTTTCCGCGTCCTCCCTAGCAAGAGACAATCAGTCTAGTTTCAAGTTTCATTTGATGCCACATATGGCTGAGAGGCCAGGCAGACTTCTGGTTTCTGAAGAGGTGGCAGATCGCCTAACCAATGTGGAGGTGCTGATTAGAATTTGAGAGAAAAGAAATTTTTGACATATCTTGACTAAAAGATGGGTTCGTTGATAGGATACATTCTGAGACATCAGGGATCACCTACTTAGTACTGAAAGGAACTGTAGGGGGGAGGGGATAAAATTGTAGAGGGAGCCCAAGAGACGGAAACACCAAGCAGGTTCATAGGGATATAGGATGCAGTAGTTATTCGAATATGATGAGGCTTGCATCAAAACAAGTCATCGGACTAACGACCACAACAACAACACTCCATATGAGTATACATTCGTTAGTAAGCGGTGATTTGGTACTTCAGTATTTCCTGTTGGGGGAAAGTACTGGAAAGAAACACATTTATGAACGAATAATCGAGGAAAGTTACAAGAGCTGCGATGGTCATGAGACAAATACTTAAAATGAAAGTAGTATTTGGCACACTCGTGTGTAGGAGATACATCATTAAGCTTACGACTAGACTCATTTAACCATTCGAGGAATAGATTAGTTTTCCTGCGTGGAGTCGGACTGATAATGCACAGCATTTAGATGTCTGACCTTGTCATTTTCGACAGATGTTGGAAGTTAAAAAAGAGGGAAGAGAATTTAGTATTATGTCCTGTTGCCAATGCTCTCTCGAGAGACGGACTTGGATTAGGGAAAGATGGGGAAGGAAACTATTTTCAATAAACCCATCACTTCAGTTAAACACTACGGAAACCACGGTAAACCAAAATGTGGGTGGCCGGATGCACATTTGATCCCTGTCCTCTCCGATGTCCAATGTCTTACAACTGCGGCACATGTATCGCTGCTGCAAGTTAGCACGGCTGGATACTCTACCAGTCACTCTGGGCGGCCATTGGAACCAGCAGGTTGGTCAAAAAGGAAAAGAGATTAAAGCTAGAAGATAACAACCGTTTTATCATAAATCTGAAGTTTTCCACAGTTTAGGCAATTTTGAGTAGGCATAGGACAAGAGAGGACTCTTCACTGCCAAAAACAAACCGGTCGGAACTGCGCTGTGCGCCGTACAAGCGTGCCTACCAACCTTTCGAACCTTTTTGTCAACGGTGGCGAAACGCGTAGAAAAGAGAAACAGCGTACACTATGAAGCGCAATGTCACAATTGCATGGACAGCACCGCCGTTAACTGTTGTTGCCATCGCACGAGTTAGGTCTCGCACTTTCCCTGCCGTCCGCAGGTGTACCCTCTCTCCACCAGCCAGTGACAAATGTGAGGTCACTTCAGTCGACCTCACGTGTGTGTCACTAACTCCCCTGCGGTGTCGGTCCTTTTAAGGGTTACCACTACTACGCTACAAGTTGGAGGCGGTGGCTTTGTTGCGGTACCTAGATCACTGCTTTGAGCAAAGCTATGCTAACTCACCTTAGTCTATTATAAAGGGATCTAGTTACCATAGGCCGGTGCTGGCTTCACCGCTGTTGTACAAGAAGCACATGGAGTGGTAATTGAAATAAAGTAAAGTGAAGACAATGCTGTGTTCCTTCAAGGTATATTGTGGAGAGTACAGTAATGAGTAATTTGCATTCGTACTGTGCACTTCCATAATGCAATGTTGGCCATTAAAGTACCTACAAACATAGCAAATAAAGTAGCATTACTAAAGTATTTCATACCAACTGTCACAGCCACAGATTTATTAAAAGAAAATTCCGTTTCCCACCTTAGCTGCATTACGATATATTCACTTATTTCCCAAGACCAGCTAATTTTATCGATGCGCAGTTTTCAAGTGCTTATTCATATCCTAATTTTACGGTCACAGCTGTGGTTCTGCATTCTGTAAAGGAAGACTGTCTCTAATTAAGAGGCTAAGAGCAAGCATTCGAAAATTGCACACCGACAAAATCAGTTTATAGTGTGAAATAATGGTAATGATTAATGAAATCCCCCTCATCTGTATTATTTCACAGTAATTGTGTTACTACCAATTTCGTTCGTAGAACATCTTCAGGCTGCCGAGCAGTGCCAAAGTCATGATACAAGTATCATTACTTTTTCACAGCTCAGTAACCTGAAGATGTCCTATGAACGAAACCGGTCGTAATACAATGTAAATGGAATGATACTCCTGTGGCGTTTAACATGTTCAAGTGTATAAGAGACTAGGGCATAATGGGGTTAAGGTGGAAAATGGAACGTTCTTTTAACAGTGTATTACTTATAATAAATATACACCACAGAAGGAAGAACGTTTGGTTAAATTTGTAGGTGAGGTTTGGATGTGCAGAGTGAAAAATTTAATACCCAGAGCCGCCACCTCTGGGAGTAACAATGGCCCTAATGTCGCTGGGTACATAGTCGAATTGAGTTTGGATGATAGATGCTTTTACGTCATCCGATGAAGCTTCATCTTTCCTCCAGAACTCATCAGTAACGATGGCTGATAAACTGTGGCGTACCAGTGAGACGACGACCTATAACCAGATATTTTCAATCTCAAAGACCTGCAGAGCGTACTACCTATGCCAACAGTCAAGCACCCTCTTTGTCGAGGTAGGTCAGGGCAGCACGGGCAGTACGCTGTCAGCCGTTAACTTGTTGGAAGATATCGTCACGGAGACCACAGCGATGAGGCACAGCGACTGGTCTTGTAAAAAATGTCCAAATTACCGACTATACAATTCACGTGGATACTAATTTCATGCTAAAACCAATTTCCTGACACTAGGTACGTCACCTGGCGATAGGATTCCGCATGATCTATCGGACGCTACTCGCATGTGGCCATTTGGTCCTCCAGAGCCAGTCAGTTCCATTTTCCACTACAGTCGATGTATTCGTCGCGAGACAATTGAGCAACTCTGTTGATATTTAAGAACCTCATAGGTCGCTTATTTTCCAGTCTCAGTTGTATATTTTTACACTATAACTAGTATCGATCTCCTTGGATCATCATCTTCAGATCAATGTAGCTTCAGCAGTAATGTATTGTGTCTGTGTCGGAAATACGTGTCAGAATCAGAATTCTGATGTGTAGTTCCGATGCATACAAGGTGAATTCCTGCCGAAATTACTTTGATCTGAAGATGATCCAACTATATTTATACTGTAATAGCAAAATGACTGGGTTACAGGCAACACACATTATACTCGCACGCTGCCGATAGCCTGTACCCTCCCGGCTCTGAGTCATAACCAATACAGTAGTACGCCTGCGTCACCGGGAAGCATCAGCCAACATTTCGTCTACAACAAAATTTGTTCCACAGGATGCGATTTATCACCCCCTAGAAGTGTAATGCAAGAAATTTGAAACACGCTGTATGTCTGCAGGCTGTCATGGCCGTTGTCGTAGATGGTAAAATTTTATAAGTCGTTAGGCTACGTGCTTCTGATGAGACCCAAATGTTGAGTATTGAAGAGGTTTGAAGGGGAATGTGACATGGCGTAACAACTAAAAAAAATTTGCCATCATTTGACTGATTA
Source organism: Schistocerca serialis cubense (assembly GCF_023864345.2). Lineage (NCBI taxonomy): Eukaryota > Metazoa > Arthropoda > Insecta > Orthoptera > Acrididae > Schistocerca > Schistocerca serialis. The sequence goes on along the minus strand of NC_064646.1, from coordinate 253,439,165 downwards.
AGTCTGCTGCAACGACAGGCGCAGCTACGTAAGCAGAGATAAGGGTGAAGCTACCGAAAAACCACCTATAAATGGATCAATTCGGTTATGGTAATACACGTTTACTGTGAAATAACCTGGAATAAACTATACTTGAAATATTGATGGAGATCAAAAGATGATCACAAACATTAGTCCGAAGTGAAAGTACACTGTGATGAGTTCATTCCGGGAGCAGTTAATGACGTTTCAATTAGTGTCAAGCGTATTGCAGCAAGCAGAGTAATAATGTTTCGGATCTGTAGACGGGGCAGTAACTTACCTATAAGAGAATGGAGGATCAAATTGACCGAAGCATTATTTATCCGAGCTGTTAACAATTTAAGAAAGCTAATGAAGAATTAGAATAGCATCTTCTGATGGGCACTCCACCCGTTCACACGTCTGAATACTTTTGGTTCTGTTTTCAGTATATTTCGAACTCCAGGAAATAGTTTTAGCATATATGGGTTGAGAGTCAATAGTGAAAATTTAAGTCTTCACCGTAATGCTTACGACTTAACGTATTTATGTTTTTCTAATAACAACTATATCTGTTGATAATCATCTAAATTTTTCTTTTAGCTTAATCTTTAGAACACTTGATTCGCACAGTTTTCTGCGTCTTGCATTTCTTGATCATATTTTTGGCACTTACCTAAGATTCAGATAATACTCACGAAATATGAGAGATGTCTCGTGCTACTGGCGTATTCCGAAGGTGTCGAGAAAGTTCGCGATCTATCTGTTTTCTTTCATCTCTCTTCTCTACATTACACAGGGATAACGCATTAAAAAACCCTTGGTCATTCTTTCAAACACCGTGTCACCTGGTGCAGAGATCAACTGCTGCGTGTATGCAAAGAATGTAATTCAAGGAAGTTCGATACCATACTCGAATCTGGCAGTCACTCAGAGCATTATCCGCCGTAGTGTTTTAGAAAACAAGGAAGTAAGTTTAGTGTGCTTACGTACCTTCTGATAGTGTGGACAACACCACTGCATCACCTATCTCGGGTAGTGCATTTTAATTGCTATAATTATACATACATCTGCTTAAGGCAACACGGGAGGAGCATTGTGAGTTAAGGGTGGGGGGGGGGGGGTAGTTGGAGCGTTAAATTCTTGAAACTGGAGTTTCTAATTCTATTCCGACAGTAAAATATGGTATGAAATGCAGTTTAAGTTGGTACTAATAACGTATACAGACCAATATTCCTCACTTCGGTTGCTGCGGAATCCTTGTACCTATTCTCAGTTCGAATATACGAAACTTCCTTGAGACTGAGAAGCTTTTGCCCGCGAATCAGCATGGTCTTAGAAAGCATCGCACCTGTAAAACTGATTTTGACCTTTCTTACATGATATAATGCGAACTATGGATGACGGGCAACAGGCAGATTCCACATTTCTAGGTTCCCGGAAAACATTTGTCATGGTGCCTCACTGCAGTCTGTTAAAGAAGGTGACAGCCTATGTCATAAGTTCACAGATACGTGAGTGGCTCGAAGTCTTCTTAAGTAATAGATCCCAGTATGTTGTCCTCGACAGCGAATATTCATCAGAGACAAGGGTATCGTCAGGAGCGCTCCAGGGAAGTTGGTAGGACCGTTGTTGTTTTCTATATAAATAAATGATTCCGCTTATGGGGTGGGCAGCAATATGCGGTTGTTTGCTGATGATGCTGTGGTGTACCGCAAGGGTTCTAGGCTCTACAGACTGGAGCCGAGCGACCACTACGGTCGCAGGTTCGAATCCTGCCTCGGGCATGGATGTGTGTGATGTTCTTACGTTAGTTCGGTTTACTTAGTTCTAAGTTCTAGGCGACTGATGACGTCAGAAGTCGCATAGTGCTCAGAGCCATTTGAACCATTTTTTTCGTACCGCAAGGTGTCGAGGTTGAGTTAATGCAGGAAGATACAAGATGACTTAGACAAAATTTCTAGTCGGTGTGGTGAATGATAGCTAACTCTAAATGTGGGAAAATGTAAGTTAAATGAGGATGAGTAGGAAAAACAAACCTGCAATGTTTGGATACGCCGTTAGTACTTTAGTGCTTTGTACAGCAACGTTGTTTCAATATTTGCGCGTAGAGTCGCAAAGCGATATGAGATGGAATTAGCATGTGAGGACTGTGGTAGGAAGAGCGCAGTGTGGTTCGTCTGTAAAGGAGATCCCCTATAGGACGCTTGTGCGACCTATTCTTGAATACTGTTCGAGTGTTTGGGATCGGTGCCAGGTCAGATCCAAGGAAGACATCGAAGCAAATCGGAGGCAGGCTGTTAGGTAGGTTCGAACAACTGGTAAGTGCTACAGAGACGCTTCGGGAACTCAAATCGGAATCCTTGGAGGGGAGGCCACGACCTCTTCGAAGAACAGTATTGAGAAAATTTAGAGAACCAGCACTTGCTGCTGAATGTCGAATGAATCCGCTGCCGCCATCACATATGCGCATAAGGACCACGAAGTTAAGATACGAGAAATTAGGACTCTTACGGGGGCATATAGATGGTCGTTTTTCCCTCGCTCTATTTGCGAGTGGAACAACAAAGGGAAAGTCTAGTAGTGGTACAAGGTACCCTCTGTCATGCACCGTACGGTGGCTTGCGGATCTTCTATATAGATGTAAACAATATTTAATAGCTATCCGAACCTAATAACTCGACTGTTTGGGATGTGGAAACGCGAAAGAACAAATACAGACAAACCAAGACCAGCCGGAGCCCACGGCCTTGCCAGTTCCCGTCAGATCACCGCAGTTAAGAGCTGTAGGGCTGGTCTAGCACTTGGATGGGTGACCATCCAGTCTGCCCAGCGCTATTGGGAAGCGGGGTGCACTCAGCCCTTGTGAGGTCAACTGAGGAGCTGCTTGACTGAGAAGTAGCGGCTCCGGTCTCGGAAAGTGGCATACGGCCGGGAGAGCGGTGTGCTGACCACATGCCCCTCCATATCCGCATCCAGTGCCGCCTATGGGCTGAGGGTGACACGGCAGCCGGTCGGTGCCGTTTGACCTTCAAGGCCTCTTCGGGAGGAGAGGAGGACCAGCCGGACGTTATGTATTGATGGACAGGGACCGTCAAGCACTGGGGAGGTTGGCTGTAAAAGTACCGTACGAAACCAGCAAGAGGAATCACTCGTGAGTCCAAGATTGCTACCACCAGTCCAGCGAGCGCAAGGATGGCGCGGTTTCAGTTAAAAAGAAAGGGGCACAGCGGTCGACTAGGTCCTCATACCCCATATATTTCTGTAGTCAATAACCAGCGACGCTTGAGGTTACATCACATGAACGCCGCTGGATACTGACTGACTGGAAATGAGTGATATGGAGTGCCAATGGGATGGACCGGTTAGGGTGTAGTGTTCAAAAATATTGAAATGTGTGTGAAATCTTATGGGACTTACCTTAACTGCTAAGGTCATCAGCCCATAAGCTTACATACTACTTAACCCAAACTATCCTAAGGACAAACACACACACCCATGCCCGGGGGTGGATTCGAACCTCCGCCGGGACCAGCCGCACAGTCTATGACTGCACCGCCCTACACCGCTCGGCTAATGCCGCGCGGCTCGGGTATAGTGAATGCCTAGAGAACATTACCTGACATCATGCGTAGTGCCAACAACAAAGTACGGAGCAGGTGGCGTTATGGTATAGTCCCCACATTACGCTTAAGAAGACAATAAACGCAGAAAGCTCTGAAAACTCGTTACAACCTTGTCTACTGAGTACAGTGGAGGAACAACTGTTCCGTCAGCTGTGGAGCAATGGTTCGTCCACAAAAATATTCCTAAAATGGACTGGCCTTTGCCGAGTCCCGACCTCTACCTAATGACCACCTTTGGGATGGTTCTACTTCAGTCTAGACCACAGTGTTCAGTATCCCTTCTTTCTCTGGTTATGGGTCTTGAGAAAGTATATATGCCATTCCTCCGCCGACGATCAGACAGCTCTTTGAAAGTGGCGTCACCAATCCGTCATAAAGGAAAAGGGTTAACGCACTTCTCAGATAGCGTATTTTTACATTACGGAACCTACCCTGGGTTATTCAGTGAGAAACTAATCATCTGCGAATAAATGTACATGAGAGCTACTGGTAGTTCAGTGATGCCATTCTCCTCAGGACAATGAAGTGTCACAGATCGCTCTTCTGTCACAGACACGCTACTAGCTTCGAGGAAGATTTCACAGGCGACGCGGTCAGCGCTAGACGCTAATCTGCGCACATGTTTGTTGTCACACGTCGCCCTCCCGCGGTGTTTGCTATTCTGGACGACGCAGTGGGGCCGCCAAGGTCAGTCCGGTGCAGCTCGCTTCGCCTCGCGTCGCTTCACGTCAAGTCACGTCAGACGGCCGCCGCGGCGCCGGTGCACCCAGCGGCCGGCGTTGGTGCTGGCTTGCAAAACAGACGCAGCAGGCAGAGGCAGCGCGGGATGCGAAGAAAAGGACGCAGGCCTTGACATCAGCCGTCGGCTCAAGGACGCACGTGCTTCCCCTGCCGAGCCGACCACGTAACACCACTTCCCATCAGCGGAGATTATTAGCGGAAAATTTCCCTCTGCTTCTTTTATAACTTCGATTTTTTATCGTTTTTTACTCGCTAGTCTTTCGACTTGTTTCACACGGTTCGCCGTTACTGTCTGTGGCTCTGCATTCGTCCACAGCATCCTCAGTAAATGGCAGTCCACAGAATCCTCAATAAATTTTCTCAAAATTCGTTTTTCTTCGCTTTCACTTCCCTTTTTAGCCAGCCTCACTGGAGAGCTAACTGTACTCGGTATTACTATATCATTTAAACTTCAACAGCTGCTCTTGTCTTTTCAGCCTCGCTAATTTTCTTTCGTCTCTACCACAATTATGTTCCCACCATTTGTCTCGTTAATCTTTCGACTTGTTTGAAGACTTTCACTAGTTACTTGTCTTTTGTGCCAATCTTCTCAGCCCTTCCATCCCACACTATCCTCAATAAGCTACGGTGAATACTTTCGAACTTCAGTTCTCACACCTTTCTTCCATTTACTACCCATCATACGACTCCTCACTGGCGGAACAACTTGGCCGTACTGGAACGAACACCATCGCATCTCTCTAAGTTTGAACGTATCGTTTCCTTGTAAGCTCTAATGCACCCGCCGGCCGGGGTGGCCGAGCGGTTCTAGGCGCTACAGTCTGGAACCGCGTGACCACTACAGTCGCAGATTTGAATCCTGCCTCGGGCATGGATGTGTGTGATGTCCTTAGATTAGTTAGGTTTAAGTAGTCCTATAGTGCTCAGAGCCATTTGAACCATTTTGTAACGTAGCCTTCTGTAAGATCGCAATGCAAATTTCCCTATCATCCCCATTCTTCGACGTCTACGTCTGAATAACGTTTTTTTCTGTATGGGCGCCTTTCTGGTGTGGTACATGTTTACTCCACCCCGAGCACACTTTCAGTCACGCGTCACTTTCCGCTTGTAAACACTAACAGATCGTAAATAATGATCTTGAAATAAAGCTGTTTGGAATCATTTCAAAATAAAAAGGGTAAACGGATACTCTTAATGTTTTTTACAAGTGATAAACATGTTATACAAGGTGCTGTACTTAAAGTCCAACAGTCAGTGTGATCTTTGAACGAAACGTGTTCAACAAGCTATTAAACAAGATGTGTCTACTTGTGATATCCTGAAAGCATCATAATCAATGAGACACATAAGTAGTTACTGGTCTTTCTCAATGACTGTATTGCTGAAAATTTTGCATTATTTCCTCGTCTGCTTCCAAAAATTGATCATATAAGAAATAATGTAACATTTAAATCACTGGTCACAAGAATTTGGAGAAAAGATTCCCACAGAAGACCTTTCGCTGACGTTGATTTGAGATTATGTTCTTGCTACATCTAGCATAACACTTTCAACAGTTCGAGACTTTGCGAGCAGTCATTGACATCCGCACAGTGCACTCTAGTTAAACTAGCCTTCTGCATTAGTGGACATTGTCTGCTAGACATTTCTCTGTAATACAATGAATATGACGAAACTGGTTCTCTTTGCCAAAAATAATGAAGCTGATGTTACCTATTAAAATACTAAATTTACTCTAAGAAGTGATCTAAGAAAATCCAATAACGGACTACGGAGAAAGAGTGAATAATTGAATTGAGTTTGTGTATTCCCTAATAAATATGGGGACACGCACACCTGTTACTTAAATTCTAAAATTTCTGAGTGAACTTTGCACTCTTACCTTCTATATGTCGGACTTGTATATCTGTGGTGTATTTGTGGTTTTCATTTATGAAATGTTCGGAAAGGCTGAGTCTGTTTTTTTTTTTTTTTTTAATCTCCAAGTTCTATGATATTCTCTGAGCCGAGTGCATATTGACCTCCCAATTGGACCAACATGTCGACGGCGAGACTATTGGTAGATGATCCTGTAAACCCATCCGTAATTTGTGAAAACTGTCGACACACAAAACATTTTCAGTTTAATTTGAGACTCGTTAGATTTAAAAGGATTTTTGGCTCTCATCTTTCAGTTCAGTTATGTACCAGAAAATAGTCTTATAACCCGAAACCTAGGTCGTAGAGTAATTATAAAATTTGTGAAATAGGGTTAAATAATGTTTCGTTTAGTTGACACAACAAAATATTCTATACAAACACGTATTGCTAACCTCTGTTAAGAAACATCACATTTCCTGGTGAAAATCGGCTTTCTGTCACAAGAATAACTAACGATCACCACCTTAAAAGAACACAAAGGTCGCTTTGCAGCGATGATGATGCTGCAGACCTGCCACCAGGTAGTGATGTGACCCTTCACCGCTGACAACGTCATCGAAGGAAGTGCTTGGATCTGTCATGTATCAGCGCTATAAAATCGGGCGCCGGGTAAACGTGACAGTCTTGCAGAGGGGAGCAATCGTATGTGGACGAACCCATGCCCACTCCACGTATAATGTGCTAGATTTGTGGTTTATCAACGCAGACAGTCCAATGTGTCTTTATGGAACAGTATGATACTCGCTGTAACTTAACGTGAAACATGTAACATGGAATACTGGCCGTCAAAATTCCATAGTCGAGAGGGATCTGAGACAATTATCTTTGGTTTGTGGAACGCTCAACTGCGCGGTCATCAGCGCCCGTACAAAGTCCCAATCTTTACACAGTCCAATCTAGCCACATTCACAAATGATACCACAAACAGTCAGCGCCCGGGCAGGGGAAATACCCTACCAACTTGGAATCGAACCTGGGAACCCATGATTCAGAGGCAGCAACGCTAGCCACTAGACCACGAGCTGAAGACCGGATCCGAGACGATGTGCCCGCTTTGGTCATGTTAGTTGGTTACAAAATCGATAGAAATTGCTACTGATAATGAACAGAAGTCCATCTCAAACATTTTACGAGCGAACATTGCGAAAGGACCCGCATGCACTGGCCATTTGAAGTCGGGGACCTCACAAAAGGCCATAGCTTACAGCGACACACAAAGCTCCTCGTCTCTCACGGGCAAAACAAAAAAGAAAATGGACCATTACTGATGTAGAGGTTCAGTGTGGTCCGATAAATTGCAACTTCTCCTTTTTTTTTTCAAATAATGCAAGGCAGTTTGAGGGTGATGTGTTTTGAGGGAGCGAGGATGGACGGAGGCACATCTTTCACAGTAAACCATCGGAAGTTACTTAGGCATGTGATTAAGATTTATTGTTAATGTGTTTCACTTCTCCTTCTTTTCCAGTGTTTCCTGTGGTTGTGTGCGCTGGTGACAGTCGTTGTCGCGCAGGCGCCTCCGGACAAAGTGATCCCCATCATCAGTCAGAACGAGGTCCGCAACCCGGATGGCAGTTACCAGTGGAAGTAAGTACGCTGAAAACTGAAGAATCACAAAAAGCCACTAGTTGCAGTAATTTTCGGAAATCGTCTATACGTATCAATCCAACGGTCCGTAGAATTTTACTCCGAATTCCGAAAGGCACTCGCTAGACGTTAGCACTCTACAGATATGTGATATAGTTGTCCCAATACTCAAAACTAAAATTACATATTACTTTGGTAGGACATAAACGGCCCATCAGCTATGGAAAGGTTAAGTATACCTTGACACTACAGAATGTGTCCTATCAGTCCATTCCACTTTTGGTTAAACTGTACCATCAAGGCTCTTTCTCTCCATTCTGATTCAGTACATCTGCAGTATTTAATCGATTAGTTGTCTAACTAAACAGAATAGGCGTAGAGCGGCTATGGGGTATTTGCCGCCCACATGATATGTGTCTCTTAGGGATCGTGAGGGCAAGCTAAGAGAGATTATGACGTATACACAGGCAAACAGGCAGTCTTTTCTTCCTCGCACAGAATGCAAGTGGAGTAGGATACAAACTCCTTAACGTAACTGAAAAATACTGTTTACTACCTTGCGGGGTATAACTGCAGACTTAGAAGCAAGGGTAACATTAGAACAGCAGGAAAATCCTATTTATGCTTCATAGGTGATTGATATTAGGAGGGAAACATATAGCCTGAAGATAAAAGAATAGAGAACCGGATTAGAAAGTTTGTAATTGTATTCTGCAGAGTTTGAAAGCCTCGGAAGGATAGCGTTAAGTCGTTTGAAGAAGGGAAGAACAAAGAAATACATGAGATCTATTTATAGAATCTTCCTGTAAGCCACGAAAGAAAAAAATTGAATTGGGAAAGTTGATGTTATAAAAAAAAGTTTATCCTTTAATCCCTTAATGTCGTTCGTGGTATACATTAATACAAACGTTGAGCTATGTCTCTGAATCCAAAGCTTTTCACCAATAACCCTTGCACTAATGATTAATGCACTGAAACATCTTATCATTTTCCGTTTCTTACTTTTCCAGCTATTTTTCAATCATCATCAGTACTTCGACTCATTTTATGACTTTCCTTCCGTCACTCATGAATATTAAGCAAAACGTATCTCTGATGGGTATTACAGTCACAATCTGCCTCCACAAATTATTCTACCTATCTTCCCTACGTATTGAACTACATCGCACACTTTATTTCACAGTTGACCAGCTGATTCCTAACTTCCAAGAACTTTTTCAGCATAAGTTCGTTCTTCAATTCACACCTAAACAAATCCCTCATTTTTTAACGACTTTCTGTTCCAATTCTATACAGAGACTTCCAAATATTTCTCTATCTCAGTATTCAAGTTTCCTTATAGTCACAAATCTGCTAACCCAGAATTCAAAAATCATTGTCTGTAGCTACAGGTCAACGATCAGTTCGGCGTACAGATTTGTAAACTGAGAACATTCCTCTGCTCTCAGAGTCTTGCTAGTTTAGCACGATACCCATATCTACAACGACAGTCCAACATTGAACCAGTCAGTGGCACAGAAAAGTACATCTCGAGTTACCTTCTAGTTAACAATATTAATGTCCCTGAATTATGATGCTTGCACACCCGTGTCATTCTTGTGCGGCTGCCACCTCGATCTTCGTTCCGGGCGAGTTCGTATGCAGGTTGACAATTAAGATCATACTCGACGGAGCAGGGCTAAATTTTCATCCACCCAAAACCATTTATGTTTTAGCAAATAGCTCCAGAAGTGCTTATGTGTTTCCTGCAAACTGGTCTCGGCTGAATGGCAGATTTGCTGCTCAATACTATAACATTTCTCGCTATCGTCCTGTCACTGTAGGACGCTAAAAACCTTCCTGCCCATATTTTTAGATTACCTCTTTCATGCCAATTTGCGTGCTATTTATTTATTACCTTCTTTGTACTAAAAATGGCACTTAACTTCATATGGTGGTTTTTAAGCTTATGAGATAACTGTTTTTTTCACATTTTTGATTTCCAGTTACGAGACAGGCAATGGCATCAAAGCTGACGAGACAGGCACACTGAAGAAGGGGTCCAAGCCGGACGAGGGTGACTTCATCGTCGCCCAGGGCTCGTTCTCGTATACGGGGCCCGACGGGACGGCATACTCCGTGCAGTACCAGGCCGACGACGAGAACGGCTTCGTGCCCCAGGGCGCCCACTTCCCCACGCCCCCTCCCATCCCCCCAGCGATCCAGCGCGCCCTCGACTACCTGGCGACGCTGCCGTCGACGCCCGAACCCCGCCCGGGCAGGAGGCGCCGGTAAGGCAGAGCCCCACTGCGCCGACGACGCCGCTCGCCGGTACGGCAGCGACTCCATTTATCGGCCGACAAAACCGACGACGGACACGCTCAACACAGAACAAGGAGAAACATGTCTGCTGCCAGTTGCTTGCGATGATCTTGTAAATGCTAATAAAAACTTTTCACATTACTCACCTCGTCGTTATATCTCTCATAATGAGAGCTTACTCCATTCTGTAGCCTGTAGTTGATCTATAAAAACAAATGTTTATAACCTACCCTGAAGCAAATACATCTACTTTCTTCGTTATTAAGTTATTGCTGTTAGGTAATCCCCAGTAACCTACTTCATCTTTAAGATTACAGCCAAACGCTTCAAAGCACACGCATTAAAGGTCATGAAATATTGTTGTACAAATCTTCGAGACTAATTTCTTCGCTTACTACGGTGCTGGAAATAAAATTTTGATGCTGATACAGTGTAAATTGTGTCATCCTGCGTTTAGCATACTGCACGAGCCGAACGGTACTGGTAGCAACATCTAGTGGCGGGGCGTTGAACTACTGAAGCGTCACACGTAGGTTCTCCGTCTCTTCCCCCCCCCCCCCCCCCACCCACTCGCTCACTCTCTCTCTCTCTCTCACACACACACACACACACGCACACACACACACACACACAGTATCTCGCTCACAGTGATTATCAGCGTTGTTAGAAGTGCGTTGCAGTTTTGCAGTTCATATAACAATCTCTGCACGGCAAAAGCCTGCTTTTTTCTTCACTGTCAGCATCGGAATACATATTTTTCTACATAGAATCAAAGACTTGTTCCTATCAGCTCTATGCACCACGCCGAAGCACAAACTCAGAGAAAACTTGAAAAAAAAAGTCGTTCATAGCCACGAAATGTTAATTACTGAACAATAACATAGTATAGTAGCCACTGCTTGAAAGACAGGTAAAGGCATTCTCAATATAATAAAAATAAGGGATATAATTTTCGGATGCCTTCATCCATAATACTCTTACTTAACGAAGAACATAGGTATCATTATGTTCCCTGAGTATACAGTGTATTAAATACAGTTGTGAAAGATAACTAGACTAACAGTTACGCACTGCCTTTTAAGTTCTGTAATATTCTACTGTAAACTGTTGTACGTTTGGTCACATAAATAAATGTGAAAAAAGGAATTAATTTGTCTCATATCATTACTGACGAACAATTACCCTCAAGAGAGGTTTACCTAATTTCGGATGATCTGTGCTACATCCCTCGAATGCATATGAATGAATATAAATGTTGCCCGAAACTTCTACATCTAGAGCGTGAACTACTGACTTCAAGTGGGAAACACAACTACCAGGAATGTTATGTTTAAATTTATGATTCATTACCGGTACCGTGGAACACAGATTGTAGTTATTATTCTAAACACCGTACTGAGTCCCATTTGTTTGTGTTGTTGGTTATTTACAACAAATAACTACTGTAAAATGGGTAAACATCTGAAGACGAGTGGTTACTCGTAAAGACGGTGTACATTAACGAAAATAACACCAAAAAGGCAATCTTAACGGGTTACGGTAAATATCCTGATACATAAACCATGACTTCAGCAGTTTCCAAAGACGGCTGAAAATCATGGGTGATCATTCCTGAGTGCATAGCTAAATTTTATGAAATTCCTGAAACGAAGAATGATGCTTTACTTGATTAATTTCACTCTTCTTTTTGTTAACGGCCCGATCAATTTGTAGCTAGACATTCGAGCTAATGTAGCATTGTTTTGCGAAGAGAATGAAGTACTTTACATAGTGGCGAATTAGACAGAACCGACAACAGCTTTATGAGCCTGGACTATTTAATTTTGTTTCTACATAGTTTACTGCTGGACCCATGGTCAAAGAGGCAGAAGAAACTTTCCATGCTGTAAATGGGTCTTGTCGTGCTTTCTTTTCCATTTTCATACATATCTGGTGGCTGTTTATAGAATTGTTGCTTAGAAGGCTTACTAGCAAGTTGTTAACAAATGGATTTGATTTTCCACTGCCGCAGTGATCTGACGACTACATAACTCCTTTGTTGCCGTTCTCTTACTGTTTGACTTTTGTGAATGCTAGCAGTCGAATTTACTAGGAATCAATGATGATATGTTTGAAAGAACTTGCATTTTAGTTAAAGAGTTTATGGAAAAGGTGAAAATTGTTTTTTGGGTGTTTCACCTGGTTGCTCACCATTTAATCCTGATTTTCTACGAGCTGCATTACCTTATGCATGAACGCATCTACACACATCAACAAAAGTTTGCATCGAGTCTTTCATTCGAAATTCATGGCACACAAAACAAAAATTTGCTCTCAGGAATGTATATGTAGCCTATTTATTCGTAACGTGTCCAGATCACCAAATCAAAAATCCAAACATTTATGTAATGGCAAAATCGTCTATTTCTAATGTGGAGTTTTTGATAATATACGGTGGAACGTCACCTTGCTCGGACGCATGCCTCAACCTGTCACGGTATAAAATGGCCAACATCATCAAATGTTCGTGAAGACAACACGTAGAGCACTCGAAATAACATCCGTCAATATGAAATTGTCACCAAAATGGTGGCAACGGTGCAGAATATCGTCCATGTGTCGTAGAACAGAAATATTAAAGATCCCGAGTTGAAGTCTCGGTCCGGTGCACAGTTTTAATCTGCCAGGAAGTTCATATCAGCGCACACTCCGCTGCAGAGTGAAATTTTCATTCTGGAAACATCCTCCAGGCTGTGGCTAAGCCATGTCTCCGCAATATCATTTCTTTCAGGATGCTAGTTCTGCAAGGTTCGCAGGAGAACTTCTGTAAAGTTTGGAAGGTAGGAGACGAGGTACTGGCGGAAGGAAGCTGTGAGGACGGGGCTTGAGTCGTGCTTGGGGAGCTCAGTTGGTAGAGCACTTGCCCGCGAAAGGCAAAGGTCCCGATTTCGAGTCTCGGTCTGTCACACAGTTTTAATCTGCCAGGGAGATTCATATCAGCGCGCACTCCGCTGCAGAATGAAAATCTAATTCAGGATAAAGAAATATTACCTTCAACAATTATGAGAGGTTTACGGTGGCCTCATGTAATGCCACCTGGGAGCATCACTCCGCCAACACTATTTTTTACATGTGGGATTCAGTGCTCCAGGCGTTCGGCATCACCGGTTTGCCGCCAAACACGCTGTCACGATTATCAGAGCGCAAGCAGACCCGAATTTCGTCCGTAAGCAAGCCGCGCGGAGTGGCCGCGCGGTTAGAGGCGCCATGTCAAACCTAACCTAACCTAACTAATCGTGCGGCCCCTCCCGCCGGAGGTTCGAGTCCTCCCTCGGGTATGGGTGTGAGAGTTGTCATTAGCGTTAAGTCAGGTTAAGTAGTGTGTAAGTCTAGGGACCGATGACCTCAGCAGCTTGGTCCCTCAGGAATTCTCACACATTTGAACATTTTCGGCCGTAAGCAACACCAGATGCCAATCCTGGAACCGCCATTCTTCATAATTTCTTGCCCATCTGTAACGGAGTCCCTGATGTTATAGTACACAACGTGGGGCTCGCCAAGTTCATTTTGAATGGAGTTCCGCAACTTGCGTTCGTCTTCTAACAGTTTGATGCAATAGAAGACGTCTTGCAATCTCTTCTAAAGTCAAATTCAATGCTGACAACTCAGTCCAGTAATTCTTTGAATCAAAATCGTAGATATCAATCGTCCTGTACACCTACTGAATGCTGATGGCTTGTGGTGAGTAAGACTTCAACACCACCTGTCGGTTGGAAGCGATTCCGTGTCCACACTACATTTCCTTGTCTCTGACGATCACGTCGAGCAACTTCCTTTGTTGATAAGCCTTCTTCGCGTAACGTTATTATGCGGAAAACATCAACGGTCGCGATTGTGCTTCGTGGCATGATGGATGCATAATGCGTCCCTGCTGGTACTTTACTTTCATTAGAAATGCTGTGTTCAAGTGCAGCGTTCTACCCGTAGGGAGCACTCATAGTAACTGTGTATATGTTTACGAGCGACGTGTGGGATAACTTTCCAATCGGCTCATGAACTGTCGCAGTAACAACAGATCTGGGTGATGCAAAACTTTTGTTGATGTGTGTACTATGAAATTTCCATTATTCTTAGTTTGAGGGAGGCAGTATTTTGTGGATGTTGTGTCTGAACCTAGTAGATATGTTACTGCAGTGTAGATACTGACTATCTTATTCTAGTCATTCAAGTACCATTGACATAGTGATCTCGAGCAAAAACAACGTAGAAGCTGATCTGAATATAATAATCTGTTGGGGGGGGGGGGGGGGGAGGGGGCGGCTGCTTTATGGTGGTGGCAGTTTGGGATAAGTCTTATATGATGCACTATGACAAAACGTGGCTGTGACTGGCGAACTGTTAAAATTTTTACAGGATACATCAGTTCTTTCTGTACTCTAACAGATTGCTTCCTTCGATATGTGGAGTTACACAGTGCGATTGGGTTTAATGTAAGGAGTCTACAGGTCCAGCAAAAGCAATCCTGGGTAATATCCCATTAATGCGATTTATGAACAGTGTGGAAACAGTGCCTTTGCCTTATTTGGACGATGAGACGAAGAAACTTGCATAATCTACTCTCCACTCAGGACACATAGAAAGTAACTTAACCTAACCTAACCTAGCCTAACCTAACCTAAATACCCATGTCCACTGTATGGATCACCATCAACAGTATTACATGTAGTCACTATTCACTCTTTAAGATGTTCTCATCGTCTGGTTATTTAGCTGGCTCAATCACCTTCCATCTACAAAGTAGTTACCAGCTGCGAACGTAGCTTACCTCCAGATCACAAACATTACAAGGCACGTAACCCATTGGAGGAAGTAGCCAACAGGTACTTCACGCCATCTCTCAACCCCTTACTGACCAAACATTGACTACGAAAACTTCTTCCTCCATCACTGCTCCAGGACGGTAGTTACTGAACCACCCATAGTGTTCAGTGTCCACATCTACCGCTGTCAACAGCGTTCTGTATCTACTTTCTCGTTCCTTCATGAGGATGTCTGAGATTCGACCAAGAACATTTGAGAAGAATCCAGTGATGACTACCGGCATAGTGCTGTCCTTGCACAGGCACGTAATTACGTTTCTCATTAGTCATCCAAAAAAACGGATGTATGTCGGTACCATAAAACTTGCTCACTCCTGGTCAAGGTCTGGTGACTTTCATGCAGGAGAAATTTTCGGTAACTATTTATGAAGACTTCTTAGAGAACAGTATCTCGCAACTTTTCTATAGTAAGTCCACTGTGCATGTGACATATTCATGTACAAGGACACACTGTAGTAGTTGTTATTGTTTAATTTATTCCAGTAGCGACGTCAACTAATTAAGATAATTTATTTCGATGTTAAATTCATGTAAAATCGATTTTAAAACTATCTAATCCCAATACAAGGTAGTGCTCGTGCCTAAAACATCGATTGCTATACCTAATGCGAGCGTTCGTCCAGAACGGGAGTTCACCACAAGGAAATCAGCCAAAGTGTCGAATTCAGAGAGTTGAACATTCCCAAACACCAAGGAGACAAATTCTGGATGACCGCCATTGTACTTACAGCACACAATTTTTGAGAAAGTTTCGCATTTGATGATAAAATTAGATTGGCTTAGGTCAACTGTACACCACTTTAACATCAAAACAAACTGTCTTACGGAGACGTATGGAGAAATTACAATATTAATGGGATAAAATATCACAAGAATGTAAAAGTTTGCTCACAACAGGAATTTAAGTGGAAACTTTCTTTGCTTTTTCTACAAATGGACAAAAGCAAAATTACGGATTGACAACCTTTTTTTACAATACAGACTTTTCAGTATTACCTCATCTCTTCTTCTCTGATTACTAATTTCTGGTTAACTTTATTTTTATTTGGGAAATGGCCTTGCCGCAGTGGGAACACCGGTTGCCGTCAGATCACCGAAGTTAAGCGCTTTCGAGCGTGGCCGGCACTTGGATGGGTGATCGTTCAGGCCGCCATGCGCTATTGCCATTTTTCGAGGTGCACTCAGCCTCGTGATGCCAATTGAGGAGCTACTCGACCGAGTAGTAGCGGCTCCGGTCAAATAAAACCATCAGAAGACCGGGAGAGTGGTGTGCTGAGCGCATTCTCCACCTAACTGCATCCTCAGCTGAGGATGACACGGCGATCGGATGGCCGCGATGGGCCACTTGTGGCCTGAAGACAGAGTGCTTTATTTTTATATACGTATTTATAATCATCATTTTATGTATGAACGTATGTATGTACCTTCACCATCTCCTCCTAAACTACTGGATCAACTTAAACCATACTTGTTACACATATCTCGAAAGAACCGTCGTGACTTTAGGAACCACCTACTCCCATTCGAGCGCATTATGGGACGAAAAGAGGCACATAAATCAGAAGTGTCTGGGGCTAACTAGATTTTGTATGTGCCTGGAGCAGTTTCTGCCAAACTTGGCACATGTATCACTTCCTATTTCTAAAAATTAGCTGTAACAATAATACGGCCCCAGCACCCCTATCAGTGCAGATGTGGGTGAAAAGGAGTAACTTATAACTCAGGGATGCTCAGAGTAATTTTAACCAATTTCGATTTACATACCACCCATTACGTGTACAAAACTACTCCAGAAATAAGACACCATTACTACTCGTAAGAGTGGGGGTCAGAGGGGAGATGATTAAGAGTAACATATAAAACGTTAAAAACAATCTGCTGGTATTTTATTCCCTTATTAAATTGATTTGTAAGAGATTAAAAGTATGATATTCAGTGTCTTTTCTTTGTCAAATGAAAATATGGTCCGTTGTAGTATGTATATTAATGTTCTTTATTTAATTAATGCGATTAGCTAATTTCGACTTTGGACGATCGTAAAAGTTGTTAGTAGCTGTCAGATTGCGTACTCGTAATAACAGTTACTAACGTGTGACGTATTACGATGAAGTATTATGATCTTTATTCTGTACACACACATTTGTTTATTATGGTGTGTGACCATACATGATTAAGACGAATTCGGTGAATACGTAATGTAAAACGTGATGCATATAAATTGATACCACATATTTGCTTGAAAATGACGCAAAATTAGCAGATCGCACAAATTAAATAAAGAACACTTACATACAGCCTACAAAGCAACATTTTCTCATTCGTAAAATAATTACAGGTCGTGGGCCAACACGGAAACAAAATCTTAATTTCTTATTTATGTTTTTCAGTGTGTCCACCAGGTTGCGCTAATGTGTACTACAGTGACCCAATAAGTTTGTGAACCCGTTTCGTGGCCAATGATGAAACCTTAGAGAAGAATACTACACAAACATTAAAGGTTCTCCGTGGACTAGTTTGGCGTAGAGCAGCGGAAAAAACAGGTGAACGCCAGCTAAAGATTGAAAATGTGTGAAATATGTTACATTCGTGTGAAACATACGCTGAAGAGCCAAAGAAACTGGTATATTTGCCTAATATCGTGTAGGGCTCGCATGAGCACGCAGATGTGCCGCATCACGTTCTAAAGCATCCCAGATAAGCTCAATGAGGTTCATGTCCGGGGAGTTTGGTGGCCAGCGGAAGTCT
The DNA here is from genome assembly GCF_023864345.2 of Schistocerca serialis cubense. Lineage (NCBI taxonomy): Eukaryota > Metazoa > Arthropoda > Insecta > Orthoptera > Acrididae > Schistocerca > Schistocerca serialis. Next base: position 253,421,389 of record NC_064646.1, on the reverse strand, counting down.
TTAAACTTAGAAGAGCCACTCAATAGCATTTCTGGACGTGTAGGGTGTCGCATTGCTCTGCTGGAATTGCCCAAGTCCGTCGGAATGTACAATGGACATGAATGGACACAGGTGAACCGGCAGGATGTTTACGTATGTGTCACCTGTCAGAGTCGTATCTAGACGTATCAGGGGTCCTATGTCACTCCAACTGCACACGCCCCACACGATTACAGAGTCTCCACCAGCTTGGACAGTCCCCTGCGGACATTCAGGGTCCATGTGTTCATGAGTTTGTTTCCATACCTGTACATGTTCGTCCGCTCGATACAATTTGAAACGAGACTCGTCCAACCCGGCAACATGTTTACAGTCATCAGCAGCCCAATGTCAGTGTTTATGGGGCCAGGGCAGATGTAAAGCTTTATGTCATGCAGTCATCCGAAAGGCCACATCGATGACGTTTCGTTGAATGGTTGGCATGCTGACACTTGTTGTTGGCCCAGCACTGAAATCTCCAGCAATTTGCAAAAGCGTTGCACGTCTGTAACGTTGAACAATTCTCTTCAGTCGTTGTTGGTCCCGTTCTTTCAGAATGTTTTTCCGGCCACAGCGATGTCGGAGATTTGATGTTTTACGGGGTTCCTGATATTCACGGTACACTCGTGAAATGGTCGTACGAAAAATCTCCACTTCATCGATACCTTGGGGAAGCTGTATGCCATCGCTCGTGGGCCGACTAAAACTCGATGTTCAAACTCACTTGAATCTTGATAACCTACCATCCTAGCAGTAGTAACCGATATAACAATGCGCCAGACATTTTTTTTTATATAATTGTTGCCGACCACCACACCGTATTATGCCTATTTACATACACTACTGGCCATTAAAATTGCTACACCAAGAAGAAATGCATATGATAAACGGGTATTCATTGGACAAATATCCTAGAACTGACATGTGATTACATTTTCATGCAATTTGGGCGCATAGATCCTGTAAAATCAGTACCCAGAATAACCACCTCTGGCCATAATAACGGCCTTGATACGCCTCGGCATTGAGTCAAACAGAGCTTGGATGGCGTGTACAGGTACAGCTGTGTACAGGTACAGCTGCCCATGCAGCTTCAACACGATACCACAGTTCATGAAGAGTAGTGACTGGCGTATTGTGACGAGCCAGTTGCTCGGCCACCATTGACCAGAAGTTTTCAGTTGGTAAGAGATCTGGAGAAAGTGCTGGCCACGGCACCAGTCGAACATTTTCGGTATGCAGAAAGACCCGTACAGGACTTGTAACATGCGGTCGTGCATTATCCTGCTGAAATATAGGGTTTCGCAGGGATCGAATGAATGGTAGAGCGACGAGTCGTAACACATCTAAAATGTAACGTCCACTGTTCAAAGTGCCGTCAATGCGAACAAGAGGTGACCGAGACGTGTAACCAATGGCAATACATACCATCACGCCGGGTGATACGTCAGTATGGCAATGACGAATACACGCTTCCAATGTGCGTTCACCGTGATGTTGCCAAACACGGATGCTACCATCATGATGCTATAAATAGAACCTGGATTCATCCGAAAAAATGACGTTTTGCCATTCGTGCACCCAGGTTCCTCGTTGAGTACCCCATCGCAGGCGCTCCTGTCTGTGATGAAGAGTCAAGGGTAACCGCAGCCATGGTCTCTGAGCTGATAGTCCATGCTGTTGCAAACGTCGTGGAACTGTTCGTGCAGATGGTTGTTGTCTCTCAAACGCCCCCATCTGTTGACTCAGGCCGGCCGTTGTGGTCGTGCGGTTCTAAGCGCGTCAGTTTGGAACCACGTGACCACTACGGTCGCAGGTTCGAATCATGCCTCGGGCATGGATGTGTGGGATGTACTTAGGTTAGGTTTAAGTAGTTCTAAGTTCTAGGGGACTGATGACCTCAGTAGTTAAGTCCCATAGTGCTCAGAGCCATTTGAACCATTTTCTGTTGACTCAGGGATCGATACGTGGCTGCACGATACGTTACAGCCATGCGGTTAAGATGCCTGTCGTCTGGACTGCTAGTGATACGAGGCAGTTGGGATCCAGCACGGCGTTCCGTATTACCCTCCTGAACCCACCGATTCCATATTCTGCTAACAGTCATTGGATCTCGACCAACGCGAGCAGCAGTGTCACGATACGTAAACCGCAATAGCGATAGGCTACAATCCGACCTTTATCAAAGTCGGAAACTTGATGGAACGCATTTCTCCTCCTTACACGAGGCATCACAACAACGTTTTACCAGGCAAGTCCGGTCAACTGCTGTTTGTGTATGAGATATCGGTTGGAAACTTTCCTCATGTCAGCACGTTGTAGATGTCGCCACCGGCGCCAACCTTGTGTGAATGCTCTGAAAAGCTAATCATGTGCATGTCACAGCATCATCTTCCTGTCGGTTAAATTTCGCGTCTGTAGCACGTCATCTTCGTGGTGTAGCAATTTTAATGGCCAGTAGTGTACATCTGTAATTGAATACGCGTGCCTATACCAGTTTCTTTGTCACTTCAGTGTATATGTGTGTGTGAAATGAATGTGACATTTGCATACGCGAGAGAGTCCACGGTAAACAGAATAAACTGTTTTCAAATTTTTATTTTTTTTTACGGTATTGTTATTAGTCGTTGTCCAATAGCGGAGTAAATTAAATGTCCCCTCCGTCGGGGAACGTAATTCAGCTGTGGTCCTTCAGAGTACACTTTGACTTTGGAGTGTCCAGCGCGTACCGGCTCTCTTGCGAAAGAGCTCGGTGATGCGTCATCGCGAATATGCAGTACTCTCGGCGTTCAAAAAGACCGGAGGCGGCCGTACAAGGAGAGGTGGGAGTGGACGGCCAGGGCCCTTGACGGCTTACGTAACGGTCCCCGCCTAAGACGAGAGCTTCTTCTCTCCGGAGGCCGCACTCCTCGCGGGTGCCTCCGGCAACATTACTATACGCTTCGTGGTGGAGTTTCAAGCTCCCTTTAAGGTAGAACACTGTAAGCACGACTTACCATTTTTTCTTCTGTGCAGATGTGTCAAAGTCACAATGAAGATTTCGTTTTTGAGATTATTGGAAGAAGACGTGTGTATTCCTGGGTTGTATGTGGAAAGACCTGTCCTCAGTACCTGGCTAGAGGCTTTCTATGCAGTGACCCCCAGTTTCCGAGATATCGATGAAGTTTTATGCGTACCTTCTTTCCTTTTAACGTTAGTCATGTTTCAACAGCACAGAAGTAGCGCAGTGGCGGATGTTGCTGACTGTCACGTGGGCGGTACAGGTTCAAGTCACGCCCTTGTACTATTTTTTCAGTTACATCGTACTTTGATATGAAATGATCGTATGGCATTTCTTGGCCGGGATATCCCCTTCGGGGTTCGGCCACCGTATTCAAAGTGTTTTTAGTTGACGCCACTTCGGTGACTTCATGATGAAATCATACAATTATTAAGTAGTATGCGCTATGTAAAATAATTCAAAAAGTCGTTTTCATCCTCGTTCTTCAATATATTTTGCTTGTTACAGAATGGATTAGAGTATCGTCTTTCTCGCTATCACTTGCAATCGCTTCCTGTGCTAGAAAAGAATTCCGGACCGTATTTGCCATAGAAGTAACCGAAACACAAATCTGCATAGCACCACAGAAATTTAATGAAAGCTGCTAACTTGCAGATAGAAGAATTTTTGAGAAGCGATACTGGAGAACACAGTTTGTTTAAATTAAAAAAATCATTGTTTTTTATTCTTTCACTTTCGAAACGAAAGATTTCCACAGTTGCTCTAAACTGAGGCAGGCTTAAGGAATGCATTTTTATGGAATTTTCATTAGGAACTATTTACTTACTAGTCTATTTGCAAATCAGAAGTATTTCGAATTTTTTTATGAAAATTTTATCCACCATCATCATCAACATCATCATCATCTTCTTTTCAAGGATTAGGTTGTTGCCTGTTCCGAAGTCACAAAGAAAACCATACCCAGCCTTTCCTAGGCCTTCCAATATCTCGTTTTCCGTTCGGCATGTAGTTCGGGATCTTCTGAGGAATTCTCTGACCGCATTCTCACGAGGTATTGTTGCCAATATTCACGATATTTTTGATTTTTTTTCATTCATGCTGAAAATATTCTTTTATTTTCTAATATATTCGTTTATAATCATATCTCTTCTTGTGCAGCTCTTCGTCTTTCCTAGAAACCTCATCTCTGTGTCAGAATTTTATATTCTTGTGGCCACCCAGTGTACTGATTCACTTGCAAGCCTTTGGTCCTGCATTAGTACATTTAAGTTTCGAGCGTGTAGTGCGGGAGGACTCACTCTACTTCCCTTGTTTCCCCTCACAATAGGTAGACGGAAGACAACCTGTCTGATATATAAACATTTCATTCCGTATTGCTTTACAGATGCTGTTCAGCAATATCTAACAAGTGGACAAGGTGCCCACGCGCTGCCTCCCTTGGCTCGAGCCGGCCGGAGTGGCCGTGCTGTTCTAGGCGCTACAGTCTGGAGCCGAGCGGCAGCTACGGTCACAGGTTCGAAACCTGCCTCGGGCATGGATGTGTGTGATGTCCTTAGGTTAGTTACGCGCTTCTTGTGTAATGCTGGAATACAGTATGGTGTTCGCCCACCCTTAGTCTTGATGATAGCTTCCACTCTCGCAGGCATACGTTCAATCAGGTGCTGGAAGGTTTCTTGGGGAATGGCAGCCCATTCTTCAGGGAGTGCTGCACTGAGAGGTCTCGTAGTCTGTCGATAAGACCGGGCACGAAGTCGACGTTCCAAAACATCCCAAAGGTGTTCTGCAGGATTCAGGTCAGGACTCTGTGCAAGCCAGTCCATTACAGGGATGTTACTGTCGTGTAACCACTCAGCCGCAGGTGGTGCATTACGAACAGGTGTTCGATCGTATTAAAAGATGCAGTTTCCATCCCCGAACTGCTCTTCAACAGTGGGAACCAAGAAGGTGCTTAAAACATGCCTATGCTGTGATAGTGCCAAGAAAAAAACAACAAGGTATGAAAGCCTCCTTCATGGAAAACACGAACACAGCATAACACCACAGCATCGGAATTTTACTGTTGGCCCTACACACGCTGGCAGATGACGTTCACCGGGAGTTCGCCATAACCACACTCTGCCATGGGATCGCCACTGTGTATATCTTGATTCGCCACCACATACAACGTTTCTCCACTGTTCAGTCGTCCAATGTTTACGCTCCTTACACACAGCGATGCATCGTTTGGCATTTACCGGCTGATGTATGGCTTATGAGCAGCCATTCCGCGATGAAATCCAAGTTTCTCACCTCCCGCCTAGCTGTCATAGTACAAGTGGATCCTTACGCAATCTGTAATTCCTGTGTGATGGTCTGGGTAGATATCTGCCTATTACATATTACGACCCTCTTCAACTGTCGGCGGTCTCAGTCAGTCGATCGTTGTGACGAGCGGTTCTAGGCACTACAGTGTGGAGCCGCGCCACCACTACGGTCGCAGGTTCGAATCCTGGCTCGGGAATGGATGTGTGTGATGTTTTTAGGTTATCTAGGTTTAAGTAGGTCTAAGTTCTAGGGGACTGATGACCTCAGATGTTAAGTCCCATAGTGCTCACAGCCATTTGAACCACATGTCAGTCAACAGACGAGGTCGAACTATATGCTTTTGTGCTTTTGAGCTGTTCGTGTCCCTTCTCGTTTCCAGTTCAGTATCACATCAAAAACAGTGGACCTAGGGATGTTTAGGAATGCGGAAGTCTCGCTTATGCACGTATGACGCAAGTGACACCCAATCATTGACTCCATTCCGCTCTCTCAAGATGTCTAATGACTACTGAGGTCGCTGATAGGGAGTACCTGGCAGCAAAATTCACCTAATATGAAAAACGTGTATTTTTGGGGGTGCCCGCACAATTTTGCTTACAAAGTGTACGTCTGCTCGCTGCAGCCGACCAGCTTACCTTCGTGCACAAAGGACCTGGGAAGTCCACATCCACACACACAGCCACAATATTTCCCGAAAGGGAGCAGATTGTACCGGACAGTCTGCCCGGCCCAGTTCTCAAACTGCCGTTAAACTGCCGTTAGATGGCTCTTACAGCGGCAAGTGAATGATGGAACTCAACACCCAGCTTTCGCTTCGGTAGCACAACACCAGAACCGCCTTTACTTGGAAGAATTTCGTGATGGTTTCTGTCTGTACTTTATGGCCCAATGTTCTGCTAACGGTACCATAGGCACCGTGGAATTTGTGTATTTTATATTTTCAATATCAGGGTCCAAATCAAAACTTATAGCACAGCCTAAGTAAGAGATTTGAGACACTTGTTCTAAAACTGAATTATCCAAAACAGTTTTTGATCAGACTGGATATGTTAATCGGAATGCCATTATTTTTGTTTTGTTACTAGAAATTTTAAATTGATAGTTCATGTCAATTTCTTTAGCTGGTATATTGATATTTGCAGGCCATCTTCATACTTTTGAATATACTTATAACGATGTACTTATAACGATGACATCAGCGAACAAAAGTCCATTCAGGTAGTCCTCATTCGTTATTTTATTTCCTTTGTTTACTTTAAATTTACGAATAATGAAGTGAATGTTGACATTAAAAAGGGTAAGTGACTGTCTACATACTTGTCTGACGACTCAGTTAATAATGACGTACAAGTTTTATATAATTACATAAAACAATAATAATTACATAATTTTCACCTGTCTGTAAAAATAAACATCATAGTGTACTCAACGTGAGGCACATGATTGAGACGTGCGTGTCTGTTTTTCACCACAAAGATCTGATCGTATCGAGTCGATCTTTCTGTCCTCGCAACGAATCCAGGAACGTTGTTATAATATTTGAAATTTTAACTACGAACGACAGTATGGAAATTTGTGGTAAGGCTTGTGGGACCAAACTGCTGAGATCATCGGTCCCTAAGCTTACGCATTACTTAATCTAACTTCAACTGACTTACGCTAAGGACAACACACGCACCCATGCCTGAGGGAGGACTCGAACCTCCGACGGAGAGAGCCGCTTGGACCGTCACAAGGCGCTTCAAACCGATCGGCTACCCCACACGGCCTACGAACAAAAAACGGAATACATATCTGAAGAAAGTTTGCTGTAACGATTGATTTAATAATGAAAGTACTAAAGCGCAAATGACTATCTTTATATATGTTGCGTGCCATTCGGATCTCGCGCCGGGACTACTCAGGACCACGTCGTTATCAGGAGAAAGAAAACTGGCGTTCTACGGATCGAAGAGTGGAATGTCAGATCCCTTAATCGGGCAGGTAGGTTAGAAAATTTAAAAGAGGGAAGGAACAAGACTTCCGGTCAGGTGAATACAGGGTTATAAATAAAGAATCAAATATGGGTAATGCAGGATTAGGTTTAATATTGAATAAAACAATAGACGTGCTGGTAAGCTACTACAAATAACATAGTGAACGCATTATTGTGGCCAAGATAGACTCTAAGCCCGCGCCTACCACAGTAGTACAAGTTTATATGCCAACTAGCTCCGCAGATGACGAAGAGATCGATGTAATGCATGATGAGACATAAAAGAAATTATTCAGATAGTGAAGGGAGACGAAAATTTAACATTCATGTGTGACTGGAATTCGATTGTAGGAAAAGGAAGAGAAGGAAACGTAGTAGGTGAATATGGAATGGGGGTAAGGAATTAAGAGGAAGCCGCCCGGTAGAATTTTGCACAGAGCATTACTTAATCATAGCTAACACCTGGTTTCACAATCATGAAAGAAGGTTGTATACATGGAAGAGGCCTGGAGATACCGGAAGGTTTCAGATAGATTATATAATGGTAGGACAGAGACTTAGGAACCAGGTTTAAAACTGCAAGACATTTCCAGGGGCAGATGTAGATTCCGACCACAATTGACTGGTTATGAACCGTAGATTAAAGCTGAAGAAACTGTAAAAAGGTGGGAATTTAAGGAGATGGAACCTGGATAAACTGACAGAACCAGAGGTTGTAGAGAGTTTCAGGGAGAGCATTAGGGAACGAGTGACAAGAATGGGGAAAGAAATACAGTGGAAGAAGAATGGGTAGCATTGAGAGATGAAATAGTGAAGGCAACAGCGTATCAAGTAGGTAAAAAGACGTGGGCTAGTAGAAATCGTTTGGTAACAGAAGAGGTACTGAATTTAATTGATCAAAGGAGAAAATATAAAAACGCAGTAAATGAGGCAGGCAAAAAGGAATACAATCGTCTTAAAAATGAGATCGACAGGAAGTGCAAAATGGCTAAGCAGGAAAGAGACATTTGGTGAGAAGAGGACCGCTTGTATGAATATTAAGAGCTCAGATGGAAACCCAGTTCTAAGCAAAGAAGGGAAAGCAGAAAGGTTGAAGGAGTATATAGAGGATTTAATATTATGGAAATGGAAGAGGATGTAGATGAAGATAAAATGGGAGAAAATGCACGAAAAGTCTGACAGAGCACTAAAAGACCTAAGTCGAAACAAGGGCCTGGGAGTAGACAAAATTTCATTAGAGCTACAGATAGCTTTAGGAGAGACAGCCTTGACAAAACTCTACCATCTCGTGAGCAAGATGTAAGAATAATTCCAACCCCAAAGAAATCAGGTGTTGACAGATGTGAAAATTACCGAACTGTCAGTTTAATAAGTCACGGCTGCAAAATACTAACAAGAATTCTTTACGGACGAATGGAGAAACTGGTAGAAGCCGACCTCGGGGAAGACCAATTTGGATTCGGTAGAAATGTTTAAATACGTGAGGTAATATTAATCCTACTACTTATCTTAGAACATAGATTAAGGAAAGGCAAACCTATGTGTATAGCATTTGTAGGCTTAGAGAAAGCTTTTGACAATGTTGACTCTTTCAAATTCTGAAGGTGCCAGGGGTAAAATACAGGGCGCGAAAGGCTATTTACAATTTGTACAGAAACCAGATGTCACTTGTAAGAGTCGAGGTGCACGAATGGGAAGCAGTGGCTGGAAGGTAGTGAGACAGGGTTGTAGCCTATCCCCGGTGTTATTCTATCTGTATATTGAGCAAGCAGTAAAGGAAACGAAAGAAAAATTTGGAGTAGGAATTAAAATCCGTGGAGAAGACATAAAAACTTTGAGGTTCGTCGATGACATTGTAATTCTGTCAGAGACAGCAAAGGACCTGGAAGAGCAGCTGAACGGAATGGACAGTGTCTTAAAAGGAGGATATAATATGAACATCAACAAAAGCAAAACGAGGATAATGGTATTTTGTCGAATTAAATCGGGTAATCCTGAGGGAATTAGATTAGGAAATGAGACGCTTAAAGTGGTATATGAGTTTTGCTATTTGGGGTGCTAAATAAATGACGATGGTTGAAGTAGAGAGGATATAAAATGTAGACTGGCAATGGCAGGGACAGCGTTTCTGAAGAAGAGAAACTTGTTAACATCGAGTATAGATTTAAGTGTCAGGAAGTCGTTTCTGAAAGTATTTGTATGGAGGTAGCAGTATGGAAGTGAAACGTGGACGATAAATAGTTTAGACAAGAAGAGAATAGAAGCTTTCGAATTGTGGTGCTACAGAAGAGTGCTGAAGATAAGATGGGTAGATCACGTAACTAATGTGGAGGTACTGAATAGAATTGGGGAGGAGAAGAATTAGTGGCACCACTTGTTTAGAAGAATTGATCGGTTGGTAGGACATGTTCTGAGGCATCAACTGTTCACCAATTTAGTATTGGAGGGCAGCGTTGAGGGTAAAAATCGTAGAGGGAGGCCAAGAGATAAATACACTAACCAGATTCAGAAGGATGTAGGTTGCAATAGGTACTGGGAGATGAAGAAGTTTGCACAGGATAGAGTAGCAAGGAGCTGCATCAAACCAGTCTCTGGGTTGAAGACCACAACAACAGCGGATACTCTGTTCACAAACCACAAGAGGAGGAAGTATATTTGAAAGGACCTGGAGATGGGGGAACATTTCAGTTTGACTACACGGTGATCAGGCAGCGATATCGAAGTTAGATACTAGATTGTAGGGCGTACCCAGGAGCATATATAGCTTCTGATCACAATTTAGTAATGATGAAGACTAGACCGAATGTTAAAGGCTAGTCAGGCAGAATCAGTGGCAACAGCAGTGGGATACGGTCGTACTGAGGAATGAAGGAACACGCTTGAAGTTCTCTGAAGCTACATACACTGCGATAAGGAATAGTTCAGTATCCATTTCAGTTGAAGACAAATGGACAGCTCCAAAAAGGGCACAGAAGTTGGAAAGAAAACTGCAGGTACACGGAAGGTAACTGTGAAGAAACCATGGGTAACCGATGAAGTCCGTCAACTGATCGACGAAAGAAGGAGGCACAAAAATGTTCAGGGAAACTTAGAAGCTCAGTAATACAAGTCACAAGACGACGTGATGGGAAGCTAAGCAAAATTGCTGCATGAGAATTATGAGGAAATGGAAATAGAAATGACTGTTGGAAGGACGGACTGAGATAATAGAAAAGCCAAGAAAGCTTTCGGTTAAATAAAAAGCAAGGGCGGTAATATTTAGAGTGCAATGGTTTTTCCACCAGTAAGTGCAAAGGAGACAACGGATAGGTGGAAAGGGTACACTGAGGTTTCGTACGAGGGGGAAAACTAATCTGGAGAAGAAACAAGAGTCGACAAGGAAGAGTTAGGGGGTCCGCAGAAGTATGATCGTGTAGTGCATAAGAAAAACTACGGATAAGAAAGGGAGAACAGGACGCAGTGGTTGGACAAACTGGTGTTTGCGCTTTCCAGTGATGCTCGATGCAACTTGCAGAAGGTGCACGATAGTGGCCTACTGCGTTATTCACATCAAATTCCGGGCGATGTAGATTACAGGGAAGCAGTCGATGGTTGCATAACTTCTAATAGTGCTACAGAATTTGATGAAGTAAAGTAGCGAAATTTCAAACAAAGCTTCAACTAGACGATGGACAGCGAACTGTGGATCTGTCTGAAAATATTTGTATGAGATAAACAAACTTATTCCATCTTTTAGTAAGGAAATGGCGTTCGACTCTGACCAATCTAGATTTTGAGAGGAAATGCATTGAAAGGATGCGTGGAAATTACAGGTACAGGGAGAATTGTATCAAGATCAAATAACGTCCAGGACTTAAAGCATTCAAATACAATTGTGCCGAGTGTTAATCTGATGGTAAATTTGCTGGAAAGTTATTTTATGTGCTGCGAGAAAGTTATTTATTGTGCTGAGAGAAGCTGGAGGTGCTACTGTATCTCCCCCATGTGTGCGTGATCTTGCAAAGGTCGTAAGGAATATTTACATCACAGCAAGGAAGAGTGGGAAAATGGCCGTAAGTGAACTACCACTATGGTTTTGGCCAATAGCTGGTCGAAATAACTTACTTTTACTTGATTCATGATCTGTGTCTAAAAATCATACTCCTTTAGATCTAACTGTCCCCCCCCCCACCCCCATGAAAAGTGTGTGTCATTGCTGTTCATTTCACCAGCAACCACTGGACAAATTCAGCCTCTGGCTGGCTGTTTTTTCCGTGTCTATAAAACATACACTCCTGGAAATGGAAAAAAGAACACATTGACACCGGTGTGTCAGACCCACCATACTTGCTCCGGACACTGCGAGAGGGCTGTACAAGCAATGATCACACGCACGGCACAGCGGACACACCAGGAACCGCGGTGTTTGCCGTCGAATGGCGCTAGCTGCGCAGCATTTGTGCACCGCCGCCGTCAGTGTCAGCCAGTTTGCCGTGGAATACGGAGCTCCATCGCAGTCTTTAACACTGGTAGCATGCCGCGACAGCGTGGACGTGAACCGTATGTGCAGTTGACGGACTTTGAGCGAGGGCGTATAGTGGGCATGCGGGAGGCCGAGTGGACGTACCGCCGAATTGCTCAACACGTGGGGCGTGAGGTCTCCACAGTACATCGATGTTGTCGCCAGTGGTCGGCGGAAGGTGCACGTGCCCGTCGACCTGGGACCGGACCGCAGCGACGCACGGATGCACGCCAAGACCGTAGGATCCTACGCAGTGCCGTAGGGGACCGCACCGCCACTTCCCAGCAAATTAAGGACACTGTTGCTCCTGGGGTATCGGCGAGGACCATTCGCAATCGTCTCCATGAAGCCGGGCTACGGTCCCGCGCACCGTTAGGCCATCTTCCGCTCACGCCCCAACATCGTGCAGCCCGCCTCCAGTGGTGTCGCGACAGGCGTGAATGGAGGGACGAATGGAGACGTGTCGTCTTCAGCGATGAGAGTCGCTTCTGCCTTGGTTCCAATGATGGTCGTATGCGTGTTTGGCGCCGTGCAGGTGAGCGCCACAATCAGGACTGCTTACGACCGAGGCACACCGGGCCAACACCCGGCATCATGGTGTGGGGAGCGATCTCCTACACTGGCCGTACACCACTGGTGATCGTCGAGTGGACACTGAATAGTGCACGGTACATCCAAACCGTCACCGAACCCATCGTTCTACCATTCCTAGACCGGCAAGGGAACTTGCTGTTCCAACAGGACAATGCACGTCCGCATGTATCCCGTGCCACCCAACGTGCTCTAGAAGGTCAACTACCCTGGCCAGCAAGATCTCCGGATCTGTCCCCCATTGAGCATGTTTGGGACTGGATGAAGCGTCGTCTCACGCGGTCTGCACGTCCAGCACGAACGCTGGTCCAACTGAGGCGCCAGGTGGAAATGGCATGGCAAGCCGTTCCACAGGACTACATCCAGCATCTCTACGATCGTCTCCATGGGAGAATAGCAGCCTGCATTGCTGCGAAAGGTGGATATACACTGTACTAGTGCCGACATTGTGCATGCTCTGTTGCCTGTGTCTATGTGCCTGTGGTTCTGTCAGTGTGATCATGTGATGTATCTGACCCCAGGAATGTGTCAATAAAGTTTCCCCTTCCTGGGACAATGAATTCACGGTGTTCTTATTTCAATTTCCAGGAGTGTATTATCGCAGTATCTGCAGCTACGTCTTAAATGATAGCCAGTTTCGTGATAAGCTCCAAGACAGACTGTTTCCCATTCGCTTGCATGCCATCTCGTTCCACCAGTTCTCTTCAACCCATTATGCCCATAAGATTCTATATGCATTCCTTACGAGTGGATACCGAACTGAACGTCCCACACGGTTTGTAAGTCCCAAGGAGTTCAGCTACGATCTTGATAGTGCGAACCTTTGTGATGAATGTGGCCGGCCATTTTTCATTCAGAGTTCATGGTTCTAGTTAATGGTCTGTTTTGAATATTTCTTGAATGTCGCTGATGTCCATTTTGTGTAACACATACATATCACAGAAGGATGACATCTGTACCTCCCGGACACTCATTTCCTGTTGTCTTTGTGATGCACACGGTGAGTCATAGCACCTGATATTCTTCCTGTCATGATTGTTAACACATCACTTTCAAATGAGCCTTAATAAAGACTGAATTTGCTACCTTGCACTTAACAGATTCCTTCTTAGATGTAAATCAGTAATTTCCTTATCTTTAAAGCATCGTTCTCACAGCTTCGAACTTCCGATTACTTTACAACTGAGTTAAGGTGTTAAATATTTTACCTTAGGCGTGCAAGCAAGAGAAAAGTTTGGAAAAGGTTTCGGGCTATGCTTGAAGTTTATTGAAACTCGCTAAGTACCCTCATTATGAAACACTGGATGAACAAAGTCTGTGTAATATGCGTTGTATTTTAAGCGAAAGCAAGTTTTTAAAGCCTTTAAGTACTTACGACGCCATTTCTTCTAAAATATGTGTTATACTTTCATACATTTTTGCAGTCAGTGACGTGTGTTGATACTGTTTCGAAAGCGTGTAGCGAATAGACTTAGAGGTTAATAAGTAATAAAACGTCATGCCTGATGTTGAAGTTTTACTGCGCGCCATTTAAAGCAGAAGCTAGTTTTTCACACATCTAAAGGCGTAAGACGTCATATCTAGTGAACTATGGGGCATAGAACGATGTAATTTTGTAGGTACCTTGCGAACTGTGTTGAGAATAACGTCTGTAGCAAACAAGTAATAAATTAAAACCTCATGTCTGACGCTGAAATTTTACTGGACGATCAGCGTATATGTTGTAAGCCATGGACTTGTTTCATTTCATCTTTTTGTGGAGGGTGCCAGAAAAATTCCTGAGCATTGGGAACAGTTGGATTTTTTAAGACGCTAAGTCCAATACCGGATGAATATAGCCTGGATATTTGCCCGCCGTAAGCTACGATGCCTCAAAACAAATACTCGGTTTCTATCTGCAGTACTTGTCCTACTGCGTTAAAGTTTTAACATCAGATTATATGTTTTAATGAGTAGGTTAAGACGGCGTTTTGATGTTTTAAAATGGATGACTAGTTACGCAAAACACTGAAAATCAAATTTTAGTTTTCTGTGGAAGCGGTTAAATAGCCAACCTGAAAATGGGTCTTCGTTCTGTATTCCGTGATAGTCTCTTACTAATACAGACGATCATCCAAATAACTGATGCAGCTTTGCAGCTTGAGTTCAGTCTAATACGAAATATCTTCTTAGAAATATATTTTGTTCGGCTTGCAATTTGGATCTATTCTTTCAGCAGAAATTGAAAACTGGACATCAAATGTGAAGCAATGAATTGCAGACTATAGGCCTACGTGTATACAGTGTGCCCCACGAGGAGTAGTTAGTATCCAGGAGTGTGGCAGAAACGATCTTCTGAAGCAACAAAATTCTTCGTACCGGTCAGAATGTTTCCCTAGACAGAGCACAATTAATGTACATTTGTTTTTGAGCTAGTAGCACGTACGTATGTGTCTTACCCTATGAACCGCTTTGACTTTGAATTGTAGCCCACCCTTCCTCTGCGGTTACATCATCTTTGCTCTGGATGTCTTTCTGCCATTAAACTATACCGAAGGTGCAATTGGTGATGGTGTGTTGCGAGTGGAGTAGTGCGAAGGGCTGTGTGTGTATCTGAGAGAAGCATTGGTTAACTGTGTCTGTACTCGCGCTGGATAAAATGCCGCACATCTGCGCTAATGAAGAAAGTGCAGATGATTTATATTTACGACTTCTACGTTGGTAGTGCTCCTGCTGCTGTTAAAAAATGCCACCGGCGCTTTCCGACTTATTGAATTCCCAACTGTAGAGCATTTGCCAGAGTGTTCAGCATATTACTTAGTATAATGCACATTCTAATGTTTACTAATTGTTTAACATTTGTAAAACTAACAATTTGTTGAATTATACAAAAAATAAATAACAATTTACATAAGATTTATTCTACTTCTGAAACCATTCGAAATAAGACATTTGTCCATACGACGCATTTTGCTTTAAATGATCGTCCCTCTCTTATGCCTGAATGCTGACAGTTCCACCTGGACCACCTTGCATAATTTAAAGTCCTGTACGTCTTCATATTTAAGAGTGTGTTTTAGATTTCACTCTTCTCTGTGGTCATCTGAATACGAGGAAGCGATTTCACCTACGCGTTGCAGCGTAGTACAGTACTGTCAACTTCCTTATACAGGTTAGCAGTTAGAAAAAAAATATTAGACCACCGCTGGGTCATTTCTCTGCCGGTTAATGGACACCAAATACCCATCACAGCCGCATGTAAATAGAACCGGTTTCTTTTAGAGTCTCTCAGCCTATTGTCACAATAGCTAACACATAATCACCCACGATCGCGGTCAAACTAGGCCTTTCTTCCAACCTTTATGCCTTATCTTAAATGTCACACGAAAATGACATTCTGTAGGTCTTGAAAAAGTTACCCACTGTTTTGCAGTTTGTTAAATCTTTTTAATGGTATACTTACCTTAATTTCTAATACATCCGAAAATACTCTGAAGATGTTTTCCAATGTTGTTGTTGTTGTTGTTGTTGTTCTTGTGGTCGTCAGTCCTGAGACTGGATTCATGCAGCTCTCCATGCTACTCAAGCTTCTTCATCTCCCAGTACCTACTGCAGCCTACATACTTCTGAATATACTTACGGTTTTTACCGTCCATGCTGCCCTCCAATACTAAATTGGTGATCCCTCGATCTCTCAGAACATATCCTACCAACCGACCCCTTCTTCTAGTCAAGTTGTGCCACATGCTCCTCTTCTCCCCAGTTCTGTTCAATACTTCCTCATTAGTTATGTGATCTACCCATCTAATCTTCAGCATTCTTCTGTAGCACCACATTGTCAAAAGCTTTCTCTAACTCTGCAAATGCTGAAACGTAGGTTTGCCTATCCTTAATCTTTCTTCTAAGATAAATCGTAGGGTCAGTATTGCCTCCGTGTTCCAACATTTCTACAGAATCCAAACTGATCTTCCCCGAGGTCGGCTTCTATCAGTTTTTCCATTCGTCTTTAAAGAATTCGCGTTAGTATTTTGCAGCTGTGACTTATTAAACTGATAGTTCGGTAATTTTCACATCTGTCAACACCTGCTTTCTTTGGGATCGGAATTATTATATTCTTCTTGAAGTCTGAGGGTATTTCGCCTGTCTCATACATCTTGCTCACCAGATGGTAGAGTTTTGTCAGGACTGGCTCTCCCAAGGCTGTCAGTAGTTCTAATGGAATGTTGCCTACTCCGGGGGCCTTTTTTCGACTTAGGCCTTTCAGTGCTCTGTCAAACTCTTCACGCAGTATCATATCTCCCATTTCATCTACATCTACATTCTCTTCCATTTTCATAATAGTGTCCTCAGGTACATCGCCCTTGTATACACCCTCAATATACTCCTTCCACTTTCTGCTTTCCCTTCATTGCTTAGAACTGCGTTTCCATCTGAGCTCTTGATATTCATACAAGTGGTTCTCTTTTCCCCAAAGGTCTGTTTAATTTTCCTGTAGGCAGTATCTATCTTACCCCTAGTGAGATAAGCCTCTACATCCTTACATTTGTCCTCTACCCATCCATGTTTATACATTTTGCACTTCCTGTCGATCTCAATTATGAGACGTTTGTATTCGTTTTTGCCTGCTTCATTTGCTGCATTTTTATATTTTCTCCTTTCATCAATTAAATTCAATATTTCTTCTGTTACCCAAGGATTTCTACTGGCCCTCGTCTTTTTACCTACTAGGTCCTCTGCTGCCATCACTACTTCATCTCTCAAAGCTACCCATCCTTCTTCTACTGTATTTCTTTCCCGCATTCCTGTCAATTGTTCCCATATGCTCTCCCTGAAACTCTGTACAACCTCTGGTTTAGTCAGTTTATCCAGGTTCCATCACCTTAAATTCCCACCTTGTTGCAGTTTCTTCAGTTTCAATCTACAGGTCATAACCAATAGATTGTGATCAGAGTCCACATCTGCCCCTGGAAATGTCTTACAATTTATAACCTGGTTCCTAAATCTCTGTCTTACCATTATGTAATCTATCTGAAACCTGTCAGTACCTCCAGGCTTCTTCCATGTATACAATCTTCTTTTATGATTCTTGAACCAAGTGTTAGCTATGATCAAGTTGTGCTCTGTGCAAAATTCTATCAGGCGGCTTCCTCTTTCATTTCTTAGCCCCAATCCATATTCAACTACTACGTTTCCTTCTCTCCCTATTGCTACTACCGAATTACAGTCACCCATGACTATTAAGTTTTCGTCTCCCTTCACTACCTGAATAACTTCTTTTATTTCATCATACATTTCTTCAATTTCTTCGTCATCAGCAGAGCTAGTTGGCATATAAACTCGTACTACTGTAGTAGGCGTGGGCTTCGTGTCTATCTTGGCCACACTAATGCGTTCACTATGCTGTTTGTAGTAGCTTACCCGCACTCCTATTTTTTTATTCATTATTAAACCGGCTCCTGCATTACCCCTATTTGATTTTGTATTTATAGCCCTGCATTCGCCTGACCAAAAGTCTTGTTCCTCCTGCCAGCGAACTTCACTAATTCACACTATATCTAACTTAAATCTATCCATTTCTCTTTTTGAATTTTCTAACGTACCTGCTCGATTAAGGGATCTGACATTCCATGCTCCGATCCGTAGAACGCCAGTTTTCTTTCTCCTGATAACGACGTCCTCCTGAGTAGTCCCCGCCTTCTAGCACTCCGTAATTTCTAACACTAGTTACAGTTATCATGTGGACAGTCCGTGTGTTTCTATTGTATCACTTAATAAGGCATTCATAAGGAAATACTTTCAGTCTAAATAGTTACAGAAAAATCGTTTACTGACAAAAAACATTAACGTTTAGATTCTCGGGTTGGAAAACAAAAGCTCCTTGACACAGGGACTACTAGAATTAGGGCATAAACTTACCAGGTGTAGAAGTATGAAACCGGTGTTTTCCCTATAGATGGTGCTAGTCTTTAGTGTAGGGCCCCGATATAACGTCTGCAGTGTCATTTTCTTCCTGTAACGGCTGACGACGAATGTCAACACACAGTAACCAAAGTTCCATACATCGGTATCTGTTTAAAACACGAAAGATGTCGACTTTTGTGCCTACGAACTACCATTTGCGGACATCATTGCTGGTCGAAGCTTTCGGCGAAAATGCTCTGGGAGAAACTCAGTGTTTCGAGTGGTTCAAAAAATTAAAAAGTGTTGATTTTGACGCGAGAAGCGACGACCGTAGGAAACGACTGAAAAAGTTCGAAGACAACGGATTGCAGGCTTTATTGGCTGAAGACGATACTCAGTCTCGGGGAATTTCGGGGAACAATTGAATATGACGAAGAAATCCGTTTCTCTTCGGTTGAAAGCTATGGGAAATGTGCAGAAAGTACGAAAATGGGTTCCGCATGAACGGAATGAAAGACAGCAAGCACATCGAAAGACCACTTGTGAAATGCTGCTCGCCAGACACAAAAGAAAGTCGTTTCTCTATCCAATAGTGAAAGGTGATATATATTGGATACATTTTGAGAATCCTAAGCGTCGTAAATTATGTGTGAATCCAGGCAAACCATCGCCATCCACAAGACCAAATCGATTTTGAAAGAAGACAATGCTCTGTGTTTGGTAGGATCAGACGGGTGTCATGTATTATGTGCTGCTAAAGCCGCGCGGGATTAGCCGAGCGGTCTGAGGCGTTGCACTGTGGAGCTGGTCCCGACGGAAGTTCGAGTCCTCCCTCGGGCATGGGTGTGTGTGTTTGTGCTTAGGATAATTTAGGTTAAGTAGTGTGTAAGCTTAGGGACTGATGACCTTAGCAGTTAAGTCCCATAATATTTCACATACATTTGGACATTTTTTTTTTTGTGCTGCTTAATCCTGGTGAAACCGCTAACACTGACCACTACCAACAGCAAATGGTCCATTTAAATCGAGCATTACATGAAAAACTACCGAAATATGGAAAAAGGCAACACGAAGTCATATTTCTCCATGATAACACCCCATCACACACAGAAAAACAGGTCGGGGAAACGATCGAGGCATTCAGTTGGGAAACACTAGGGCATGCTCCAGACCTGGCTCCGTCTGATTATCATCTATTTGCATCACTGGGGCACGCTCACGCTGAACAACACTTCAGTTCGTATGAAAATGTGCGAAAATGGCTCGCTGACTGGTTCGTTTCAAAAGAAAAACTGTTTTTGGGGCTTGGCATTCATAGGTTGCCGCAGAGGTGAGAGAAATGTACAAATAGCAATGGAGATTATTCTGAATAAAGCATTATTTATCAGTTTCAAACAACAGACGAGTAATTATTGAAACCAAATTCTGGTTTCATACTTCTACACCTGGTACCTTGGGTGTCTCATCCAAGCCGTAGCAACACAGCGAATCGAACTTACGTACATTTTGATTCAGATGGTATACTTCTGGCGTGTTGTTGCTACACGATTAAACGTTGCTACCAATGACTTACACTTGTGCAATATTGGATCATCATTGATTGGAAAAGACGTTAAGCAGTGCAGGAGACGAAATGTCAGATCATTACGTCATCTCACTTGGTAACAGAGAAAACATTTTCAGAGGACCCTGCTTCCAAAATGAAGTAAATGTTACTGGCATTAAGTCATGTGAGATGCTGATAAACGCTTTCATCTTCGTATGAATTGTTGTAGGCAGTTTCTTAGTAAGAAACTGCAGACGTAGGTAATCAGAGCTGTACATGCAATACTGTACATGAGCTACTGTTCCAAACATGTAAACAGCGTAAACCAAATGCAGACATGCAGACAGTCTCTTCGCATGACGTTCTACTCCAGTAAACTGTTTCCAAGGTCTGCGTGGAGTAACATGTAAACATGCGGAGCAGTGTTTGAAGCACTTGGCTTGTAACCTATGGAGCATCTTTTGAAGCACTCGACTTGTAGCCGGAAGATGACGAACTCATTTCCCCAATATATTTAGCTTTCTGTAAGGGCCTACAAATTTTTTCGATAATCACTTGGTGTTTGCTTCTACAACCGATTCCGTATTACTTTTTTTCACTGCAACATTTTTCCTATACGTTTCCTCAGCTGTTTTGAACTTAGATCAGAAGCCAGACAATAATCGAGAGCAGCGCTATAGAGACACAAGGAGACGGCGTGATAAATGGCGATATTACATAGGTTACATACGGGAAAGTAGGGAGATTATTACCTTTTCCAATGATGTCTTTGTATATCTTAAGATGTTTTTAAAAATCCGATTTTTATTTCCAGTAATTGCGGGGGAGCAGGGAACAAAACAAAATTCTTCTCATTTTCAAGAATCTGTTTCTGTTTTGGCACACATTACGATCAGATAATCACAACAAACACTTTTGGTGAAGCTACTGCCCCTTAGTTACTCCACGCAGACCTTGGAAACAGTTTACTGGAGTAGAACGTCATGCGAAGAGACTGTCTGCATGTCTGCATTTGGTTTACGCTGATGTGGGTTACTGCGAGTTAGCTACAGAGTGTAGGCAATGCTCTATAGTTGTAATGACGCATAATGGTTAAGTGAAGCAGAGAATAATAACGAGAAAAAGGAAGTATTACATTGTTAACAGCCTTACAGCACTTCGGTTGAAGTGGTGTGAGGTTATTCTTTTTCATCTTAGAGTAGCCCTTGCAACCTGCGTCCTCAATTATGAGCTGGATGCTTTCATATCACTGCTAAGTCATTTACTCTATGAACCTTCGTCTAGAACCATGGTAGTTATTTCTATACGTCTTAGAACATGTCCTATCATCCTGTACCAGCTTCGTATCAATTTTTTCTGTATGTTACCTTCTTTGCCCATTCTGCGGAGAAGCCCATGCCTCTAATTCAATATGTGCTACATCCTACACTTAACATACTCGAATGATCATGCCGTGTAGGCTATCAATTTTATTTAAAACTTCTGGGCTGCCAGAGACGAAATGTTAAGGGAAAATTTAACGTATTTACCGCGTTTTAAGTGAATATACTGGAATGGCTCTAACTACGGTCCCTGTTTCATCTAGTAATTTCTGTAATGAACTTTCCTATTCATTGACAGAGTTACTACATCTGGACTGACTTAGCATCATTCTTTTTTTATTATAGAAATAACCACAAACGAAGATTTTCAGTTTCGTATCTTCCTACCCAATGCAGCATTTTGTTTTCGTATTTCGTGCAGTTCCACAACACTTCATCTGTTTTCCACTTATCAATGTAAATACCAAGTTAATCGCATAATTTTACGACAGGCATATACTGCATTAGTTAAAATGAGACACCTAAGGAGCACGATTTTGCCAAGATGATCAAAGCCAATGTTTTCTGTTAGTGCTTTCGCGCGGAGCAATGACTATGGGTTTAGTTTATTAGCCATAGATTTCGAAGTAGGGACCGATGACTTCAGCAGTTTGATCCCTTAGGAAGTCACGCACACACATTTCGAAGTAACTACGGCTTAGTCTCCACGCACCTGTGTCGTGAACTCGACAGCTTTGCCGTTACCATATTATAGGAAGCTGGGCTGCATTAACACGATGTACTTCCGTTGATGACAGTGATAAAATTCCTCAAACCCGTAATTACATCGAAACCGATTAAATGTAAACTGAAGCGATAATGATATCTGAACGGAAAAGTAGTAAGGGATTATAGTCGTAGTTCTCCATAACAAAAACATTTTACATTTGATGCATCCAATTTCCATCTCCATGATAGCAGCAATATATGTATGATGTAAGGCACTAAACACATAGTTGGAATGCATGGGACTGAGGTCCTTATCCGACCACCCAATGTATGTATTCCGCGATTGCCTTAAATTAATAAAGGTAGGTGCCAGAATGATTCCTTCTACCGGATATATTCTCTCTTTGCCCCATAGTGCAAGTGCCAGTCTTTCAAACTTCCTTCTTCTGTCTATAATATTCGTGGCTGGACAATATTCCATCCGAAGCCTGTCGATTTTTTTCTTACTCACATGTAATCTCTCACTTTCACGAGTTGTGTGAATGTCCATGGGTCTAGAAGTTTCTGTCACCTATTGGAAAATAGGTAGATACTACCTACAGGAAAATTAAGGAAACCTTTGGAGAAAGGTAAACCACTTGCATGAAAATCAAGAGCTTTGATGGAAACCCAGTTCATAACGCGATGTACTTGAGGACAATATTATGGAAATGAAAGAGGATGTAGATGAAGATGAACTGGGAGATATGATATTGCGTGAAGAGTTTGACAGAGCACTGAAAGAGCTGAGTCGATACAAGGCCCCCGGAGTAGACAACATTCCATTAGAACTACTGACAACCTTGGGAGAGCCAGTCCTGACAAACTCTACCATCTGGTGAGCAAGATGTATGAGACAGGCGAAATACCCTCAGACTTCAAGAGGAATATAATAATCCCAATCCCAAAGAAAGCAGGTGTTGACAGATGTGAAAATTACCGAACTATCGGTTTAATAAGTCACAGCTGCAACATACTAACGCGAATTCTTTAAAGACGAATGGAAAAACTGATAGAAGCCGACCTATAGAAGCCGACCTCGGGGAAGATCAGTTTGGATTACGCAGAAATGTTGGAACACGTGAGGCAATACTGACCTTACGACTCATCTTAGAAGAAAGATTAAGGAAAGGCAAACCTACGTTTCTAGCATTTGTAGACTTAGAGAAAGCTTTTGACAATGTTGATTGGAATACTTTCTTTCAAATTCTGAAGATGGCGGGTATAAAATACAGAGAGCGAAAGCCTATTTGCAATTTGTACAGAAAGCAGATGGCAGTTATAAGAGTCGAGGGGTATGAAAAGAAAGCAGTGGTTGGGAAGGGAGTGAGACAGGGTTGTAGCCTATCCCCGATGCTATTCAATCTGTATATTGAGCAAGCAATAAAGGAAACAAAAGAAAAATTCGGAGTAGGTATTAAAATCCATGTAGAAGAAATAAAAACTTTGAGGTTCGCCGATGACATTGTAATTCTGTCAGAGACAGCAAAGGACTTGGAAGAGCAGTTGAACGGAATGGACAGTGTCTTGAAAGGAGGGTATAAGGTGAACATCAACAAAACCAAAACGAGGATAATGGAATGTAGTCGAATTAAGTCGGGTGATGCTGAGGTAATTAGATTAGGAAAAATAACTGATTATGGTCGAAATAGAGAGGATATAAAATGTAGACTGGCAATGGCAAAAAAAGCGTTTCTGAAGAAGAGAAATTTGTTAACATCGAGTATAGATTTAAATGTCAGGAAGTCGTTTCTGAAAGTATTTGTATGGAGTGTAGCCATGTATGGAAGTGAAACGTGGACGATAACTAGTTTGGACAAGAAGAGAATAGAAGCTTTCGAAATGTGGTGCTACAGAAGAATGCTGAAGATTAGATGGGTTGATCACATAACTAATGAGGAGGTATTGAATAGAATTGGGGAGAAGAGGAGCATGTGGCACAACTTGACTAGAGGAAGGGATCGGTTGGTAGGACATGTTCTGAGGCATCAGGGGATCACCAATTTAGTATTGGAGGGCAGCGTGGAGGGTAAAACTCGTAGAGGGAGACCAAGAGATGAATGCACTAAACAGATTCAGAAGGATGTAGGTTGCAGTAGGTACTGGGAGATGAAGAAGCTTGCACGGGATAGAGTAGGATGGAGAGCTACATCAAACCAGTCTCAGGACTGAAGACCACAACAACATGCACAGTGCTGATACATATAAAGTTTTTCATATAAGGTGTAAAATATTGCTATCGTTGTCAGCATTGATCCACTGGTAAATGACCTTGAGACAGCTCACAAGCTACGCAAGTGTAATGTTTGTTGCTTTCCGCGATATTTGCGATACCATTTTAGCTGAGTTCCGCAGCTCGTGGTCTTGCAGTAGGATTCTCGATTCCCGCTCTCTGGGTCCCTGGTTCGATTCCCGGCAGAGTCAGGGATTTTCCCTGCCTCGAGATGACTGGGTGATGATGTGTCGTCTTCATCAACATCATTCATCCTCATTACGGTCGGAAGAAGGCAACGGCAAACCACCTCCATTAGGACCTTGCCTAGTACGGCTCCTGGATCGTCCCCTACGCTTCTCGGAGTTTGGGACCTCATCATCACTGTAATATGTTAGAGGTGTTAGAGATCGTTTTGTGGAGCGGTGCGGTATCGATACGTTCTGATTACCATTTCCCTACGCCAAAATTCAGACAAATAATTACAGGATGGATTTCCAGCAGGAAAAGGTCTGTTTTAAATACAGTTGTCTTAGTTTATTCTGTTGTTTAACACTTTATGCAGCTCGCTAGGGTGCTTGTTCTATGGTTTTGTATCGTCTTATCGTCCCATTTTACCAATTCTCTCTTCCTTCGCGCCGCCCCCCTCCCATCCCCTCGCCCCACCATTGTTTACCCCTCTCGCTTCCATGCCCTCCCCCCCTTGCTTTCCGAGAGTTGTTCCCTTCAGTACTTGATGACTGCTACCTTTTGTTTTTAAATCTTAATTTACTTAACGTATCTGTGTGGTTATCTAGATACATCAAGGTGTTACGTACCGTTACGAGCCCTAAAATTTAGTATAGTATTAGAGACAACATAGTGTCTTCATTTCTGTCTTTGCTAATTGTGTTTAAAAACGGTTTTTATAGTTGTAAGTTGTGTTTAGTTTTGTTTCTGTTTCGATATTTTACGATTATTATATACTTTGAAAGGTGATATTCATTCAATGTTACACTATTTTGGTCCCTTTCCACACCATTTTAAATTCACAGTGAGTGCTGGTACGTGTCGCTATAGGATACGACTTCCGTTAGTGCACGCCACATGCTGCAAAATGCAAAGAAGTCACCCTCCTAATTGAATCGTTTTGAACAACAGATAAAAATGCATTTCAACAAAGTCATTACTTTTAATTAAACTGAAATTACGGTTAAAATAAACTATGACATAAGTGCATTGTGCTGCCACCTATTGCCAGGTACTCCATATCAGCGACCTCAGTAGTCTTAAGACATCCTGGGAGAGCAGAATGGGGCGCTCTGCGGAACTCACGGACTTGGAACGTAATTAGGTGACTGGGTGTCACTTGTTTCATAAGTCTGTACGTGAGACTTCCACACTCCTAAACATCCCTAGTTCCACTGTTCCCGATGTGATACAAGTGAAAACGTAAAGGGACACGTACGGCAGAAAAGCGCACAAGCCGACCTCGTTTGTTGACTAACAGAGACTGCCGACAGTTGAAGAGGGTCGTAATGTGTAATAGGCAGACATCTATCCAGACCATCACACAGGAATTCCCGACTGCATCAGGATCCACTGCAAGTACTAAGGCACTTAGGCGGGAAGTGAGAAAACTTGGATTTCATGGTCGAGCGGCTACTCCTAAGCTACACATCAATCCGGTAAATGCCAAACGACGCCTCGCTTGGTGTAAGGAGCTTAAACATTGGACAATTGAACAATGGGAAAACGTGTGGAGTGACCAGTCACGGTACACATTGTAGCGATCCGATGGGATGCCCGTTGAACGTCATCTGTCAACAGTAAAATTCGGAGGCGGTGGTGTTATGGTGTGGTCGTGTTTTTCAAGGAGGGGGCTTGCACCCCTTGTTGTTTTACGCGGCACCATCACAGCACAGGCCTCCATTGATGTTTTAAGCATCTTCTTTCTTCTCACTGTTGAAGAGCAATTGGGGGATGGCGATTGCATCTTTCAACACGATCGAGCACGTGTTCATAATGAACGGCCTGTGCCGGAGTGGTTACACGAAAATAACATGCCTCTAATGGACTGGCCTGCACAGAGTCCTGACCTGAATCCTACAGAACACCAGTGGGATGTTTTTGAACGCCGACTTCGTGCCGGACCTCACCGACTGACATTGATACCTCTCCTTGGTGCAGCACTCAGTGAAGAATGGGCTGCAATTCCCCAAGAAACCTTCCAGCACCTGACTGAACGTGTGCCTGCGAGAGTGGAAGCTGTCATCAAGCCTAAGGGTGGTCCAACACCATATTGAATATCAGCAATAACGACGGAGGGCGTCACGAACTTGTAAGTCATTTTCAGCCAGGTGTCCCATTACTTTTGATCACGTAGTGTATGTGTGTGATCTGCAGCTGAGAGCATTTGAATGACGTTGATACACCATCCACCAGGCATTGTTGGGTAAGGCATATGATGCTAAATATCGTATCGAAAGGGACAAAAAGGTCTCACTGCCATTACTAAGCCGTATTTGACCCCAAAACATTTCAAAGGTTTCTACGTACCCAAATGTTAGAAGTATCTGAAACTTGTAATGTGTTGCTTGTACAGGGTTATTACAAATGATTGAAGCGATTTCACAGCTCTACAATAACTTTATTATTTGAGATATTTTCACAATGCTTTGCACACACAAACAAAAAGTCAAAAAGTTTTTTTAGGCATTCACAAATGTTCCATATGTGCCCCTTTAGTGATTCGGCAGACATCAAGCTGATAATCAAGTTCCTCCCACACTCGGCGCAGCATGTCCCCATCAATGAGTTCGAAAGCATCGTTGATGCGAGCTCGCAGTTCTGGCACGTTTTGTGGTAGAGGAGGTTTAAACACTGAATCTTTCACATAACCCCACAGAAAGAAATCGCATGGGTTTAAGTCAGGAGAGCGTGGAGGCCATGACATGAATTGCTGATCATGATCTTCACCACGACCGATCCATCGGTTTTCCAATCTCCTGTTTAAGAAATGCCGAACATAATGATGGAAGTGCGGTGGAGCACCATCCTGTTGAAAGATGAAGTCGGCGCTGTCGGTCTCCAGTTGTGGCATGCGCCAATTTTCCAGCATGTCCAGATACACGTGTCCTGTAACGTTTTTCTCGCAGAAGAAAAAGGGGCCGTAAACTTTAAACTGTGAGATTGCACAAAACTTGTCAACTTTTGGTGAATTGCGAGTTTGCTGCACGAATGCGTGAGGATTCTCTACTGCCCAGATTCGCACATTGTTCACTTCACCATTAAGAAAAAATGTTGCTTCATCGCTGAAAACAAGTTTCGCACTGAACGCATCCTCTTCCATGAGCTGATACAACCGCACCGAAAATTGAAAGCGTTTGACTTTGTCATCGGGTGTCAGGGCTTGTAGCAATTGTAAACGGTAAGGCTTCTGCTTTAGCCTTTTCCGTGAGATTTTCCAAACCGTCGGCTGTGGTACGTTTAGCTCCCTGCTTGCTTTATTCGTCGACTTCCGCGGGCTACGCGTGAAACTTGCCCGCACGCGTTCAACCGTTTCTTCGCTCACTGCAGGCCGACCCGTTGATTTCCCCTTACAGAGGCATCCAGAAGCTTTAAACTGCGCATACCATCGCCGAATGGAGTTAGCAGTTGGTGGATCTTTGTTGAACTTCGTCCTGAAGTGTCGTTGCACTGTTATGACTGACTGATGTGAGTGCATTTCAAGCACGACATAAGCTTTCTCGGCTCCTGTCGTCATTTTGTCTCACTGCGCTCTGGAGGCAGAAACCTGAAGTGCGGCTTCAGCCGAACAAAACTTTATGAGTTTTTCTACGTATCTGTAGTGTGTCGTGACCATATGTCAATGAATGGAGCTACAGTGAATTTATGAAATCGCTTCAATCATTTGTAATAGCGCTGTATATCAAATCTTGTAGGGAGCGAAATGTGAACCAGCAATAATCCTTCCTGTGTATAGTAATGGTTCACTCTACTGAAGGCGAAGACTTCTCCACATTTCTTTTGACAGGCCCTATTGTAGCCGGATGTTTTGTATCGCCTGCAATACGAGGCACCTGTGACTGCAGCTGAGAATTATTTTCTCTCGAAAGAAAATAAATGAGAAAAATGTTGGGACGCTACGGGCATTAAATGTGCATATTTATCTGTTCGGGATAATCCCGACCCTGATGTAATTTCACGCCGTTCCCGCGAATCGGAAACAAAGGCGCGCCCATCACGCCGTTGCAATAAACGTGTCCTAAGGGACGGGCCGCCTCCTCCACCTTTGGCCTCGGCTTCAAAGTCCGGCACGTGAGACGTACGGCTTTAAAACGACAGCGATCACGCTTCGTGTGGTGACAACGGACTACTACCACTGTCTAACATGCGCAGTCACGACGCTCTCTGACAGGAAATTTGTTACCTATTTGTGATCTCAGGGGTTTTCTCTGTGTGATCGATTAATAGTGATCTCCCTGGTAATCAGACGAGCTGTTATTTCAATTTTCTGCTCAACATTTCGACAAATCACCCAACCGTCTTCTTCAGGTGTCGTGTGCACTCGCTGCCAGCACTCCATGCTGACTGTGAGCTATTTTAGGTATCGCGCCCCTGTTCATAGCAGAGTTCGAGTCCCGACCTCCACTGCGCGCTTTGATTCTCTTTTGTTTAACAGAGTACGCACTGATACTCTGTGAAACGCCAATTCCCTCCGCGTTTTCCAACTCAGATGGGTGGGATGGTCGGAGAGATCTTAATACATTGAGAGCCGGAACGCAAGCATTACTGAAATTGAAACTGCCATCTCTGTTTATTACGTTTTCCGACATCTTTATTTCCATAGACTCCTTAACTATGGTTCAAATGATTCAAATGGCTCTAAGCACCATGGGACTTAACATCTGAGCTCATCAGTCCACTAGACTTAGAACTACTTAAACCTAACTAACCTAAGGACATCACACACATCCATGCCCGAGGCAGGATTCGAACCTGCGACCGTAACAGCAGCGCGGTTCCGGACTGCAGCGCCTAGAACCGCTAGGCCACACCGGCCGGCCCTTAATTATGCTGCCCCAGCAACATGGCGTCTGCACCACATACTGGTCTCATTGTGTTTCATTTCCGTGATTGTATTCGAGGCAGTGCTGGGTGACAGCTGATTCACTTGGATGATTTGTTTTGGTGCGTCACGGATGTTTCTTACATCTTTCTACTGTTACGATAATCTGCCCAATACAAGTCACGCAATACTCGTTTGTCGGAGACCGAGATCATCTTCAGTATTACAAAAAATACTTTTATCTTAGCTGATGGGAATGGAATACACTGCATGTCATATTTCCATAGGAGTCTACCCTTCTTTCCGGATACTGGACAAGTATAAGTCATATTAGCCATTTCTGGCTTCTCCTCCTCGGTCTCAACCTCTTTCTCATGCGTCCTTGATTTTTCCTGCAACGCCCGTTCAGTTTGATGCTCTGAACACCCATTCCTTCCATGAACAAATCATAACTCTGATTTATTAGTGAAGGATGGCTCGAGGAGTGGAAACAGAGGTCAGTGTGTGCAGCTCATATACATGTACTGTGACCCAGGGAACCGTCCGGTCTTCTTTCAAATAACACACCGAGAAAAGGTAGCTGGTCCTCTTTTTATAGCTACATAGTGTATTTTACATCACAATAGATAGAGTGCAAATGTTTAAATGATCCAGGAACTCTTGAAGCTTCTCCGCTGCATGTGGTCACACCCAAGCACAAGGCAGGAGACGAGGTACCGGCAGAAGTAGAGCTGTGAGGACGGGGCCTGAATCGTGCTTGGATACCTCAGTTGGTAGAGCACTTGCCCACGAAAGGCAAGGGTCCCGAGATCGAGCCTCGGTCCGGCACACAGTTTTAATCTGCCAGGAAGTTTCATATCCGCGCGCACTCCGCTGCAGAGTAAATGTCATTCTGAAAAATTCTTACCTCATAGCCGGCCGTTGGGGCCGAGCGGTTCTAGGCGCTTCAGTCCAGAACCGCGCTGCTGCTACGGTAGCAGGTTCGAATCCTTCCTCGGGCATGGATATGTGTGATGTCCTTAGGTTAGTTAGGTTTAAGTAGCTCTAAGTCTAGGGGACTGATTACCTCAGATGTTAAGTCCCATAGTGCTCAGAGCCATCTTACTTCACGATGGTGTCGCCGCATAACGTTGTCTATTTATCTGCTCGTGAACGGCCCAGATTAGTGCAATGCTGGCCTATCTACTAATACTGGGCAACATTTGTCTGAGATCTCAATTATTTAAAAAACTGACTTTGCTTACTGACAGCTGGCCGTCTGATTACTAAAGAACACATGACTCTGATCTACGAAAATTTCTGAAATATTTAAATTTAAGTAAATTACGAGATCGGCTCTGGTAATGACTTAAGGCAAAATTATTCCTTTTTCTGTTGACTGGCAAAGATTATATTCTGAAAATCTTTTACATTACTGATAAACATCTGCAATCTATTATACGAAAAATTGAATCTTACAAATCAGGGTCAACTGTTGCTGACGAATCACAAAAAGATTGAAACAAATTCATATTAACATCTCAGACAAGTGACTTGACTACGCGCATGCCAATAAAAATGATAAAATTTACCTTACAATACATGGCTATGAACTGCGCTGTACGAGCGACAGATTACAACTGGCCTGTAACAGCGAGCTAATGCAACTGCTCTTAGCAGCAAGCGATTGCAACAACTGCCGAGACTGCTCCGACCTGCGACTCCATTTCAGCAAAATTATTTTCTGTCGCAGGCAGCGCGTGAGCAGTACATCGAAATTACATTTGCTCAAGCAGGGGGGTGAAACCATTACATAACCCTCCAGTGGAGGGTGAAACTTTGGCAGTGATGGTGAGTCAACTGGACTTGCCATGAGCAAAAATGTTTTCTATAGCAAATAGATACGAAATATTTAGTTTGCTAAGTCTACAAAATGAGTTTTACATAGTTACAGACTATATATGAAGTCATTGACAAATTATATAAGTACTGAGCATACAAAGGTAGTTGTGAATATTAAGAATCAGATAAAGTGCACATTCATTCACTGTCAATTCAAAGTCTTTACTAACTTTTATAAGAAGAAGGTGAGGAATGGAAATGATAGCATCATGGTTCTAGCACAGTGGGTTGCACATAGCTGCATTGAAAAGTCTGTATCTTTTCACAGAAGCACAACACCAGGCGTGACAGTCTAAAGGTCTCTTTCCCGAAGAATTTATCAATGTAGCCAAGTCACTGAAATGTAGTATCAAAATTGTATGTTGCTCTTTTGGTAGTACAGTAGGTACACCAAGCAGTAGGCCCATAATAACATCTCCATTGGTCAGTGTGATGGACAGCTTGATATGTCTACAGCACATTCTTGTAGAATCCATAATCTGTAAATCAAGGTATAATTAGGGCAGAAATCCTAATAGAGTGGTCCATGACCATGAGGATGGGCAGGATATAGGAAAGTCTCATTAACAGGTGATAACTGGGTCAGTGGTTGAAGGATACATTCAGTCTTATAAGATTTTGTGAAAACTACGTTATTTACATCAGTTCAAAGTTACAAAGTATAACCCGAGTTTCTGTACCATAATGTACGTAAGGTAAGCTCACATGAAAGTTCCATTGGCAGTTTTACATAGATATATACTTGATTTGACAAAATAAGTAGATCAAGAACAAAGAATTTTATGTAACTTATTTATGTGACTTTTAGGAAGCTTTACATTATAATTTTACAAAATGTTGTGGCGTTCAAAGGCCAAACAATAAAATTAAAACATTGAATAAGTATAACATAGAAATCATCAGTAGTTATATATTCTTAGCTGGAGAAGTGTTGGCACTCAGTGGCCTTTCAAAATTTCATTAACTGATACAGATGACATACAAATCATTATCCAGAAATAAGTGTTATTACATGTAGCATGGAGCTGCTAGTAAGTACATATAATATTGTGCAAGTGACATAAGAGATACCTAAGATGTATGACATTTAACGTAGCAATCAAGGTGCCTAGCCTAATGATACATACAGGTAATGGAATCTATACATAAGACAAGAACGAAATTATGAAACATATTTTGGACTAGCAATGCATTGCTTTAGGATTAATGGTTAATTGCTGGAAATAAAATGACTAATGTCATTTGTCAGCTGCAGCAAGTTTATCAAATAAGTAAAGTATATGTGATCACATTCATAAATGATAGAAAGAAGGTGGTAAAATAGAAGTAGTGTAGCAGGGTTAATAACTAAGTGTCTATAGCATATAACGTAAAAACATATTTCAAAAATGATCCTGATGACATGAAATGTTATTCATGGAGAAAATACAAAGTGGATTATTAAGATGAAAGAAGAAATGTATGCCTATTATGTAAAAAAGTAATAAACTCTGAATTAACAGGTAATGAAAAATAGTGTTTAATATGTATTCTAGCAATCCTCCACCCCCCCCCCCCAACCCCCCAAAAAAAAGATATTCCTTCATTATACTATGCGAGATGTGACATGCTGTAAAAAACGCTACAACAAATACTTAAATAACTACATAGTATCTCATAACTAAAGGGAGAACTTCATCATTATTATCATATGCAAAAAATAAACACTTCAGTATTCAGCACCATCATTTGTTTGTGTCAGCACAAGGCATGACTTCTCTAGTATCATTATCTTTGTATAACATTATTACCATCAGCATTCTCTTTCGTATTATTTCATTCTCATCATCATTTCACATATTATAGAGTTTCTTACATCTAACATACCTCATCACTAAAATTAATATATATAGTTGTACTTGATAGTCAGCCATAATCACGTCATACCCTGAAAGAAAAATAATTTGTGAAGACTGCTATCGTATGGTGTGTGTAGTATATTCTTGTTAATGGTTGTTAATTCCTATCCAATCACTTTTCATAGCAAAGTGTTGTTTTTTCCCTCTTTCGTTGTAATGATAAAATATCCACGTCAATTTACAGTAAACACTGTGGTTATTTATTTCTTTTACAGGGTATTGCTTTCTGAAAATGATGAATATGGATGAATATCTAGCATTTACATTATGGGAATAGAAAACTTATTTCTAATGATATGATCAGATATAACATAGCAAAATTATTTTTGTTTTATAACATACATCAAGGTTGTGCACACAGAATAGCATAATAGAAAAATGTGGTAGGTACAAATACATATACAAGAATATTTTCAATTTCTAATGATATGATCAAATATCATCATATGATCAAATATCCCCCCCATGAACCATGGACCTTGCCGTTGGTGGGGAGGCTTGCGTGCCTCAACGATACAGATACCCGTACCGTAGGTGCAACCACAATGGAGGGGTATCTGTTGAGAGGCCAGACAAACGTGTGGTTCCTGAAGAGGGGCAGCAGCCTTTTCAGTAGTTGCAGGGGCAACGGTCTGGATGATTGACTGATCTGGCCTTGTAACATTAACCAGAATGGCCTTGCTGTTCTGGTACTGCGAACATCTGAAAGCAAGAGGAAACTAAGGCCGTAATTTTTCCCGAGGGCATGCAGCTTTACTGTATGATTAAATGATGATGGCGCCCTCTTGGGTAAAATATTCCGGAGGTAAAATAGTCCCCCATTCGGATTTCCGGGCGGGGACTACTCAAGAGGACGTTGTTATCAGGAGAAAGAAAACTGGCGTTCTACGGATCTGAGCGTGGAATGTCAGATCCCTTAATCGAGCAGGTGGGTTGGAAAGTTTAAAAAGGGAAATGGATAGGTTAAAGTTAGATATCGTCGGAATTAGTGAAGTTCGGTGGCAGGAAGAACAGGACTTCTGGTCAGGCAGTACAGGGTTATAAATACAACATCAAATAGGGGTAATGCAGGAGTAGGTTTAATAATGAATAAAGAAATAGGTGCACGGGTAAGCTACTACAAACAGCATAGTGAACGCATTATTCTGGCCAAGATAGATACGAAGCCCATGCCTACTACAGTAGTACAAGTTTACATGCAAATTAGCTCTGCAGATGACGAAGAAATTGATGAAATGTATGATGAGATAAAAGAAAGTATTCAGGTAGTGAAGGGAGACGAAAATTTAATAGTCATGGGTGACTGGAATTCCTCAGTAGGAAAAGGGACTGAAGGAAACATAGTAGGTGAATATGGATTGGGGCTAAGAAATAAAAGAGGAAGCCGCCTGGTATAATTTTGCAGAGAGCATAACTTAATCATAGGCAATACTTGGTTTAAGAATTATAAAAGAAGGCTGTATACATGGATACTAAAAGGTATCAGATAGATTGTATAATGGTAAGACAGAGATTTAGGAACCAGGTTTTAAATTGTAAGACATTTCCAGGGGCAGATGTGGACTCTGACCACAATCTATTGGTTACGAACTGTAGATTAAAACTGAAGAAACTGCAAAGAGGTGGGAATTTAAGGAGATTGGACCTGGATAAACTGAAAGAACCAGAGATTGTACAGAGGTTCAGGGAGAGCATAAGGGAACAATTGACAGGAATGGGGGAAAGAAATACAGTAGAAGAAGAATGGGTAGCTTTGAGGAATGAAATAGTGAAGGCAGCAGAGGATCCTACAGTTAAGAAGACGAGTGCTAGTAGAAACCCTTGGGTAACAGAAGAAACATTGAATTTAACTGATTAAAGGAGAAAATATAAAAATGCAGTAAATGAAGCAGGCAAAAAGCAATACAAACGTCTCAAAAATGATATTGACAGGAAGTGCAAAATGGCTAAGCAGGGATGGCTAGAGGACAAATGTAAGGATGTAGAGGCTTATCTCACTAGTTGTAAGATAGATACTGCCTACAGGAAAATTAAAGAGACCTTTGGAGGAAGGAGAACCACTTGCATGAATATCAAGAGCCCTGATGGAAACCCAGTTCTAAGCAAAGAGGGGAAGGCAGAAAGGTGGGAGGAGTTATTGAGGGTCTATACAAGGGCTATGTACTTGAGGACAATATTATGGAAATGGAAGAGGATGTAGATGAAGATGAACTGGGAGATATGATATTGCGTGAGAAGTTTGACAGAGCACTGAATGACCTGAGTCGATACAAAGCCCCCGGAGTAGACAACATTCCATTAGAACTACTGACAACCTTGGGAGAGCCAGTCCTGACAAAACTCTACCATCTGGTGAGCAAGATGTATGAGACAGGCGAAATACCCTCAGACTTCAAGAGGAATATAATAATCCCAATCCCAAAGAATGCACGTGTTGACAGATGTGAAAATTACCGATCTATCAGTTTAATAAGTCACAGCTGCAAAATACTAACGCGAATTCTTTAAAGACGAATGGAAAAACTGATAGAAGCCGACCTCGGGGAAGATCAGTTTGAATTACGCAGAAATGTTGGAACACGTGAGACAATACTGACCTTACGACTCATCTTAGAAGAAAGATTATGGAAAGGCAAACCTACGTTTCTAGCATTTGTAGACTTAGAGAAATCTTTTGACGATGTTGATTGAATACTCTCTTTCAAATTCTGAAGATGGCGGGTATGAAATACAGAGAGCGAAAGGCTATTTAGAATTTGTACAGAAAGCAGATGGCAGTTATAAGAGTCGAGGGGTATGAAAGGGAAGCAGTGGTTGGGAAGGGAGTGAGACAGGGTTGTAGCCTATCCCCGATGCTATTCAATCTGTATATTGAGCAAGCAGTAAAGGAAACAAAAGAAAAGTTCGGAGTAGGTTTTAAAATCCATGGAGAAGAAATATATACTTTGAGGTTCGCCGACGACATTGTAATTCTGTCAGAGACAGGAAAGGACTTGGAAGAGCAGTTGAACGGAACGGACAGTGACTTGAAAGGAGGGTATAAAATGAACGTCAACAAAATTAAGTCGTGTGATGCTGAGGGAATTAGATTAGGAAATGAGACACTTAAAGTAGTAAAGGAGTTTTGCTAATTGGGGAGCAAAATAAATGATGATGGTCGAAGTAGAGAGGATATAAAATGTAGACTGGTAATGGGAAGGAAAGCGTTTCTTAAGAAGAGAAATTTGTTAACATCGAGTATTGATTTCTGTGCCATGAAGTCGTTTCTCAGAGTATTTGTATGGAGTGTAGCCATGTATGGAAGTGAAACGTGGACGATAAATAGCTTCGACAAGAAGAGAATAGAAGCTTTCGAAATGTGGTGCTACAGAAGAATGCTGAAGATTAGATGGGTTGATCACATAACTAATGAGGAGGTATTGAATAGAATTGGGGAGAAGAGGAGCTTGTGGCACAACTTGACTAGAAGAAGGGATCGGTTGGTTGGACATGTTCTGAGACATCGAGGGATCACCAATTTAGTATTGGAGGGCAGCGTGGTGGGTAAAAATCGTAGTGGGAGACCAAGGGATGAATGCACTAAACAGATTCAGAAGGATGTAGGTTGCAGTAGGTACTGGGAGATGAAGAAGCTTGCACAGGATAGAGTAGCATGGAGAGCTGCATCAAACCAGTCTCAGGACTGAAGACCACAACAACAACAACAACATGATCAAATATGACATAGCAAATTTTTTTGTTTTATAACATACATCCAGGTTGTGCTTACAGCATAGCATAATAGAAAAATGTGGTAGGTACAAATGCAGAGACAAGAATATTTTCAAGTGCAGAAATGCACACACAATATCACTATGTAGTGGCATAAAGAAATATGCACTACTCAAGATAGTGGGATATCATTATGTAAAAATGTCAAAGTGAACTGGTGTGGGTTATATCTTAAAAACTACATAGTATATACAGAGAATATTCTATTTTCTATAGGAAAATCATCACATGTACATTATAATGTGAATGTGCTAGATCTGTGATTACAGTAAGTGAACTGACCTAATAAGTTCAAGTTACTGGGAATTTGGCAAGAAAAGTTACGTTATTTATAAAATGTGCACGGTCTGATATTACGACAAGAAAAGCGACCTGTTAACTTCATCTTGCCGGACATTTGCCAAGAAAAAATATAGTCATTATCAGTGTGTGGTGACATAAATGTAAATGTAACAGGAAATGGCATTACAGTGTGACAAATCAGTAAACAACTTCATTCTATAAAGGCTTTGACGGTGGGACTATGGTGGTTACCTGTGACTTTTTGGTTCGTAAAGTTTCGATATGTACTACAACGGGGTGAGGAATGCTGAAGATTCTACATGGGCCAGCATATAGAAATTCAAATTTACTGCATCAGCTCTTTCCTCTATCGGATAAATAATGTGTGTGTACCAATATCTTCTGCTGTGTGGCACACTTGATATTGTTAAGCGCAATGTCAATTATTTCATGGTGACGTAGTCGATTTGATGTAGGAAAAGATAACAGTTAATTTATTTTATTGGTTGGTTCAACGTTCTTCAAAATAACAGTAGGAAATAACATAGTGGGTTTATTTGGTATATAATTAATTTCATCTTGGAACGAAAAAATGTGTGTGTCCCAATCAATATGTTTCTTATGGCAGTATATTCTACATAATTTACCAATTTCCTTCATCCACCGTTCAGAAGGGTAGGAAGAAGCATGATGTTTGGATATATAAATCGGAGAAACGTTTCTACCCTGTAGCATACGTGTCCATGTTGTAGATCGAAGTTGTGGTCCATTGTCGGAAATTACTTTCAGTACATGACCAACATGACGTAGAAAATGTTTTACGAATCCATTTGAAACAGATTCAGTAGTAGCTTTGGGTAGCGGAGCAAAGGTAAGAAATTTCGAAGTGAGTTCAACAGTAACAGAGATGTAACTAAAACCTCTTTTAGATCTAGGAATCGGTCCAAAGACGTCCACAGCGGCCATGTGCCTTAATTTAATGGGTACAATAGGATATGACGGTGAAATATGTGAAGTAGTGGATGATTTAGCTTTTTGGCAGATTTTACATGACGCTAAAACTGGTCGAATACGTTTTGTCATGTTGGCAAATAACAGTTCTGTTTTAGGATGAGAAACATTTTCTGGCTCCAGAATTGGCGTAGCTTAAATGAGTTTGCTAGATTAATTTGTTAAAAAGCTCTTCAGGAATGCAGATCAACCAGCTGTTGCTGTCAGGGCGAGAACGGCGAAATAGAATGTTGTTGCATACAGTATAATTATTTCTAATGTTAACGTTATTCCTGTCTTGCCAAAGGTATTTAATTTCTTTCCATACATTGCCTCTGCTCTGTTCTTTCGAAATATCTCGTAATGAGGACGAAACGAAATTTTCAAACGCAACTTGTGGAATATACGTGACGCTTAAATTCGTTTGGCAGAAGTTGGCTGCGCCGTCCTGCTGATTATTGCTGAGAGAACGGTATAGTGCGTCTGTTATAATATTTTGTGTACCGGAAATGTGAACAGTTGTAAAATCAAATTCCTGTAAATAAAGTTTCCATCTACTTAACCTGTAATGTGTGAATTTGGCGGAAAGTATAAACTATATAGCTCTATGGTCTGTGTAAACGGCAGTATGTCTTCCATCCAGAAAATGCCTAAATCTGGTAAATGCCCACACAACACATAATGTTTCAAGCTCTGTAACTGAATAACTCCCTTCATCAGGTGATAGAAGGCGACTTGCAAATACGATGTTTTTGATTACTGTAGTAACATCTTCTTCGATTTCCTGAAAAATGTGTACGCCTAGAGCGGTGTTAGAACTGCGTGTAGCAATGGAAAATTTTTGGGGGGATCTGGGTGTGATAAATGTGGTGCGTTCAACAAGGTATGTTTCAGATTAATAAATTCATAGTGCTTGGTTATCCCACGACCAAATGGTGTTTCTGCCTGTCAACTGGCCTAATCTAGGGGTGTCCAAAGCAAAGTAATGAATAAATTTACAGAAAAGGTTAATTAATCCTAGAGACATACAGAGTTGTTTCTTAGTCGTTGGAACAGTATGCCACATAAAGCTTGAAGTTTTTCAGGGTCAGGCGCAATGCCTTCTGCTGAGACGGAT
This sequence comes from Schistocerca serialis cubense, assembly GCF_023864345.2. NCBI lineage: Eukaryota > Metazoa > Arthropoda > Insecta > Orthoptera > Acrididae > Schistocerca > Schistocerca serialis. The sequence continues at coordinate 253,382,303 of NC_064646.1, read as the reverse complement.
GTTTTGCCAAAGTGCGATATGCTATGGATAACTGTGAGTCCTTACGCACGAAAAGTTTGTAATAGTTGTTCAAGAATGAAATTATGTTGAGACCAGTTGACTTCTGCTGTTAAATGAAATGAACGTTTGGCGTCATTGGCCGGGAGGCCGCCTTGGTGCAGGTCTTATTACATTCGACGCCACAATGGACGAACTAAGCTCCGGATGGGGATGAAATGATTATGAAGACAAAACAACATCCAGTCCCTGAAAGGAAAAGATCCCCGACTCAGCCGGGAATCGAACCCGGGCCCGTAGGACGGTAATCCGCCACTTTTGACCACTCAGCTATCGGGACGGACAGCTTCTGCTATAAGGATGTCGTCTACGTACGTTGTGATTATATCTCTAAGTTCTTTTAGAAGTATTGTGTTCATACCACGGATAAATGCTGCTGCAGAAATTAAGTCGAACGGTAATTAGTAAAATTGATAATAATCACCAAAACAAAGAAGAGCTGTATACTTTCTGCAGTTCGGATGGAGTTGAGCCTGCCAAAGCCCGAATTTGAAATCTAAGGTGGGATGGATAGCAGTATCATGAACTTCTGAAGAAGTTCTAGTGTCTGTGGGTGATCTGTTTCATTAATGGTGTCATTAACGTGACGAGAATCACGTACAAGGCGAAGTGAGCCGTCTTTTATCTTGACAATGTGAAGCGGGTTTATATATGGACTAACTGCCGGTTCAATAATGCCTTGGTCTAGCGTAGCTTGTTGTTCTTTCTTGACTTATTCTCTATGGATATAAGGAATAGGATAATGTTTGGCTTTAAATCTGTCGCGCTTTTTAACTTGAAATTCATGCATAGAAACGGACTTAGTACCAGGAATTTTGTCGATAACTGGGGCTTGCTGTAAAAGAATATTGAGTAGTTGACTACGATCGTCATCTGTATTTGCGCTGCTCTGTTTTACTTTCTCAGAAATCGTTGTATCACGTCGTAATCAAATTTGTCTGGTGTATCGTAGTTGTGTACATCCGTATCTGTAAAAAAAGTGGAATGCCAGTCTATGTTACGGGATGTAGAAATGACTTCTGTTCGATTAACTGCCTGTTCTTCTGCTGATATGTACGCTGAAATTTCACCGCAAGCTGTTCTTTTCCTTCTTTTAACATCAAATAAGACTTTTTGAAATCGGTAACTGCGTCGTGTTGTACCAAAAACTTCGTGCCTAAAATAACGTCTGTTGTTAATAATGGAACAATCCAAAATGTTGTGTGAAACGTATGACCTGCAATAAAAAATGATAAGTGTCTTTATAGTTTTATATCTACTCCTTCACCGGATCCTGCACCTCTTAGTTTACTTTTGCCTAGTGGTAAAGTAGGATAATTGTTATCGTTGTTACATTTGTTGAATGTGTCTTCATTTATTACCGAAATATGTGATCCAGAATCGATTACTGCTGAAAATGTAAATGATCCAATTTTTACTTCAATAACAGGGTGGGAAATAGTTTTTTGTATAACTAGTTTTCCATGCAAAGGCGTAACTCAGATAGCGTCAAAAGTAATGACATATTCGTGAACGAAATCATATGAATCATACGTGTTTCTCACGTTGCTGGAAGATGCAACCGGTACTGTATCTAGTCACATACTTTCTGGCGTGCTGTTATTTGCGGGAAGATGCTCTGGCTTTTCAACTATCTGTACTGTTGTGTTACTTCGTCCTGATGCACTAGGTTGAGGATGATATCGACTGTCTGGTTCATTCATCATAATCTGTGGTTGTGGACGAGTCTGATGCTGACAAAACGTAGTGTTATTAAATGTGCGTTGAAAACTATACTAATTGCTATTACGTTTGTCATGATAGTTTCTATTACACAGCGCGTTGCGATGAGAGTTGAAGTAATGGTTTTTCTGTTCATATTGGTTCCCTTGTTGTTGATCGTTACTGGTCGGCGGAGCCGATGCTATACGTGCAGGCGGCGTAACATCAAAGTTTGGCTGACCTTGGAAATTACATTATTGGTTAGGTATGCCCACCGGCTGGTTCTGTTGCTGTTGTGGGGAAAAGCCTCGATTGTTGCCAAAATGTGTCTGCGGGTGTTGATAATCTAGTTCTGTGAACTGCCCTGTACCTGCGACACACTACAACTGCTCCGTAGCAGTGAGCGATTGCAACAACTGCCGAGACTGCTCTGATCTGCGACTCTATTTCAGCAAAGATATTTTCTGTCGCATGCAGGGCGTGAGCAATACATCGAAATTACATTTTCTCCAACAGGGAGGTGCACCACTTACACTGTGTCTTCGCGATGGTATTTGAAATAAGTTACTGAAGCGCCAAAGGTGAGCTTCCAGACGAACACAGGGGTCTACTTTCTCTTGTTCCTCGGCGAACAGTTTTTAACTGGAGGTGAGGGCAAGAACTATCGCCCAATTATCCTAAGGGCTCATGTGTGCTGACAGAAGTAATATACAGAAACAGGAAAAAAATAAAATCTTTTTGAAAGTCACCAGAGATGCAGATCTGCCGCCGCACGTCATATTAGAAGCAGGACTTAAGCAAAATCAAGATGCCATCATAGGATTCGTCGACCAGGAAAAAAAGGGTTCGACAGTGTAAAATACTTAATATGTTCGAGATTCTGAAAAAGTAGGTGCAAAGCGTAGAGAAAGATTAATAGTAACAATATCTACATGGTGGGAAAAACCAAGAGCGAAAAATAAAACTGGGATGCCAAGAACAAAGCGTTGAGATAGATGCATAGTCTTTAGCCTGTGTCGTTCAGACATATGTCGAAGAATCAATACATGAACAACAAAGAAATCCGGATAAACGTGAGTAGGACTGGTGCACGAGTGCTCCATACAAATCTAACTGTGAATACAGATACTTCATCCATTCTGGGAATCGAGAGTTCGACAAGTTTTGTCTGTTATCCATATCGATACTGCAAAGATATCAAAACCTATGACATAAATTATCGCATCTTTCGATTGCACTGACGTAGGAACTTAAACTTAATACATCAAGAAGGGACCATGGACTTTAATGTGTGTCGTTAATTTCATCTTGGTAGACCTAAGCGTTCCTGACAAAACGGAGTCGTAAGAGACGGACAGGCAGTCAGGTGACATTACAAAAAGTATTTTTTTCGTGTGAGATAATTAAAAATGAATAATTTAAGTATTTCTTCCATACCTTTTACTGTAAAACCTAGCTTCTGCCAAATTTCATGATTCTAGGTCAACTGCAAATACCATTTAGATACAGGTGAGTGAGCCGTGTTGCAGCTCACGTTGGTGCCGTTGGTAGGTTCGCATAGTAATAGTGATAGTGGCGTCTCGTTTCCTTCTTGTGTTTACTGGCGCCACTACGTTTGCTAGCATTGTCTGTCCGCAAGTGGCTGCAGCAGTGGTTATCGATGTCTAGTACAGTGGTACTATCATTGAAGGGACATTTAGTGTTTTCCGGGTCAGGGTGTGTCTGGGAGTTTGGTTGGGACGAAGCAGCAGTGAGGTCCCACAGCACGAGGACATGATGGGGCCACTGGCAGCGCCCAGGCATTGCCGGATCGAGAGGCTGTAGTTGCGAGGGCCACAACCTCGTTGTCCACCTGACCCAAGACGTTTGAGTTGAGTTAAAATTAACCCAGTAGTGAAACCTCCACTATTTTGAGATCACGCCATTTGTTCGCACGTTGCTGCTTGCAGGGTCGCTGAGACGAAGAGCAACGAGTGGAGTGTTTGGAGTTGGCGAAATTAATTAGCTGTTCTCCACTTCTTATTATTAATCATTGAATTCCTTGTGTTAATTTTCTGCCTAGTGGCCGCTAACGCTCCAGCTACCCGCCCTGGAGGTTAGCGTTATTTCGCAGCAGAGTACCTTTCCTCGCCTTGCCGCTGCTGTCCTGTGCAGTAAGGCGTGTAGTTTGACAGCCTCCTTAATTGTGGTTCGGATATTTTGTTTCTTTTTGACTGCTTTGGTTCCTTCGGCTTGTGGATGTTCTAAACACCGGATTCTGAAGACGCAGTGCTGTCAGCAAGTTCTGCCTTGCCTGGGTTATTCCATAGTTGTAGCGGTTATCAGACGTTAGGTAGATTTTACATGAGTGATGGTCTGCATTTAAACTGTCACTAGTTTGAGTTGCTATCCAGTTAAGTGAATACAACTCTTCGCAGCCCGTCTCATCATTGAAGTTGAGCGACTTTCCCAAGTCGATCCTTTGAGCACTGTCTGAGGCTCACTTCTCTCTTGATTTGGTCAGATTGTGATGATTGCTTTTTTTAAAAAAAATGTATTCAGTTTTGAATTATTACTGTTTGGGCCCAGCCGACAAAGAGTATGAATTTCCTGTTAATAAGGTCTTCAGCCGTGAGTGTAACTTGTCTTAAGAAATCTTAATTGGACAAAATATCTTAACACTGAAATGTTGATGATTGTTCTTTAAATATCTCTCAAAGAAGTTTAATTGCTTCTCAAAAATTTGCTATCCAGGCCTTCAGCTGTCAAATTGTTTCTGGGTTATTACTATTGGGGCCTTCAGCCAACAAATAATTTGAATTTATGGTCAATCAGGCATTCAGCCGTCAGTGGAACTTGCTTAAGAATTTTTTTTTAATTAGACATTGAGTCTTAACAGTCTAATTTGATAATTGTTTCTTATTGTCAACTTTATTTGCAATTCTTACCAAATAAAGTGTGATTTGAAAAAGAGCTGAGCAAGCAATGGTAATGATTATGGCCCCGTCCACACCGAATCCTGCTTTTCCCTAAGTATCACGTCTCAGTGAGTAAGCTTGGGACTTTCAAAGTATGTAATATAATGACCAAAACTGTTGATTGCATTGACTTGGGAGCTTAATGTGTTTACTCCGCCAAGGGATCAGAGACCTTAGTATGTTACATTAATGTCAATTTGATCAAATCTATACGTTAAGCCGTTCTTGAGAAAAAATTGTCTTAACAGACAGTCGGATAACAAATGACAAAAATATTATTTTCGTGTCATATAATTAAAATCAACATTATTCGAATTTTCTCCCTAACGTTTCGTATGAAACCTTGCTTTTTGTCAAATTTCGTGCTCATAGGTCGACGGAAAATATCGTATAGCTTATGATCAGTGAGTTTGCGAGTATCAAAATATGTGACATAAATGGCCGTATGTTTAGACTGCACTTACGTAGCAACTTAAAAGTTTTACAACGCAAAAGGACCGTATAACTCAGTATGTTACATAAATTACAACTTAATACACTTACCCGTTACTCAGGAAAAGGGGTCTTAACAGGTTGACAGACGGAAAGACAGACAACAAAGGAGAATAGGAATATCCTCTAAGGATTCGATTTTTAACTAGTGAGATATGGAATGCAAAAAGGTTGAGGTGTGGGATTAAAATTCATGGTGCAAGATTCCCCGATGACATTGTTATTCTCAATGAAAATGAGGAAGACTTTCTGACCTGTTGAATGCAATGAACAGAATAAAGACAAACATGCTGAGCAATTGCAGAAATGAGGTTATCGTCAAACTTCGGAAAACTGGAGACCATGAAGTAGATGATGCGAAGGATTTATTGCTATTCTGGAGGCAAAATTACGATGACGGACGAAGCAAAAGGATATAAGAAGCTATCACAGGCAAAGAGGGCTTCGTGGCCAAGAAAAACCCACTAGAATCAAACATAGTGGTTAGTTTGAGAAAGAATTTTATAGTAACGTTCGTTTGGAACATTTAAATGTATGAAAATGAAGAATGAATTGTAGAAAATCCGATAAGGAAAGAATGGAAGCGTTTTGCATCGATTCAGTCAGAAGACTTTTTAAAAAAAGAAAGGGACAAGACTGCTGCAGTTCATCGTTATTGATATTCAACTTTAACGTCAAAGAAGCATTGAAAGAAATTTCGGAAGACGAATAAAACTACAATGCAAACACTTCCCAAGTTAAGATTTTAGACGTCATAGCCCCTGTTATCTGGTGTAGGTATGACTACCAAATCGACCGAATACTTAGGACAGAATATTACTCAGGAACAACCGAAGCAGAACTGAAGCTGATGAACATTACTAGAAAAAAGAATATTGAAATAAATCATATCTCGGAATGACTCATAGTGATATAACTCTCCTGCCTGTGAAATAAGGTCATACAAGATGTCGGAAGCAATGATTATATCAGAGGTAGAATGGAAATGGCAAAGAAGGAGTTCTCCTGTTACAAGATTTCGTAATGTAAATGAGGAAGAAGTCCCAGAAAGGCTACGTTTCGACCGCATCTTCGTCTGGAAGTGAAACGCAAAACAACCACAACTTTAAAAATGAAACCAGATACATTTAAAACCTGGCGCAATTGGAAAAAAAATTTTGAAAGTTGAGTGGACGGAAAAAGTACTTAATGAAGAATATATGACGACATAGTCAATTAAAGATCCCTACCAAAAAGAGGGTCACCTTAGTGGAGCATATGTTACAGCATCTACAGCGCTAGTTATGTTTTGCGCAGGTATGAGCAGTTGAGAAGAATAGTTAAGGTAGACAAGAAATAGAATAATCGTAGCAGATTATACAGTATGTTTTGTGTAGCACTTATGGCTCTGAGCACTATGGGACTTAACATCTATGGTCATCAGTCCCCTAGAACTTAGAACTACTTAAACCTAACTAACCTAAGGACATCACACAACACCCAGCCATCACGAGGCAAAGAAAATCCCTGACCCCGCCGGGAATCGAACCCGGGAACCCGGGCGTGGGAAGCGAGAACGCTACCGCACGACCACGAGATGCGGGCGGTAGCACTTATGTAGATGCGAAAATATCAGCATAAGGTTGGAAATGATGGTGGTCAGTATTAAGCCAAATGATAGACAGATAACTTCAAAAACAAAAACAAATTGAAAAGTGATCAGCCCAGTACGCAATGTGCCAAAAGTAAAGAACTTCAAAGAATGAGACTTAACCGTCGCAAAATTCGGTATTGCATTCTTTCCTCATGACACGTTATTGTCGAGGCAGCGAGTGAGATCCCTTTTGGACATTTCATTGCACTGAGGTGGCTCATTAGCAATACAACGGTCTAAGGCGAATGATGGCTCTACTGGTAAAGTACTATCTAGAATAGGCGTCACAGATAGAGCACCACTCCCTAGCAAAACATGTAATAAATAACTTAATAGCAACCTGCTTGCAGAAGTACGTATGCCCAAGAAAGTCTTCTGACAAGCAAGTCTTCCATTTGTGACCTCCATTCATTTCCTAGACTGAAATGAGTCCTTGTAACTAGCAGCTTTTCCTAATGAAAGGCTGCTCTTTACTTATCCTCACGCGTATCATTATTCCATTTCAGGTGCCTTCGATGGATTCAGCAAAATGGAGTTACAGAAATGTGAATTGAAAGCAATGTACTTGCAGACGCTCATGGCCTTACGCCGACGGTAGAGACATACTGGCTGCTAGCAGCTGATGACACTATACTTCTTCATTCGTGGACTAATTTGTACCTCGAAAATGAATGTCCTGGACCATGAAACACGCAATAGTTGCAACTGAACTGAGTTTTTTTGATGTCTTAACAATTTTCCCTGTCTTGAAAACGGAAATATGGTTACGTGCCAAGAGCTTCTAATTCAAAATGTTTTTAACTTGTAACTGTTTTATGATTACACTTCTTCTTAATTTGATTTCACTTCGTGACTGTCGGTGTGTAGTTCTCGAATACAGCACATTTAAATTTGAACAGAGTGCAGTTTCCTAGGTCTATGACCATTCTCTAGCTGGCATTAGTTATTCACACTTGTTCTGGAGCAATTTTCTAATTTCAGAATAAGATTGCAGCAAACACAACGTATATGCTGTCATTTGAAGATGGGATATGAAAATACATAACACCTCTTTTACGGGGCTGGCTACAGGCGAAAGACTAAAAAATGTTCCACGATACAACTCTGTCCCTTACTTGAAAACTATAATGAACACGAAAAGAAAGAAGACCAAAAATTCCCAGGAATGATTTTGATAAAATAAACTGTTCAAGTCAAAGGTCCTGGAGTGGCTGAAACGAACCGCTTGCAGACAGTATGTACTACAGTTTTCACTCATGCCACTAAGATCTATTCTAAAGGCGAAAACCATTAAAAACTGAGGATTACAGTGGAGTCATCCTTGTGGGGAATTACTAGCACAGGCAGCATAAACGGATCAAAGGACACGTTTTATTAAATGAGGCAATCAGGACTCCAATGAAAGTGAAATAGACGTGCGCAGGACATGTGTCTAGGTGAAACAGTAGTTGTTGTAGTTGGTGGTCGATGTCTTCTGACTGTTTCAGAGTGACACGAAAAGCCGCGACGACCACTTGAGAAGTCGGGTCCGCATAGCTGGACCGGTAAGAGCACTGTCCGCGAAAGGGGACGCTGTGGGTTCGAGTCCCAATTGAGCAGACAGTTTCAGAACTGCTCGCATTCCGTCGCTGTGTCAAAGGTTTATTCCGGTAGCAGTTCCCTAGCACTGGCTCATCTACATTATTTAATGAAAACTATCCGGTCATCTGTTAGCGGACATCAATATTGATTATGTTCACGCTTCGCATTTAGGACGACTTGAGTCTGCTGGAGACACGTGTGTGAATGCCTGCGGAAGAATGAAAGCTCATTATTTTTCATGAGACGAAGCGAGGAAAAGTACTTATGTTGGGTGCAGCGTTGTGGTGCGTGTTCGACGTTATAGCTCATCCCAAAGGTGCTCCATTGGGTTGAGGTCGGGACGCTGGGTGTTCATTTCAGGAATGTTGTTGTCTACGGACATCTGCTGCGCAAGTGCTGGTTTGCGACACGGCTTATTGTTATGCTGATGCAAATAGTCATTATTTCTGAAACCTTCCTCTGCTGTGCGTAGTACACAATGCTGTAAAATGTGGTCATATCGTTCCGCATTTAGCGATTTCTTACGCGGAATAAGAAGTGCAAACTCCAAATCCGAAAAACCCCTGTTTGCTTTATCACCATTTCATCCGCATCCTCCGCACTTGACTGTTGGCACCACACGTAATGGTAGGTAACGTTATCCAGGCGTTCATCGAACCTGTGCATCGGATTAACACAGGTTTAATCTCTACAAATCATTATTCATTGTCTAGTGACGTTGATCATTACACTTCCTCAAGCGTCGCTTGCCATTTTATTCGGAAATCTGTGGCTTATGAGCAGCTGCTTGACATTGTACCCCGTTATTCTAAACTCCTTGTCATTGTGCTCGCTGGCCTGCTGGTAGAACTCCTGAACTAGCGGATGATTGTTTCCGCCGATTTCATGCCAATTTTACAACCGCATTCCGCAGTGCTCGACTGTCATCGTCCGTTCATCTACATCTGCATCTACGTGATTACATTGCTATTCACAATAAAGTGCCTGGCAGAGGATTCAATGAAACACCTTCAAGCTGTCTCTCTACCGTTCCAATCTCGAAGGGCGCGCGGGTAAAACGAGAACTTAAATTTTTCTATTCTATCCATGATTTCTCCTATTTTATCATGATGGTCATTTCTCCCTATGTTGGTAGGTGTCAACAGAATGTTTTCACAATCGGAGGAGGAGTCTGGTGACTGCAATTTCATGAGAAGATCCCGTCGCAACGATAAACGACTTTGTTTTAATGATGGCCACTCAAATGTCTGCGGCGGTATCTCCCCTATTTCGCCATAATACAAAACGAGATGCCCTTCTTTGAACTTTTTGGATGTCATCCGTCAGTCGCACCAGATGCGGATCCCACACCGCACAACAATACTCCAGAATAGGGCGAACAAGCGGGGTTTACGCAATCTCTTTAATAGATTTGCACTTTCTAAGTGTTCTGCCAATGAACCGCAGTCTTTGGTTTGTTCTACTCACAACCTTATCTACGTGATCGTTCCAATTTAGATTATTTGCCATTGTAATTCCTAAGTATTTAGTTGAATCTACAACTTTCAGATTTGTGTGACTTATCACGTAATAGAAATTTAGCGGATTTCTTTTGGTACTCACGTGATTAACTTCTAACTTTTCTTTATTCAGGGTTAATTGCCACTTTTCGCACCTACAGATATCTTATCTAAATCATTTCGCAATTCGTTTGGGTCATCTGATGACTTCACAAGACGGTAAATGACAGCATCAGCTGCAAACAATCTAAGATGGCTTCTCAGAATGTGTCCTATATCGTTAATATAGATAAGGAACAATAGAGGGCCTATAACGTTTCCCTGAGGAACGCCGGATGTTACTTCTGTTTTACTCGATGACTTTCTATCTACTACTACAAAATGTGACCTTTCTGACACGAAATCACAAATTCAGTCGCACAACTGGACGATATTCCATCCGCAAGCACTTTGGTTCGAGACACTTACGAGGAACGGTGTCAAAACCCTTTTGGAAATCTGAAAAGTTAGTAAGTCAGGTCAGCCTATACTCCGTTCGTCATAAGAATAAACCCGATGCAAACAAACACAAACTCGATAATAGGTCAGAAGCCATAGCACACCTACACTGGTGTTGTTACGCTCTTGGAAGTAGGTCCTGCTTATGTGTGAGGTATCTTATTACTAAATTACGTTAAATGAAACTTTAAGGTATTCAAATGGATTAATAGCCATCAACTTATTTATTAATCACGCTTCAGCTATGTAACTTTTATTTCAAAAATTGTGTACAGTCACAGACTCTGCACTGTTGTGCTCTGATTATCGCACTGTTGATACGCACTATGATATTGGTTGGGCTGCTTACTTTTCCGAAGTGAAACACGCGTTTCGGAAGCATTATCACATTTGTGTGACCATTTCTATTTGTCAAGAGCATTTTCGCTCAAATGTTTTCATCCGCTTTGTGATTACAGGTAATCCTAATTGACTTCTGTACATATTTCAGCTAGTTATAGCGATACCCTGTTCAAGAACCACAAGAGGAGGAGGTATACTTGGGACAGCCAAGTGATACAGGAAGATTTCAGTTACATTACATCATGCTCAGACAGAAATTCCGAAATCAGATACTGAATTATGCCGATATAGACACATATCATAATGTAATTGTGATGAGAGTAAGCTGAAGATTAAGAGATTTGTCAGGAAGAATCAATACGCAAAAATAATGAGATATGAAAGTACTGAAGAATGATGAGATACACTAGAAGTTTTCTAAGCTTTAGACACACCAAAAAGGAATAGCTGAGTAGGCAGTGTAGTTGAAGAGGAAACATCTCTAAAAATTCCAATCACAGAAATTGGAAAGAAGCACATAGGTTCAAAGAAGGTAACTGCGAAGAGACCAAGGGTAACTGAAGGAATACTTCAGATGATCGATGGATGAAGGAAGTACAAAAATGTTCAGTGAAATTCAGAAATACAAGTCACGGAGGAATGAAATAAATATGAAATGCAGGGAAGCTAAGATGGAATGGTTGCATGAAAAATGTGAAGAAATAGAAAAGGAAATGATCGTCATATGGGCCGACTGCGCATGTAGGAAAGTCAAACCAATATTTGGTGAAATGAAAAGCAAGGGTGGCAAAATTAAGAGTGCAACGGGAATTCCACTGTTAAACGCAGGGGAGAGAGCGGATAGGTAGAAAGAGTACATTCGAGTCTTCTATGATGGGGAAGATACGTCTGATACGATAGAAGAAAAGATCCAGTATTAGAATCAGAATTTAAGAGAGCTTTGGAGGACTTAAGATCAAGCAAGGAAGAAGGGATAGATAACATTCCATCAGAATTTCTAAAATCATTGGAGGAAGTGGCAACAATACGACTATTCATAATGATGTGTAGAACGTGTGAGTCTGGCAACATAACTCCTGATGGTTCAAATGGTTCAAATGGCTCTGAGCACTATGGGACTTAACATCTATGGTCATCAGTCCCCTAGAACTTAGAACTACTTAAACCTAACTAACCTAAGGACATCACACACATCCATGCCCGAGGCAGGATTCGAACCTGCGACCGTAGCAGTCGCGCGGCTCCGGACTGAGCGCCTAGAACCGCTAGACCACCGCGGCCGGCATAACTCCTGACTTTCAGATAAATATCATCCACACTATTCCGAAGACTGCAAGAGACTATCAGCTTAACAGATCATACATCCTAGTTGCTGACATGAGTAATATGAGTAGAATGGAAAAGAAAATTGAGGAAGTGCTTGTTGACGATCAGTGTGGTTTTAGAAAGGATAAAGTCACGAGAGAGGCTGTTCTGGGGTTTTGGTTGATAATGAAAGCAAGACTAAAGAATAATCAATATACGTTCATAAGATCTGTAGACCGGGAAAAAGACTTTGACGATATAAAATGGTCGATGATGTTTGATATTCTGAGAAAAATAGTGGCAAGCTTTAGGGAGAGACGGGTAATATACAGTATGTGTCAGAGCCAAGAGGGAATAACAAGAGTAGACCACCAAGAAAGAAGTGCTCGAGTTAAAAAGGGTGTAAGATAGATATATAGTCTCTCCCCCATACTGTTCAATCTGTACACTGAAGAAGCAATGCTTGAAATAAAAGGAAGTATCATGGGTGGAATTAAAATTCAAGGTGAAACGATATCAATGATACGATACGCTGGTGACATTGCTATCCTGAGTGAAAGTGAAGAAAAATTACACGATCTGCTGAATGGAATAAACAGTCTATTGAGTACAGAATATTGATTGAGAGTAACTCGAAGGAAGACGAAAGTAATGAGAAGTGGCAGAAATAAGAAATTCGAGAAACTTAACATCAGGGGTGATGGTCACGAGGTAGATGAAGCTGAAGATTTCTACCACCTAGGTAGCTAAATAACCAATGACGGACGGGGGAAAGAGGACTTCGATAGCAAACTAGCACTGACAAAAAGGGCATTCTTTGGCAACACAATTCTACTAGTGTGAAATATACATCTAAATTTCCGGTAGAAATTTCTGAGAATGAACGTTTGGTGCACAGCATTGAAATATTGATTGTGGGGAAACAGGAACAGAAGAGGATCGAAGCATTCAAGATGTGAAGCTATGAACGAGCATTGAAAATTCAATGGACTAATACGATAATGAATGATGAGGTTCTTCGGAGAATGGGAGAGGAAAGCAATATGTGGAAACCACTGACAAGCAGAAGGGGCATAATGATAGGACATCTCTTAAGGCGTCAGCGGAAAATTGGAAATTTGTGGTAAGGACTATGGGACCAAATTGCTGAGGTCATCGGTCCCTAGGCTAACACTGTAATTAAACTAACTTACGCTAAGGACAACACACACACCCATGCCCGAGGGAGGAGTCAAACCTCCGACAGGGGGAGGCGCGTGAACATTGACTAGACGCCTTAGACCGCACGGCTAGGCGTCAGCGAATGACTTCCATGCTACTAGAGAGGGCTTTATTGGGCAAAAACTGTAGAGGAAAATAGAGATTGGAATACATCCAGCAAGTAGTTGAGGATGTAAGTTGAAAGTGCTACTCTGACGTGAAGAGGTTGGGAAAGCAGGAGAATTCGTGGCGGCCCGCACCAAATCAGTCACAAGACTGACACTTAAAAAAAAAAAAAAGTTATATTTGTCTGCAACTCCATCTGTCCGGCTGGTACAGTAACCGTATAAAGATTATTTTTGAATAAAGCTATTTCGTTTGCGAAAATATTGCTGAAATAGAGGAAACGTAGTTGGTAAGGTATGATCCTATCACATACGCCTGTAAACAAATATCAATTGTTTTCGCTGTACTATGTTCAGTGAAGCAGGATGTCTGCAGTTCTGAAAGTGTTGTGCTATCTCTGAACCACTTCACTTGCCGTCGTGACTGTACTGCTTTACATTTCAGCACTTTGTTTGACTGATCACTACGTCATTTATTCTTTCTTTTAAGGTTTGCTTATCAATTGGTGTTTATTGTCTAGGCATATGCCCCCGCTAGCTAGATGTGAACGGATGCTTATCCCACAGCATAATACACTACTGGCCATTAAAATTGCTACACCACGAAGATGACGTGCTACAGACGCGAAATTTAGGCGACAGGACGAAGATGCTGCTGTAGTGGGACGAAATTAAGCGTCACCCATCCACCAATGTCAGCCCAGTTTGCAGGTGACTATAAGTTTAATTTAGTTTTGCTTATGTATTTTTCTTAATATCTGTAATAGCTGTGAATTATCTAAAAGTTTTGTATTTTTTTTATGTGTTTCATGTACGGAGAGGGCGGCGCAACGAACGGAGACAGCATCTTCGTTGCCGCGACCAGAGAGGAAATTGCTGGCCGCTACACGTCGCGGGTCGACAGCCAAGGAGCAACAGAAGATCCTGGAACCGAGTTGTTGCGTCGTGCTTCTAAAAATTAAAAATGAATTTTTGTACTCTTTTTGTACAACAATGACGTCATATAGAGCGTAATCTTATTGAAAAGTCAGTCATTGTTTGTCAACGGTCAAGTTCACATCTGTATGTGTAGGAAGCTAATAAAATAGTGTATGCTACTAAAGTTGAAACACGTGTTCTGAGGATTTATTTACGAAGAATTATGTGAACGGATTAATAATATATTTGACAAGATTATTGATTCTGACAGCGTTCATCGAAACTTTGAATCTCAAAAGTTTATTTAATGTGTGATTCTGATATCGATTAGATCAAGATAACGTGTGTCAATATAATTTCTGAGGAGAAACAAACGAAATTTAAATCGAAAAAGTTTATGAAAACCAATTGGTCCCAGTGATGTAATTCTTTGCACACGACTCAACTGATGTTTTACAGTTTCGTTCAAGAACCATTCTATGACAATTTAAAAAGAATATAAATCATTTTGAAGTGGGTTGTAACTGACGTAGGTGACGAAGTCTGCACATGGTCATATATCAAACGAAAATCGGTTATAAGAAACTTACGTCGTTACACTACACTGTGATCTGCAAATGATTAGCTTTTCAGAGCATTTGCACAAGGTTGGCGCCGATGGCGACACCTACAACGTGCTGACATGAGGAAAGTTTCCAACCGATTTCTCATACACAAACAACAGTTGACCGGCGTTGCCTGGTAAAACGTTGTTGTGATGCCTCGAGTAAGGAGGAGAAATGCGTACCATCACGTTTCAAACTTTGATAAAGGGCGGATTGTAGCCTATCACGATTGCGGTTTATCGTATCGCGACATTGCTGCTCGCGTTGCTCGAGATCCAATGACTGTTAGCAGAATATGGAATCGGTCGGTTCGGGAGGGTAATACGGAATGCCGTGCTGGATCCCAACGGCTTCATATCACTAGCGGTCGAGATGACAGGCATCTTATCCGCTGGCTGTAACGGATCGTGCAGCCACGTCTCGACCCCTGAGTCAACAGATGGGGACGTTTGCAAGACAACAACCATCTGCACGAACAGTTCGACGACGTTTGCAGCAGCATGGACTATCAGCTCGGAGACCATGGCGGCGGTTACCCTTGACGCTGCATCACAGACAAGAGCGCCTGCGATGGTGTACTCAACGACGAACCTGAGTGCACGCATGGCAAAACGTCATTTTTTCGGATAAATCCGGGTTCTGTTTACATCATCATGATGGTCGCATCCGTGTTTGGCGACATCGCGGTTAACGCACATTGGAAGCGTGTATTCGTCACCGCCATACTGGCGTATCACCCGGCGTGATGGTATAGGGTGCCACTGGTTACACGTCTTGTTCGCATTGACGGCACTTTGAACAGTGGACGTTACATTTCAGATGTGTTACGACCCGTGGCTCTACCCTTCATTCGATCCCTCCGAAACCCTACATTTCAGCAGGATAATGTAGGACCGCATGTTGCAGGTCCTGTACAGGCCTTTCTGGATACAGAAAATGTTCGACTTCTGCCCTGGCTAGCACATTCTCCATATGTCTCACCATCTGAAAACGTCTGGTCAATGGTGGCCGAGCAACTGGTTCGTCACAATACGCCAGTCACTACTCTTGATGAACCGTGGTATCGTGTTGAAGGTGCATGGACAGCTGTACCTGTACACGCCATCCAAGCTCTGTTTGATTCAATGCCAATTCGTATCGAGGACGTTATTACGGCAAGAGGTGGTTGTTCTGGTTACTGACTTCTCACGATATGTGCTCCCAAATTGCGTGAAAATGTAATCACATGTCAGTTCTAATATAATATATTTGTCCAGTGAATACCCGTTTATCATCTGCATTTCTTCTTGGTGTAGCAATTTTAATGGCCAGTAGTGTAGTTCTCGAATGCCACTGAATCTGTTGTTAGTTTCCTTAGATATTTGATTACAAAGATGTATGATAGTCCCATATTATAACTATTATGTTCCCTTTATTTATTTTATGGAAATCTGATGTCTCACAAAGGCGAAACACGTCTTTAAAGAATATGAAAAAAATACGTACAAAAAAGACATTGTTTTTCAGTTCTCCTGTGAGATTTAGCAATTAGGAGACTTTTCCATTTCCAGTCTTCATTTGTGTCGTTATGGTACCGCGACTCGCAGCTGGGCCGCTTGCAGAGGTGTAATGGACAGCCCTTTGTGGTGGCTCCTTCGCGGCAAACGGTGCTTCCCCTCCCACAGGGACGGTCCCGCTGCTCACGAGGGTCCGAGAGTGAAAGTGGCTCCCAACTGTGAGTGTTTGTTTGGTTCATTTTTACGACGCTTGAGCGTCCTGTGAAATGTCGTGTGTATCTGCTCCTTCCCAGGCAACGGTAGAAATAAAAATTAAAAATAAGAACGAAAAACGAAAAAACGCTCAAAAGCGGATTAGGAAAGACGTATTTGACTGTAAGAAATACCACGAGGGAAAAATAAAATACGTGGAAAAGGAGCGCTAACGGTGGGGGAGCCGAGACCATCGCGTTGCGTAGAGAAGACGTTACTGCGGGTCAAGGATAACCACTTCCCGGCGTTGAAATTCCAGACGGCACCCACTTTGCGCTCCAGCGACTCCAGGTGGCAAGGAGAGGTGGGGGACGATCGAGCCATCTCAAAGTGACGATATCGTACTGCATTTTCGGTTCAGCGTTCTCAATTAAGTATAAAGAAATAGGGAAGACACGTCGACAATAGCAATCCTACACAGTGGCTCATGTTTTTTTAAAAAGGCAGTCTTTAATAGACAGTCATACAAATATCAAGGAAAGCTGCTGTAAAATTTTATGTTGCCGCTGGTGTGGACTATTTTCATCATTAACTGAAAAACTTTAAAGGTACGTCCCTGCAGGTGAATTTTCCATTCATGGAAACAGTGCCGCAAGTCTTCCTTTGTGGGTTCCTTCATCTCACCTTTCGCTTTTTCTTTTTTCCACTGCTTCAATGGACTGAAGCAGTGCTTCTTATAAAGCAGATTTGACCTCGGGGGATAAATAAAAATCATTTGGGGCTAGGTAAGGCGAATCAGATCGGTGGTTTAACAATGAGATGTTGTACTTAGAAACTTCTTAACAGACAGTGTCGTATCAGCCAGTGCATTGTCTTGATACAGAGGCAATACCTTGTTCTTCCGCAGTTCCTCACGGTAATAGTTTGCTTAATGGTCTAATCTTCAGGACTCCAGTGAAGATACACAGTTCCATGAACACTGAAAAAAAAATTATCATCGCTTTGAATCCTGGTTTGCTCATTCGAGCTTTTAACCCTCTCGGTGAATTTGGACCCTTCCACTGCATGGATTGGCGCTTAGTTTCAGGATCACAAATCACGATTCTACGTATGTTATCACTCTTTCCAAGAAATTAGGATCATTTTCTATGGCATTAAAAGTGTCGGGGAAATTATTTTCGTGAGCTTTTTTCTTTTTATGTTTGACCATGAAAATTTTCCGCACCAGTTTCGCACACACTTTTTTCCTCATGTTAAAACATATGTAAAATTTGCTTTATATTGTCTTTGTCAATTCCTACAGTTTCAGCAATCGATCGATTACTCGACCAACAAGCAGATACAATCAGATCACCTACTTTTTTCAATATTTTCATCAGTTTTTCATGTTGGTTGATGGTCGTCACGGGTGTGAGTCAGCTTCAGCATATTCTCCGCCATCTTGGGGAACGCTTTAACGACGTACGTGGTACACAGTTTGCCATACGCTTCACTCAGGAAAATATAGGTGTCGGTAGCAGTTTTCCCATGTTTCCTGGAAAACATCGCGACAGTTTGTTGCTGTATTATTACACGTTATTTTCCCACCAAAACAAAATAACAGCTTTACTTTAAGATAGCTAGTTCTCATATAAACTTGACAAGCTCGCAACGGAATTTATAACGTTATATTTATTTAAGAACTGAAACATGACTTTTGCTGCCGCGTATGTGCAATGAGAGGTTGCTAGTAGCGGGTTTAAAAACAAGATGATTTCCCTTTGTTCTAAATTATGATTTCTGATCTTTTTCTGTTGTCGTCAGATCTAAGAATTTTCTCTGTAAATTTATTAATGGGATGTTGCGTGTTTAGTTCTCCAGTAACCAAATGAATTTCATCTTTCACCTCATGTTTTTCAAAGTATTGTGAAGTGGTTCTCAGAAAATGAACTCACCATGAATTCTGCGAAACAACGTCTGTACAACAAATGGTCGTACTTGCAATTGATGTAGCACATGAACAGGAATCAGTAATCAGAGGAGGATGAAATTCGTCGTACATAATCCCCCACAGTAGGGGAAAAAAAGGAATGTCCATACCTAAAGCTCTAGAGGATAAAATTACATTTATTACCCATTACTAATTGCCATTGATTTTTTCAGTGCCATAAAAGTCTGACAGGTAGCAAATCATGTGTGACATGTAGCCTAAAATCAATAACACCATCTATTACATAGACGAATTTTTATTTAAAAACGGTAGACAATTAAAAAAACTAACAAGAAAATGGCTTTTAAAGAAACATGTATCATTAGGATTAAAAAACAATATTTTTATTGCTGTTAACGCTAGAGTGACTCATTCCACATTGTTTTAACAAAAGTATCGTTCAGAAGGTGTACGTAATGTGGAGCTAAGAGCAGTATCAAATTGTCGATGCATCTTTTGCAGTATATTACTTAAATCTTTACTGAGAGGGGTAGCACAGTCGTTAGCACACTGGACTCATATTTGGGAGGACGATGGTTCAAACGTCCGACCATCCTCATTTCGTTTTTCTGTAATTCCCTTAAACCACTTAAGGCAAATGCAAGGATGGTTCCATCGAAAAGGCACAGTATATTCACTTCTCTTATTACCTTGTTATCGATGAGACTTTAAACACTCATCTCCTCCTCCTCGTATTTTATCTCTCATGTTCGTGATTTCTTTCAAAAAATTATTTTTAGGTGGTTAAGAAAAATGTCGCTCAATGTTCTGTCAACTCTCTCTCGTTCTTCATCTTCTTCCGGTGTTCCAACCAGTTGCATTATGACTGTTTGCTCCTGGATTACAAGCAGACTGTGAAGTATTGTGAAAACTTTGAAGAGCCTCCTCATGTATGTCCTAAATGTTGTGAAATCCGCCGTCTTCCTGATTTCCCTGCAATTCTATTTGCAATATAATATGTGTCCTTGCTGCTCGGATGCCACCCAGACCGTGAAGTAATGTGAAATTCTTCCAAGTCTTTTTCTGTATGCTCATACGATGTTGAATTCCACAATCATTCTGGCGTTTCATTTGCTACTTGTTTTTTGCTTTATGTTTAGATGTCTATCTTCCGTACCGCTCCGATGACTATACTTTCATGCGATTATTGTTCACAAGCATCGTGTTTTTTGTGTCCCAGTAAAAAGTCGATACTTTCTCACAGCATGCAAATGAAATATAAATTAAGTAAAACGTTTTATACTTTGTAGATAAAGAGGAGGCAACAGTTAAAAGCGATTCATTTCGTTTTGCATGCCGCACAAACGATGAAGAGAAAGAGAGACGAATTCTGACGGGCGAATGTGCTGCCATCTGATGGGATTAAGGAGGACTCAATAGGTATGACATAAGCGGTCGACAGTAGTGATATCTTTGAGCGATGGTGGAAACCAAAATAGCGCAAGCGAGTTTTAAAATATGCAGCATAGATACCACTATAAAAGCAATAATTCTTCGTTGATATAGTTAATTATTAATTTCTTATTCTTAAGGATGTTTTTCATGTTTCTTAGTTGGAGAAATGAAATATGCTATCTCCTATGACATTGGTGGGGATATAGATAGCCGTACCGTAGGTGCAACCACAACGGAGGGGTATCTGTTGAGAGGTCAGACAAACGTGTGGCTCCTGAAGAGAGGCAGCAGCCTTTTCAGTAGTTGCAGGGGCAACAATCTGGATGATTGACTGACCTGGCCTTGTAACACTAATCAAAACGGTCTTGGTGTGCTGGTACTGCGAACGGCTGAAAGCAAAGGGGGACTACAGCAGTAATTTTTCCCGAGGGCATGCAGCATTACTGTATGATTAAATGATGATGGCGTCTTCTTGGGTAAGATATTCCGGAGGTAAAATAGTCCCCCATTCAGATCTCCGGGCGGGAACCACTCAAGAGGACGTCATTATCAGGAGAAAGAAAACTGGCGTTCTACGGATCTGAGCGTGGAATGTCAGATCCCTTAATGGCAGGTAGTTTACAAAATTCAAAAATGGAAATGGATAGGTTAAAGTTACATATAGTGAGAATTAGTGAAGTTCGGTGGCAGAGGAACAAGACTTTTGGTCAGCTGAATACAGGGTTATAAATACAAAATCAAATAGGGCTAATGCAGGAGTAAGTTTAATAATGAATAAAAAATAGGTGTACGGGTAAGCTACTAGAAACAGCATAATGAATGCATTATTGTGGCCACGATAGACACGAAGCCCACGCCTACTACAGTAGTACAAGTTTATATGCCAACTAGCTCTACAGAAGATGAAGAAATTGATGATATGTTTGATGAGATAAAAGAAATTATTCAGGTAGTGAAGGGAGACGAAAAATTAATAGTCATGGGTGATTGCAATTCGACGGTAGGAAAAGAAAGAGAAGGAAACGTAGAAGGTGAATATGGATTGGGGTTAAGATATGCAAGAGGAAGCCGCCTGGTAGAATTTTGCACAGAGCATAACTTAATCATAGCTAACACTTGGTTCAAGATTAATGACAGAAGGTTGTATACATGGAAGAACCCTGGAGATACTACAAGGATTCAGATAGATTATATAATGGTAAGGCAGAGATTAAGGAACCAGATTTTAAATTGTAAGAAATTTTCAGGGGCAGATGTGGACTCTGACCACAATCTATTGGTTATGAACCGTAGATTAAAACTGAAGAAACAGCAAAAAGGTGTAAATTAAGGAGATGGGATCTAGATAAACTGAAAGAATCAGAGGTTGTACAGAGTTTCAGAGAGAGCATAAGGGAACAATTGACAGGAATGGGGGAAAGAAATACAACAGAAGAAGAATGGGTAGCTTTGAGGAATGAAATAGTGAAGGCAGCAGAGGATCAAGTAGGTAAAAGACGAGGTCTAGTAGAAGTCCTTGGGTAATAGAAGAGATACTGAATTTAATTGATGAAAGGAGAAAATACAAAAATGCAGTTAGTGAAGCAGGCAAAAAGGAATACAAGCGTCTCAAAAATTAGATCGACAGGAAGTGCAAAATGGCTAAGCAGGGATGGTTAGAAGACAAATGTAAGGATGTAGAGACTTATCTCACGAGGGGTAAGATAGATACTTCCTACAGGAAAACTAAATAGACCTTTGGAGAAAAAAAAGACCTGTATGAATATCAAGAGCTCAGATGGAAACCCAGTCCTAAGCAAAGAAGGCAAAGCAGAAAGGTGGAAGGAGTATATAGAGGGTCTATAAAGGGGCGATGTTCTTGAGGACAACATTATGGAAATGAAAGAGGAGGTAGATGAAGATGAAACTGGAGATATGATACTGGGTGAAGAGTTTGACACAGCACTGAAAGACCTAGGTCGAAACTAGGCCCCGGGAGTAGACAAAAGTCCATTAGAACTATTGACAATCTTGAGAGAGCCAGTGCTGACAAAACTGTACCATCTGGTGAGCAAGATTTATGAGACAGGCGAAATGCCCTCAGACGTCAAGAAGAATATAATAATTTCAATTCCAAATAAAGCAGGTGTTGACAGATGTGAAAATTACCAAACTATTAGTTTAATAAGTCAGAGCTGCAAAATACTAACGCGAATTCTTTACAAACGAATGGAAAAACTGATAGAAGCCGACCTCGAGGAGGATCAGTTTGGATTCCGTAGAAATGTTGGAACACGTGAGGCAATACTGAACCTACGACTTATCTTAGAAGAAAGATCAAGGAAAGGCAAACCTACGTTTCTAGCATTTGTTGACTTACAAGGGAACCTCCCCATCGCACCCCACTCAGATTTAAAGTTGGCACAGTGGATAGGCCTTGAAAAACTGAACACAGATCAATCGAGAAAACAGGAAGAAGTTGTGTGGAACTATGAAAAAATAAGCAAAATATACAAACTGAGTAGTCCATGCGCAATATAGGCAACATATAGGACAATTTTAGATGATGAGCGCTGTGGTCTCGTGGTTAGAGTGAGCAACTGCGAAATAAAAGGTCCTTGGTTCAAGTCCTCCCTCGAGTATAAATTTTACTTTCTTTATTTTCGCAAAGTTAAGATCTGTCGGTTCATTCATTGACGTCTCTGTTCACTGTAATAAGTTTAGTGTTTGTGTTTTGCGACCGCACCACAAAACCGTGCGATTAGTAGACGAAAGGACGTGCCTCTCCAATAGGAACCGAAAACATTTGATCGCAAGGTCATAGGTCAACCGATTCCTCCACAGGAAAACACGTCTGATATATTCTTTACGACACTGGTGACGGCATGTGCGTCACATGACAGGAATACGTTGTCGACGCACCTAACTTGCACACTTGGCTAATGGGTAAAAAGATTCTTCTACCTTGACCGATTTAGGTTTTCTTGTGGATGTGATAATCACTCCAAAAAAAGTGATGAAAACATAAGAGTTTGTCACATAAACTGCATCAAATGAATGCAACAGTTTCAGAGTCGCACAGTTTTGCCTGTGCTCTGTCAAAACATATGTTTTTTACGTTTTCAAATGTTTCCGTGCGTAGACCGTCAAATTCTGTATATGTCCAAGCAAATCTGAACATGTCCTGGAATTTTGGAGAGCGAAGTTGATTATGTGTGAGTGCCTGAACTTTGATAATTATCTGAAAATAAAAAATTAAAATTTTCACCCGAGAGAATATTTGAACCAAGGACCTGGTGTTCCACAGTTGCTCACGCTAACCACTGGACCACGGCGCTCGTGAGGTAACACACGCCTCGATGTTGCATACCTCGCGCATGGACTACTCAATTTGTATATTTTGCTTATTTTTTTCATAGTTCCACAAAACTTCTTCCTGTTTTCTCGATTGAATTGTGTTCAGTTTTTCAAGGTCTATCCCTGTGCCAACTTATAACTAAATCTGAGGGGGTAGCGATGGGGAGGTTCCCTTGTTAGAGAAAGCTTTTGACAATGTTGACTGGAATAGTCTCTTTCAAATTCTGAAGGTGGCAGGGGTAAAATACAGGGAGCTAGAAGCTATTTACGATTTGTACAGAAAGCAGATATCAGTTATAAGAGTCGAGGGCCATGAAAGGGAAGCAGTGGTTGGCGTGGGAGTGAGACAGGGTTATAGCCTCTCCCCGATGCTATTCAATCTGTATATTGAGCAAGCAGTAAAGGAAACAAAAGAAAAGTTCGGAGTAGGTATTAAAACCCATGGAGAAGAAATAAAAACTTTGAGGTTCGCCGATGACATCGTAATTCGGTCAGAGACAGCAAAGAACTTGGAAGAGCAGTTGAACGGAATGGACAGTGTCTTGAGAGGAGGGTATAAGATGAACATAAACAAAAGCCAAACAACGATAATGGAACGTAGTCGAATTAAGTCGTGTAATGCTGATGGAAATAGATAAGGAAATGAGACACTTAAAGCGGTAAAGGAGTTTTGCTATTTGGGTAGCAAAATAACTGATGATGGTCGAAGTAGAGACGATATAAAACGTAGACTGGCAATGGAAGGGAAAGCGTTTCTGAATAAGAGAAATTCGTTAGCATCGAGTGTAGATTTAAGTGTCAGGAATTCGTTTCCGAAAGTATTTGTATGGAGTATAGCCATGTATGGAAGTGAAACATGGACGATAAATAGTTTAGACAAGAAGAGAACAGAAGCTTTCGAAATGTGGTGCTACAGAAGAATGCTGAAGATTAGATGGCTAGATCACATAACTAATGAGGAGGTATTGAATAGAATTGGGGAGAAGAGGAGTTTGTGGTACAAATTGACTAGAAGACGGGATCGGTTGGTAGGACATGTTCTGAGGCATCAAGGGATCACCAGTTTAGTACTGGAGGGCAGTGCGGAGGGCAAAAATAGTAGAGGGAGACCTAGAGATGAATACACTAAGCAGATTCAGAAGGATGTAGGCTGCAGTACGTACTGGGAGATGAAGAAGCTTGCTCAGGATAGAGTAGCATTGAGAGCTGCATCAGACCAGTCTCAGGACTGAAGACTACAACAACAACTATGACATTACAGACACGAAAAACGTTTTGATATAAAATTTAATGAAAGATACGACACTGAGCTTTAAAACTTTACGAGAGACAGTAAATAACGAATGTACGCTGGTAAATTGGAATGACATAACATAATGCAAGTAAGTAATAGTTGCCTTTGTTCACTCCTATTGCATACGTACGTTTTCCTTTCTTGTATTAGTTCTGTCTAGCTAATTCTGTTTAGGTAATCTTGTTTATTTCCCTTGTCGATGTCATTCTGATTTATTAAATTAGTATACGTCTTAAGGATTTAATTTTCGTCAGTCTTTTTAAGTTAATGTATGCTGTAAGTGCGAAACTAGTGACTACTCGTTAGATAATAATGTATTGCTTACAAGATGCAATAGTTGTATTTAGTTTCCTCTCTTTCTGCAAACTCCTTAGTGAGACAACAATTTTTGTGATCATTGATTGGGATAGAAGAAACGAACTCTGGAAGTCCTGGACCACAATTTTAATTCGTAACTATATCTAGAGTGTGAAAATACTAGTTCGCTTTGGGGCAGCTGTTTCAGATGTGATTGGTCAGCATCTCAACTGCTCGAGCCATTGTGATATTAAGATGGCGATGCTGGTGTTCTATCTCTTCTAGAGTAATCGGCTCAGATAACGTCACCAATGCTTTGCACAGCCAGAAAACATGGCAGTCGTAAATAGATACCCGAAAATGGTCTGCGTCCTCCGTCAGGGGCGAAATGCCCAGTCGAGGTTTTGTATCCCTAAAGTATTCACATCCGTTTGGTAATGACTGATATTTAACGTTTCGCCACCAGAGGAGTTCTACACGTGTTACAAACAGTGCAACTCTGAAATAACAGTAGAGAAGAAAACGTCTCCAATGTCACGATTAGGCGCCAGGAAACTAAGCGGTAGAAGTCAACGACAGCAGCATGAAGTTCTTTCTGTCAAAGCTTTGATTCATCCTCACGTAACTTTTAATACAAAATTCTCCTTTAATCACACTTAATTTGTGAACTATTGTACAAACAGTTACGACATGACACTGTGTATTATAAATTTGAAACAAACATGTGCTTAGTACGCTATCTGCTGCCTAGAGAAGATTTTTTTTTTTTTGGTCATCAGTCTACTGACTGGTTTGATGCGGCCCGCCACGAATTCCTTTCCTGTGCTAACCTCTTCATCTCAGAGTAGCACGTGCAACCTACGTCCTCAATTATTTGCTTGACGTATTCCAATCTCTGTCTTCCTCTACAGTTTTTGCCCTCTACAGCTCCCTCTAGTACCATGGAAGTCATTCCCTCATGTCTTAGCAGATGTCCTATCATCCTGTCCCTTCTCCTTATCAGTGTTTTCCACATATTCCTTTCTGCGTAGAACCTCCTCATTCCTTACCTTATCAGTCCACCTAATTTTTAACGTTCGTCTATAGCACCACATCTCAAATGCTTCGATTCTCTTCTGTTCCGGTTTTCCCACAGTCCATGTTTCAAAAGTGGCTCTGAGCACTATGGGACTCAACTGCTGTGGTCATCAGTCCCCTAGAACTTAGAACTACTTAAACCTAACTAACCTAAGGACATCACACACATCCATGCCCGAGGCAGGATTCGAACCTGCGACCGTAGCAGTCGCACGGTTCCGGACTGCGCGCCTAGAACCGCACAGTCCATGTTTCACTACCATACAATGCTGTACTCCAGACGTACATACTCAGAAATTTCTTCCTCAAATTAAGGCCGGTATTTGATATTAGTAGACTTCTCTTGGCCAGAAATGCCTTTTTTGCCATACCGAGTCTGCTTTTGATGTCCTCCTTGCTGCGTCCGTCATTGGTTATTTTACTGCCTAGGTTGCAGAATTCTTTAACTTCATTGACTTCGTGACCATCAATCCTGATTTTAAGTTTCTCGCTGTTATCATTCCTACTACTTCTCATTACCTTCGTCTTTCTCCGATTTACTCTCAAACCATACTGTGTACTCATTAGACTGTTCATTCTGTTTAGCAGATCATTTAATTCTTCTTCACTTTCACTCAGGATAGCAATGTCATCAGCGAATCGTATCATTAATATCCTTTCACCTTGTATTTTAATTCCACTCCTGAACCTTTCTTTTATTTCCATCATTGCTTCCTCGATGTACAGATTGAAGAGTAGGGGCGAAAGGCTACAGCCATGTCTTACACCCTTCTTAGTACGAGCACTTCGTTCTTGATCGTCCACTCTTATTATTCCCTCTTGGTTGTTATACTGTCTCTCCCTATAGCTTACCCCTACTTTTTTCAGAATCTCGAACAGCTTGCACCATTTTATATTGTCGAACGCTTTTTCCAGGTCGACAAATCCTATGAAAGTGTCTTGATTTTTCTTTAGCCTTGCTTCCATTATTAGCCGTAACGTCAGAATTGCCTCTCTCGTCCCTTTACTTTTCCTAAAACCAAACTGATCGTCACCTAGCGCATTCTCAATTTTCTTTTCCATTCTTCTGTATATTATTCTTGTAAGCAGCTTCGATGCATGAGCTGTTAAGCTGATTGTGCGATAATTCTCGCACTTGTCAGCTCTTGCCGTCTTCGGAATTGTGTGGATGATGCTTTTCCGAAAGTCAGATGGTATATAGCCAGACTCATATATTCTATACACCAACGTGAATAGTGATTTTGTTGCCACTTCCCCCAATGATTTTAGAAATTCTGATGGAATGTTATCTATCCCTTCTGTCTTATTTGACCATAAGTCCTCCAAAGCTCTTTTAAATTCCAATTCTAATACTGGATCCCCTATCCCTTCTAAATCGACTCCTGTTTCTTCTTCTATCACATCAGACAAATCTTCACCCTCATAGAGGCTTTCAATGTATTCTTTCCACCTATCTGCTCTCTCCTCTGCATTTAACAGTGGAATTCCCGTTGCACTCTTAGTATTACCACCGTTGCTTGTAATGTCACCAAAGGTTGTTTTGACTTTCCTGTATGCTGAACCTGTCCTTCCGACAATCATATCTTTTTCGATGTCTTCACATTTTTCCTGCAGCCATTTCGTCTTAGCTTCCATGCACTTCCTATTTATTTCATTCCTCAGCGAAGATATACGTGAACGCTAATCGTGAGTTCCGCGGTTCGAACACCGACGAAGTAGAGAACTCCAAAGACTCCTGACACGACCTCAACCTTTGAGGAATCTTTCTGTGCACATGTAAGGTATGCTGTGAATGCACGCTTGTGAGGAAATTACTGTAACCTGTAGGTTATCTGAAACAGGACGAAGATCGTTGCGAAATCGATTGAGTCAGAGTGGTGACTAAGGCTCGAAGATGTTTCGAGAAATCAGTAATTATAATACCACCTCAGTACGGAATTGCCATCTTCACTGACTTTTCTTGCAACCCGTGACGCATGTGTTACTGGAAATGAGGAAACATTTTTGGTATTACTAAGTAGCTTTGACCATTTGTCCTACATTGCATTACACTTTTAACTGTGCATTTCGGTGCTCGGTATCGAAGGAACCTAATCGTCTAAATACTTGGTGCCATACGTTTCGCCATGTATTACGAAGTAAATGGAGTTAGTTGTCGTAAAATAATTTTCGGTTGCTATTTCACTTCTGGATGTCTGTTGTCACTGCTCATTGTAAGATGGTGTTTTTTTGAGTCGTCGGTCTTCGTCTGACTGTTTTGAAGCGGTCCGCAAATAATTCCTCTTCTGCGGTAACCTCTTCATCTCAGAGTAGCATTTGCAACCTAAGTGCTCAATTATTTGTTGGATATATTCAAATCTCTGTCTTCCACCACAGTTATTACCCTCTGCAGTACCCTTTAGTACCATGGACGTTATTCCATGATGCCTTAACACAAGTCCTACCATCCTATCCCTTCTTTTTATGAAACCCTTCTTTTATGAAACACACATTAGCCGTTATGCATTAGGATTCTGGAATTTCAATAAATAGTTGAAAACCACTTCTCTACCTCACTAGTAATCATTAGAATTCTATTCATTCTTATTTCTCGACAGTCGCTCAGATCATAAGAGTTAGTTGAATATGTCAATAATAATTTAGATTTCTCTTTACAGAAATGATGGCGATTTGTCACTTTCTGAGAGGTACCGTAAATCGTTCCTGTTAAAGTAACTGAGTCTGTGTCAAGTCTGGTAACACGTTAATGTCCTTATGTGATTTGATTTATGCTTCAAAATAATCCGAGTAAGTTCATTATGTGATATGATACAACTTATGAACAACTTCTACAGCCTAACTCAGTATTCAGTGCTGAGTAAAGGAATGTTTTCGTACGTTCGGTGGCAGCCTGTGTGGTAGACTGTTACCAGACAAGTCGAAGTGGCTGTGGACCCTATTGCAACTAAAATCCGTGCCTGAGTCGACATTTTGACGGGAATAATAAAAGTGTTAAGTAACAAAATACACACGAAAACTAATACTGACGTGTGGTTCAGGGTGATACCTAAGTGTCCATACAACTTCTGAAAGCAGTGGCTTGAATTTTGAAACAGCCAGTATATTTACAACATATCCTTCCATCACTGGACTTCCATGTTACAATGGGATTTTACGCTTATGTTTATGCACAGATGTGGCACACATCAGTTTGTAGTGGATAACGGGTATCAGACATGGTGAAAATAGAGTTTCGTGGAGTAGTTCACTACATGTCATGTGGACTTCATATGCTACACTATCTGATCAAAGGTATCCAGACACCTGGCTGAAAATGACATACAATTCCGTGGTAACCTCGCTCGGTAATGCTGGAATTCAATATGGCGTTGCCCACCCTTAGCCTTGATGACAGCTTCCGCTCCCGTAGGCATAAATTCAATCAAGTGCTGGAATATTTCTTGGGGAATGGCAGCCTTCTCTTCACGAAATGCTGGAATGATGACAGGTGTAAATGTCAGTCGGGGAGGCCTGGCACGAATTGGACGTTTCTATAGGATTCAGACCCGAACTCTGTACAGACCAGCCCATTACAGAGAGCCTATTGTCGTGTAACCACTCCGACACAGGCTGTGTATTATGAACAGATGCTCGATCGTGTTGAAAGACTCAATCACCATCCCCGAATTGCTCTTCAACAGTGGGATGCAAGAAGCTGCTTAAAACATCAATGTAGGCCTGTGCTGTAATAGTGCCACGCAAAACAATAAGGGGTGCAAACCCCCTCCATGAAAAACACGACCACACCGTAACATCACTGCCTCCGAAATTTACTGTTGGTACTGCACACGCTGGCAGATGACTTTCACCGGGCATTCGCCATACCCACACCCAGCTTGTCATAGGATCGCCATATTGTGTGCCGTGATTCGCCACTCCACACAACGTTTTTCCACCGTTCAGTTGTCCAATGTTTAGGATCCTTACAGCAAGCGAGGCGTCTATTGGCATTTACGGGCGTGATTTGTGGTCTATGAGTATCCGCTCGACCATGAAATCTACCAAGTTTTCTCACCTCCCGCCTAAGTGTCATAACACTTGCCGTGGATGCTGATGCAGTTTGGAATTCGTGTGTGATGGTCTGGATAGATGTCTGCCTATTACACATTAACCTTCTTCAACTGTCGGCGGTCTCTGTCAGTCAACAGACGACGTCGACAGGTACGCTTTTGTACTGCACGTGTACCTTCACGTTTCCACTTCACTGTCACATCGGAAACAGTGGACGTAGGGATGTTTAGGAATGTGGAAATCTCGCGTACAGACGTATGACACAAGTGACACCCTGTCACCTGACCACATTCGAAGTCCGTGAGTTCCTCGGAGCGCCCCATTTCTCTCTCTCACGATGTCTAACGACTTCTGAGGTCGCTGATACGGCGTACCTGGCAGGCGGTGGCAGCACACTGCACCTAATATGAAAAAACGTTTGTTTTTGGGGGTGGTCGGGTACTTTTGATAACATAGTATACATTAGCTAGTTTCTTGAGCCTGTTTGCAAGACAAGCATAAATCACTGCTCTTTTGCCTCCACCAGGGCAATTAACAATCTTCTGTGTAACCAGTGGTAAAGCTGAAGTGTAGAGTCTGTAAGAAAGATATAAATAATCATGACTAATCATCACAACGTGAGATAGTGTCCTCTACGATTCTTCGATACTTCGGTTTAGTAAGAGTTTGAGACAAATATGGTTCTTCTGTATAGGAGACTGCAAGTGGAACACTAGTGCTACTCATTGTTGAGTACTGCTCGAGTGTTTGGGTTAAAGGAAGACATCAAAACAGTTCAGATGCGGGCTGCTAGACTTGTTACCGCCGGCCGGGGTGGCCGAGCGGTTCTAGGTGCTACGGTCGCAGGTTCGAATCCTGCCTCGGGCATGCATGTGTGTGCTGTTCTTAGGTTAGATAAGTTTAAGTAGCTCTGAATTCTAGGGGACTGATGACCTCAGAAGTTAAGTCCTATAGTGCTCAGAGACATTTGAACCATTTTGAACTTGTTACCGGTAGGTTCGATCAACACATAAATATTATATGCTTCGGGTATCCCTGAATGGTCTTAGCTCCCTGAATGACATTCTTTTCGATGAACGCTATTGAGAAAATTCGGAGAACCGGCATTTGAAACTGTCTGAAGAACGAGCCTACTGGCGCTAACGTACATTACGAGTAAGGACCAGAAACATTGTAAATATTGGGGGTAGTATGCTGGTGTAAAGATAGCTGCTTTTCTGTCGCTCGGTTTGCGAGTGGAACAGGAAAGGAAATTATTGGTAATGGTAGAACGTAACCTCCACAACGCGCCGTACGGTGGTTTGCAGAGCACGTACGTAAATCTAGGTGTAATGAGCATGAAAATTAGGAACCAGGTAATTTCTAATAAGCTACTTTGGTAATCTTGAGATAACTCATTTACTGAGGAACTAATCACGCTGTCAACTAGAAAGGTCTTTTTTCCTGCTATCCTCCTGCAACCTTGAGCTTGTGTACTACGCGTTGAGTACGTGGCCTTGTGAGCGTCTCCTTCTATGCATGACTTCAAGACAGGTAGCTAAATATTTGCGCTGACAGGCTGCACCACTCTTTACGTAAGCCTTGAAGTAGCTGTGAACGCAATGGTTAAGTCCAAGAGGAGGTTTGCGCACAAGAGACAAGTCTCGGTTCTACGTGTGATCCTTAGGCGAAATCTTTTTCCCTTCGGTTTTGACATCGTCACCAACAGTTGATTCAATTTAGCGCGTTACGTTCATTTCAGTTTATTGATGAGGTCAATAAAATGTCTGTGCAATACAGCTGTATTGCTGTAGCAATACAGTATATACTGTCTTATGCTTCAAACTGACTTTTCGTTTCTTGCCAAAAGTAGTTTTCAGAATTTTAATCTGTTTTTCATCTTTTTTTCAAGTTAATTAAACTGCTTTATAGCCATAGGGAAAAACACATTATTTGCGTCTTGCACATACGTATAGATGCTAAAATTTAGAGAAATATCAAAACAATCGAGCTCGTTAAGAAGAGGTAGGTAAGAGCAAAATCAGATAAGAGCTCGCATAATAGCAGAAATAAGGAAATTCGTTATTGCATATGTATCACGTTACACTTCAAACTATTTCGGAAGAGAATTATGAGGTGTAAAGAAATTCAGCAGCTTTCGTTTATAGAAAGAGAAAGTGACAATATTAAAATCAATCTTTTTCGTGTACTTCTGCAGACCCATGTTTTACCTCTGGCTTCACAACGTCATATTTCCCTTAACGTGTTTCGTATTATCTTTGTCACATCTTTCTCATCAGCTGCTTCCCACTTTGAGTGTATCTTTAAGTAATAAAAAATAAAAGAGCGGTGGACTACGATTTAAAATAACGTCGAGACCGAGGTAATTAGAAAATATTTCTTTTGCCCAGTCTGACGAAAGCTAGAATGCCCACTGGATAGCTTTTAGCTTCCTACCAATTCCTATGAGGCATTATTTTCTTCAGCAGGTGAGAAACGGCATGAGAGTTTCAAGATATGACAATTGTCTACTTCATCTGCTTGAAGTCATATGGCAAAATATTTTGGATCTATGCTGTTTTGTCGAAACCTGAAATTTTGCAACCGTGGCTGTGTAGAAAATACAGACTGATCCTTGCAAAGTACAAAACAGCAAGCAGCCACTATTAATAATACTTTTATACCCACAAATAGCGCCGTCACCTGTTTCGAACCCATTAGACGGATAATCACGTTTAGATGCCCTTATAAACATAAGAAAATTTGCATCTGAAAGTGGACAGCCATCTCAAGAAGAAATCGTCGGTCCCAAACAGTAACAGCGCTATTTCTGTGAATCATCATCATCAGTTATCTGCTATATTAGCAGGTCCTTTGCCTCTCCATTTTCTGCGATCCATTGCTTCCTTCTTAAGGCTTCTGTATGTTGTACCGTCCATCATGTCATCCAGTATCTGGAATCTCTTCCTTCCTCGCTTCCTTTTCCCTTCTACATAACCTTCTAAAACTGTTTTTATCAGTCCGTCATTCTTTCTTAATATATGCCCAATCCAATTTCTTTTTCTTCTCTTTATTACATCTAGTAACTGCCTTTTCTCTCCCACTCTTCTCAGTACCTCTTCATATTTTACTCTGTCCATCCAACTTATTCTTTCCATCTTCCGCCATGTCCAGATCTCAAAAGCCTCCAGCCTTTCTCTGTCTTTTTTCCTCATAGTCCATGTTTCAGCGCCATATAGAAGAACACTCCATACAAGACATTTTATGAGTCTCTTTCTGAGTTCCCTGTCCATACCGCTGCAGAAGATTCTCCTTTTCTTATAAAACGCCTCTTTTGCCATTGCTATCCTTGTTTTAATTTCTGTGGTGCACTTCCAGTCGGTGTCTATCCTGCTTCCAAGATACTTAAAATTTTGCACCTGTTCTAGTGTTTCTCCATTCAGCACAATTTTTATTTCCTTATTTCCTCCTATTGCCAATACTTTTGTTTTATTTGTGTTAATTTTCATTCCATATTTTTTTCCGTTAGTTGCAATGGTGTCCACCAAATCCTGTAATTCTTTTTCCCCTGTGAATAAACAGCATTATTAACAGTTGCGATTTGCTGTTTTCTATTTCGGACCAAGTTGTTTTAGCTAGAAGAAACGTTCTTAACCAAGTTGTGTGCCACTCAGTGTGTGTTAGTTTCGCTCTTACTCTAAAAGTAGAAACTGATGTAGCTTCTATTCATGTGGCTTGAGATACCTATTTTATTGCGTTCACGTCGCTAGCAGTGTATGGATGACAATTACGATCTGTGCAAAAACTGGAAAGAAAGACGAACAAATATATCAGATTTTATGTCATGGGTGTATGCTGGAAATTAGGTTTACGAATAACATAACAAACTGCTGTGCATCATTTCGTGTCGACACAAAAACTTGTTCAGGTGAGCCGTCAGTGGACCCTAGGAAGAAAAAGAATCTTCATGTTGAGACTATATATTTTTCTTTTGGAAAACGTATGGAGTACTTTGCAGCATACATTCCACATACTCATCAAGAGTTCAGGGTGGCTAGTGATGAGCTACAAGCTATCCAGTAAAAATCTATGTAACCATCTTCTCCGGGCGGATATAAGCATATATGCAGGGAAGACCCGTGTGTAGTGATTCGCCGATGTCGCGTGGTACCCTGTAATATCTTACCAAATGCGCTGCTAACTCTCGGCGGAATTTTATACTATATCCTGTTCATGTTTCAAGCGTCCGTTGAAAGTTCCGCGAGGCGATTTGTTGTATTGTTTTGAAGGTAATGGAAAAAATCGATTTTGTCAAGAATTTATTCTATCATTAAATTCGGTTTACTTGGGATAATTATTATTTATAGTAAGTATTTTGATTAAGTCAACTCTGTGTTTCAAGATTTTAAAATGTGTTAGGCATCCTGTAATCATATTTTTCTAGCCTGAGAGAGACTGGGGCAAAATAGTCGCGCTTTTCTTAGAGGAGATCGCTCTGCCCCAAACATACTCAAACGTATGACTCGAGTTTTGTTTCGCAGGTCACTCTTGGCCAAAACCGCGCAAAACTTCACAACTAGGCTGTTAAAGCATTGAGAAGAGGTGGAATGGGCTGGAAGAAACTCCGTCTCTCCGTCCTAACAGGCCTGGGAAGGCCCAACGGTACCGACTGGCCGTCGTGTCATCCTCTCAGCCCAAGGACTCACTGGATGTGGATACGGAGCGGCATGTGGTAATTGCACCTATCTCCCGGCCGTTGTCAGTTTTCGAGACCGGAGCCGCTACTTGTCGGTCAAATAGCTCCTCAGTTTGCCTTACAAGGGCTGAATGCACCCAATTCGCCAACAGCGCTCAGCAGACCGGACGGTCACCCATCCAGTTGCTAGCCCAAGCCGACTGCGCTTAACTTCGGTGATCTGACGGGAACCGATGTTACCACCGAGGCAAGGCCGTTGGCCTGACTGAAAGAAAGCAAGTAAAATATTTCGTATTCTCAGAATGACACTGTGAGACGAGTTCACAACTTAAATCGAGACGCAACAGAAGACAAAAAAAGTCCTTTGTTCCAAGCGACCTCTTTTCACTCCAGAACAGGAGAATGAACTTGAAGACTATCTTTTGAAAATGGAAACCACGTGCTTTGGCTTTGCAGTTAGAGTTGTCAGAAGTTTTGCTTTTCAACTGGCCGAGAAAACCGAACATCCTTCCAACAAGGAATCAGATGTTGTTGAGTAAGACTCGTTCTGTGGATAGAACTGACACTGGGATCGCCTGAAGCGAAATCTGTCGCTGGAGCTCAGGCCTTTAACAAGCTTGATGTAGGTAAATTTTTCTACGTATTAAAAACCCGCAAGGATGAAAACCATCTGCCTCATCCAATCTTTAACATCGATGAGACACACTTTTTAACGTGAAATTCGTCAAAAAGCCGCACAATTGGGATGCTAATTTATCTGATTTTCGCAACAAGTTTCAGCAGTTCATTATGTCATCTTCAGGACTCATAGACACCTCTCAAAAATAATCGGTATAGGTATACTGAGGTCATATGTTTCTGGACGTCGTGATTTCGTAGCTCAAGGGCTTCCTCCGAAGACTTGACTGCAGTATGCTACAGAGAAGTCTCTCCACAACAATCATGGACCAGAAGTGATCCAATAAGAAGTGAGCAGATCTTTTTGCGAAGCGTGTCTGCGTGATCCTGTAACAGAAATTGATGGGTTTAAAAAATGTGGCATTTGTCCTTTTAAACCTGATAGTTCTGAAGAAGCAGATTTTTCTGCCTGTTTGCCTACTGACAGACCTCTTATTTATGAATATAGGTCTATGTTTTCGTATTCAGAAATCCTGGAAACTGAACCAGTTCCCTCTACATCCTCTGATAATGCGCCACATATTCCATCTCCAGTGTCACCGCAGCCCACTACCCAAATCCGTTGATATTCGTTCGCAGGAGAGGAAAAGGGGCTGAGCTGTTATCGTAGCAAGCAGCCCATGTAAGCAACAGCTGACTGAGAGAAGAATTAGAAAGCAAAAAAACAAAAGGAAAACGAAATGAAGAAGAATGTGCAGAGCACAACAAAAAGAGAGCGGAGGAAACTTGCTGCTTTCGATAAGCAAGGAGAGACTAGCACCATGAGGAGGAAGGCGTCTTTTTTAGGGAGGATACAAGCAGCGAGGGTGGAATTGAAGAAGATGAAGCTGAATGCAATTACAGATGGTCGACAAACGCTGAAGAATGGGTAGGCCAACGTTGTTCATCTTGTTGTGAATAGTCTCTTGAAGACTGTTATGGGAGTTGACGATGACTACAACGATTTCACACGTGATTTTAGCATAAGCAAATATAGGAAGCAGACTCATGCAACTATTACTTCATTTCCCTTAGAAAATGTTGTATAAAAATGTTAATTTCAAAAAGTTGCTTTATGTCAATTTCAAAAAGTTGATTTTAGATTTGTTAGCGATAATGTTTTCACTTCACTTAGTAACTCTTATAGGCATATGTAGAGTATATTTGTACTAAAATTAATTACTTCACTGAAGTATGGTTTCCTTTAAGCGTAGAATCAATTATTTAATATTATTTGCATTGTTTCACCAAGGGACCACATTACCTAGGGTCCTGGGGCAAAATGGTCACTGCGCAGACGTTCAAATTACCTTATTAACGTAAATGTGTCTATGTGTGTAACACTGGTAAATAATTATTTCAATATATGTATATATACATCAACAGTTCCAGTGATGAAGTTAGAGACAGTAAGTCTGAATGAAATGTCAAATGTAGTGCTTTCTTTTTTAAGGTTACCACATTGCCCTGAGCTCCCCTACACTGAAGGAAAAAAATCGCAGCACCTAGAAGGAGTTTCGCGACCTAAACGAAAGTTGGTAGGCGTGTTTCTACACCTAAAAGGTGATGTCTAATCCAATTTCACGTCAACCGCATAAGAATGTCAAGAGCAGCGTCACCATGAGGATGCAAATCAGGTATTCTTTAAATACACTCTGCAACGGTTGTGAGCGTTAGTTACCTTTGAGAGTGGACATGGCGAGCTGACGTGAGTCAAGATGGCCTTTAAGGCGACAGAGAATCCTCGTGTTATAGCTCTACGGGAAGCTGGAGGTTACTTCTGCGGTATTGCAGTAAGTCTTTGTAGGAATGTAGCCGCTGGACATGACTGCTGGCAGCCGTGGTCACGGGAATGTGCGGTGGCAAGAAGAGTAGACTGCGGACAGTCACAAGCCACTACCGAGAGGGAAGACTATTGTGTTCGGCATAAGGCTCTGTGGCAGCAGCTATTTCAGCACCAGTTGGCACCACAGTGACACAACGAACTGTTACAAATCGATTACTTCAAGAACAGGTCCACGCCATTTGCGACTTCAATGGTGTCAAGCAGTATCTCGTAGGAAGGCAGAATGGAGGACTGTTGAGCTTTCTGGTGACTGTTGGCTCTTCCTCGATGCCAGTGAAGGCCTTGATTGGGTCAGAAAGAGGCCCGTTGACGACCTGCAATCAACTTGTCTGCCAGATAGACGCACTTGACCTACACTCTGAGTAATGACACATTTTTCCCAAGGAAATTCCCCACTGGCTGTATCAATGATTTTTATTAAATCCTCAGGCACTTCACCGATAAGTGGTGCGAAACCGGTCGCAGATTTAATAAAAATCATTGATACAGCCAGTGCGGAATTTTCTTTGGAAAAATGTCGAAGTATGGCTGTGGTTGCCCGCCCTACAAGATGGCACATCGACTGCACCATGACTGCTAGTCTCAAGTCAGTCTGGTGATTCGACCTTCTGTGCTGCAATTCATGAACAGCATTCCAGAGAGTGTTTTCCGACAGGATAAAGCTCGCCGACATAACCACTGTTGTAACCCAGCGTGCTCTGCAGTTTGGCGACAGGTTGCGTTGACCTACTCGAACACAAGTTCTGTCTGTAATCGAGCAGCCGGCCGGTGTGGCCGAGCGGTTCTAGGCGCTTCAGTCTGGGACCGCGCGACCGCTACGGTCGCAGGTTCGAATCCTGCCTCGGGCATGGATGTGTGTGATGTCCTTAGGTTAGTTAGGTTTAAGTAGTTCTAAGTTCTAGGGGACTGATGACCTCCGATGTTGAGTCCCATAGTGCTCAGAGCCATTTGAACCATTTTGTAATCGAGCACATGTGGGAGATCATCTGACATCTGCTCTAACGTCATCCACAAACACCATTAACCGTCTCTGTATGGCCCGACCAAATGCTACAGGCTTACAACTCCATGTCACAAACTGACATCCGGCACCTGTACAACACAATGCAAGCTCGATTGCACGCTTGTGTTGAACAATTTGGGGGGGGGGGGGGCTATAACGGTTATTAATGTAGCAGCATTTCACGTTTGCGCCTATATTGACCTGAGATCTTGCAATGTTAATCACTTAAATACGTTTCCTAGACATTACTCTGCACTAACACCGGTGAAGAACCTAGAGAATTTATGTAACATGGTATCACCATAAGTATGCCACTAACCAAATCTGTTTAAGTGCTTCCAGAAACCCCCTATTTGTACACTTCTTCTAACCCAAAACTGATTTTCACCGAAGTCTGCTTATACCACAGTCTCCGCTAGTAATCTGTGTACGCATTTTGTATCCACGACTTCCATGAACTAACGGTTCGGTAACATTCGCACATGTCCCCACCTGTCTTCTCAGGAATTTGGTAGATCTCGTTTCCTTGAAGTCTGAGTGTATTGTCAGTCCCGTATATCTTCCGTAGCTGTAGAAATACTTTCATCATATTATTCATAGTAGTACAAAAGCAGTAACAAGTTACAAACAACAATGAGTCGCTGCTGTGCTATGTTTTGTACTCTGTCGCAATAGTGGATGTCTACAGCGTTCTACTTGCGAAGGCCGACAACTTACCTTATTACAGGATGCGTCCTCATGAAGCTCTGGCAAGCCGAGGCGATAGAAATTTTAATTTCCAACATATTTCTCGGCATTGTGGTGGGTTATCGTTACCGCCCAAAGGGATTGTAGCCACATGTTCACCATCATTTCTGGCCTCTGTTAACCGGCAATATTTGCGGCTGTACATTTCCGCCCAGAACTGTTCACACGGGCCACAAAATAACAGCCAAACGGGCAAGCACGAGTTAGTGGAAGTGAGAGTGGCTATCCTGTTTCTGCACTCCACAAGGTAAAAAGTTAACAAGGAAAAGAAAGATTGAGCATCATTCTTTTTTAAGTGAGGAATTCGTAAAACTTTAACTCATGAACAGATGCATACATTTTCCATACTGTTGTAACACGATTTTTAATATCCCGTAGAAAAAATTCGTCCGAGAATTGATAAGACCTTACCGCAATGAAAGACTGGATGTGAGGTACAGCCAGAATGGCGGTAACTCTTCAGTTTTTGATTGTTGGTGATTCATGCAGATGTTTGGTCTGTGTCTTTTAAGTGTATTTCTCATTTATATGAATGCTAGCACCATTCATTAGGACGCTTTGCAGGAACGTTTGAAATAACAATCAAATTTTCATCTTAATATTTCCTCGTAGTTCACTAGTTCAATGAGATAACCATTAATTTTATAAAATTGATCCATTTACTGCCATTGGGGTAGAGAGCTTGAAAAGCAATGTACACAAATACTATAATAACAAAATAA
The DNA here is from genome assembly GCF_023864345.2 of Schistocerca serialis cubense. Classification (NCBI taxonomy): domain Eukaryota; kingdom Metazoa; phylum Arthropoda; class Insecta; order Orthoptera; family Acrididae; genus Schistocerca; species Schistocerca serialis. The sequence goes on along the minus strand of NC_064646.1, from coordinate 253,342,634 downwards.
GGCCAAATGTGTAATTGACGCCTATGAACACGAAAACCCACGTTAGTAATTTGACCAAGCTATGCAGAATACAGTTGGGGCCCATTTCAGAACATCTGCTAAGACTGTAGCAAGGAGAAAGTGCTTTTTCGCTTTGTAGGGTTTGTATGTATTATTTCCTGTGTTCCTTTTATGTGGTCGATCATATACGTATCACATTTATACACTTCTTGCTTCTTGCATTTGCTCACCTCTAGAAAGTAAGTGCCAAGTAGGGGTAGCGTCCTCGATCCTGGGTTCGAACCCCACCATCGCTTGAAATTCGTATAAAAACCGTCACCATTGGCGGCCAAAGACTTCCGGCATAATAAGTCACCCTCATTCTGCCAACGGCCTTGTTGAAGAGGGCGGAGGAGCGGACAGAGGTTCAGGGGCACGCTGTTGTTCTTGGGTTGGGAAACTGCCATTAACGGTGATAAACAGCAATGATCAACAGCATGGGAATGCAGGAGGCAATGGAAACCACTGCATTAAAGACAAATAATATCTATCCACAGGACATGCGGCCTGTAACTGAAAAAGTGTCATAATGATTTCTCCATTGGCAAAAGATTCCGGAATTGTTATCCATTCAGAACTCCGGGAGCGGCCTGCCAAAGGGGAGGGGACCATGAGAAAAAGACTGAAAAACCAACGAAAGGATAACGTTATACGAGTCGGAGCGTGAAATGTCAGCAGCCTGAAGATAGCAAGGAAACTAGAAACTCTGGAAAAGGAAATGGAAAGGCTCAATTTAGACATAGTGCGGCTCAGTCCGGTGAAATGGAAAGGAGACAAGGATTTCTGGACAAATGAGTATGGGGTATTATCAACAGCAGCAGAAAATGGTATATCGAGAGTAGGATTCGTTATGATTAGAAATGAAGAGCGGAAACTGTGTTCCTGTGAGTAGTTCAGTGATAGCGTTGTTCTCATCAGAATCAACAGCAAACCAAGAGCGACAAACATAGATCAGGTATACGTGCCGGCCTAGCATGCTAAAGACGAGGAGACAGAGGAAGTGTATGAGGATACTGAAGTGATAATTGAGTGCGTAAAGGGAGATGAGAATCTAATAGTCATGGGGGACTGGAATGTGGTTATTATGCGAAGAGTAGAAGAACGTTTACCGGAGATTATTCGCTTGGTATTAGAAACGAGAGCCGCGCGGGATTAGCGGAGCGGTCTAAGGCGCCGCAGAATATAAAAGAGCTTTGGAAGAATTGAAATCAAATGAGGCGGAATGGATGGATAAGATTCCATCAAAATTTATAAAATAATTGGGGTAAATGGGAATCAAACTATTATCGATGCTGGGATGTAGAGTGTATGACTCGCGCGATGTACCATCCGACGGGTTAATATACAACATGTACAAGAGACAAGATGGAATGATAAGAGTGGAAAATCAAGAACGAAATGCTCGTATTAAAACGGATGTAAGGCAGAGATGTAGTCTTTCGGCCCTACTGTTCAGTCTCTACATTGAAGAAGGAATGACAGAAATAAAGGAAGATTCATAAGAGAAATTAAAATTCAAGGTGAAGAGATATCAATGATAAGATTAGTGGGTGATATTTTCATCCGCTGTGAAAGTGAAGGAGAATGACAGGAGCTGCTTAATGGGGAAAACAGTCTAATGAGCATAGAATATGGATTAATATTAAATCGAAGAAAAGTCAATGTAATGAAAAGTAGCCGACATGTGCTCCCTGCCGCCGTTGGATAAGCAGCTGCAGCAGCAAATCGTATACTCCAAGCTCACTCATTTGTTACATAGTTTAATTCTTAATTTCTTTGCGTGTTTTTGGTACTTGCATTGTTTAATTCATAAATTTCGGGCGTATTATAGTATTTGAGAGTTGTAGCATCGCGTTTTAGTACCTGAAAAGTGTAAATTCGCGTAGTCTCCTTCCGCCGCCGAGCAGTGTCAGCAGTGCGCAAGTAGCAGCATTACTGCATTTACTAGGCAATCTTGTATTTTAATAACCGTTTAAATTTTGTCGATTTGTTTGCGCTCTCTGTAGATTAGTTCAGACGTTCTTTGCAAAACAGTTTTTAGCATGGATAGGGACTGCAACTGCTGTGTTCGGATGCAGGCTGAGTTGGCATCCCTTCGCTCCCAACTTCAGGCAGTGTTGGCTTCGGTCACACAGCTTGAGGCTGTGGCCAATGGGCATCACTGTGGGGGTCCGGATGGGGGTTTGTCGGGGACGGCCTGCTCGTCCCACGCATCCCCCGATCGGACTACGACTGTGGTTGCCCGGGATACTGCCCGCATTGAGGCTGATCCCTCACCTGTGGTAGAGTTGGAGGTCGTCTCAAGGTGTGGCAGGGGGCGAAAGACATTCCGGAGGGCTGAACGGAAGGCCTCTCCAGTTTGTCTGACGAACCGGTTTCAGGCTCTGTCTCAGGCTGATACTGATCTTCGGCCTGACATGGCTGCTTGTCCTGTTCCAGAGTTTGCCCCTCAGTCTGCAAGATCCGGGCGGTCGCAGAGGGTGGGCTTACTGGTAGTTGGGAGCTCCAACGTCAGGCGCGTAATGGGGCCCCTTAGGGAAATGGCAGCAAGAGAGGGGAAGAAAACCAATGTGCACTCCGTGTGCATACCGGGGGGGAGTCATTCCAGATGTGGAAAGGGTCCTTCCGGATGCCATGAAGGGTACAGGGTGCACCCATCTGCAGGTGGTCGCTCATGTCGGCACCAATGATGTGTGTCGCTATGGATCGGAGGAAATCCTCTCTGGCTTCCGGCGGCTATCTGATTTGGTGAAGACTGCCAGTCTCGCTAGCGGGATGAAAGCAGAGCTCACCATCTGCAGCATCGTCGACAGGACTGACTGCGGACCTTTGGTACAGAGCCGAGTGGAGGGTCTGAATCAGAGGCTGAGACGGTTCTGCGACCGTGTGGGCTGCAGATTCCTCGACTTGCGCCATAGGGTGTTGAGGTTTTGGGTTCTGCTGGATAGGTCAGGAGTCCACTACACGCAACAAGCGGCTACACGGGTAGCAGGGGTTGTGTGGCGTGGGATGGGCGGTTTTTTAGGTTAGATGGCCTTGGGCAAGTACAGAAAGGGCAACAGCCTCAACGGGTGCGGGGCAAAGTCAGGACATGCGGGGACCAAGCAGCAATCGGTATTGTAATTGTCAACTGTCGAAGCTGCGATGGTAAAGTACCAGAACTTCAAGCGCTGATAGAAAGCACCGAAGCTGAAATCGTTATAGGTACAGAAAGCTGGCTTAAGCCAGAGATAAATTTTGACGAAATTTTTACAAAGGTACAGACGGTGTTTAGAAAGGATAGATTGCATGCAACCGGTGGTGGAGTGTTCGTCGCTGTTAGTAATAGTTTATCCTGTAGTGAAGTAGAAGTGGATAGTTCCTGTGAATTATTATGGGTGGAGGCTACACTCAACAACCGAGCTAGGTTAATAATTGGCTCCTTTTACCGACCTCCCGACTCAGCAGCATTAGTAGCAGAACAACCGAGAGAAAATGTGGAATACATTTCACATAAATTTTCTCAGCATGTTATAGTCTTAGGTGGAGATTTCAATTTACCAGATATAGACTGGGACACTCAGATGTTTAGGACGGGTGGTAGGGACAGAGCATCGAGTGACATTATACTGAGTGCACTATCCGAAAATTACCTCGAGCAATTAAACAGAGAACCGACTCGTGGAGATAACATCTTGGACCTACTGATAACAAACAGACCAGAACTTTTCGACTCTTTAAGTGCAGAACAGGGAATCAGTGATCATAAGGCCGTTGCAGCATCCCTGAATATGGAAGTTAATAGGAATATAAAAAAAGGGGGGAAGTTTATCTGTTTAGCAAGAGTAATAGAAGGCAGATTTCAGACTACCTAACAGATCAAAACGAAAATTTCTGTTCCGACACTGACAATGTTGAGTGTTTATGGAAAAAGTTCAAGGCAATCGTAAAATGCGTTTTAGACAGGTACGTGCCGAGTAAAACTGTGAGGGACGGGAAAAACCCGCCGTGGTACAACAACAAAGTTAGGAAACTACTGCGAAAGCAAAGAGAGCTTCACTCCAAGTTTACACTGGACTCGCATTCGGGAGGACGACGGTTCAATCCCGCGTCCGGCCATCCTGATTTAGGTTTTCCGTGATTTCCCTAAATCACTCCAGGCAAATGCCGGGATGGTTCCTCTAAAAGGGCACGGCCGACGTCCTTCCCCATCCTTCCCTAATCCGATGAGACCGATGACCACGCTGTCTGGTCTCCTTCCCCAAAAACAACCAACAACCAACTCCAAGTTTAAACGCAGCCAAAACCTCTCAGACAAACAGAAGCTAAACGATGTCAAAGTTAGCGTAAGTAGGGCTATGCGTGAAGCATTCAGTGAATTCGAAAGTAAAATTCTAAGTACCGACTTGACAGAAAATCCTAGGAAGTTCTGGTCTTACTTTAAATCAGTAAGTGGCTCGAAACAGCATATCCAGACACTCCGGGATGATGATGGCATTGAAACAGAGGATGACACGCGTAAAGCTGAAATACTAAACACCTTTTTCCAAAGCTGTTTCACAGAGGAAGACGGCACGGCAGTGCCTTCTCTAAATCCTCGCACAAACGAAAAAATGGCTGACATCGAAATAAGTGTCCAAGAAATAGAAAAGCAACTGGAATCACTCAATAGAGGAAAGTCCACTGGACCTGACGGGATACCAATTCGATTCTACACAGAGTACGCGAAAGAACTTGCCCCCCTTCTAACAGCCGTGTACCGCAAGTCTCTAGAGGAACGGAGGGTTCCAAATGATTGGAAAAGAGCACAGATAGTCCCAGTCTTCAAGAAGGGTCGTCGAGCAGATGCGCAAAACTATAGACCTATATCTCTGACGTCGATCTGTTGTAGAATTTTAGAACATGTTTTTTGCTCGAGTATCATGTCGTTTTTGGAAACCCAGAATCTACTATTTAGGAATCAACATGGATTCCGGAAACAGCGATCGTGTGAGACCCAACTCGCTTTATTTCTTCATGAGACCCTGAAAATATTAAATACAGGCTCCCAGGTAGATGCTATTTTTCTTGACTTCCGGAAGGCGTTCGATACAATTCCGCACTGTCACCTGATAAACAAAGTAAGAGCCTACGGAATATCAGACCAGCTGTGTGGCTGGATTGAAGAGTTTTTAGCAAACAGAACACAGCATGTTGTTATCAATGGAGAGACGTCTACAGACGTTAAAGTAACCTCTGGCGTGCCACAGGGGAGTGTTATGGGACCATTGCTTTTCACAATATATATAAATGACCTAGTAGATAGTGTCGGAAGTTCCATGCGGCTTTTCGCGGATGGTGCTGTAGTATACAGAGAAGTTACAGCATTAGAAAATTGTAGCGAAATGCAGGAAGATCTGCAGCGGATAGGCACTTGGTGCAGGGAGTGGCAACTGTCCCTTAACATAGACAAATGTAATGTATTGCGAATACATAGAAAGAAGGATCCTTTATTGTATGATTATATGATAGCGGAACAAACACTGGTAGCAGTTACTTCTGTAAAATATCTGGGAGTATGCGTGCGGAACGATTTGAAGTGGAATGATCATATAAAATTAATTGTTGGTAAGGCGGATACCAGGTTGAGATTCATTGGGAGAGTGCTTAGAAAATGTAGTCCATCAACAAAGGAGGTGGCTTACAAAACACTCGTTCGACCTATAGTTGAGTATTGCTCATCAGTGTGGGATCCGTACCAGATCTGTTTGACGGAGGAGATAGAGAAGATCCAAAGAAGAGCGGCGCGTTACGTCACAGGGTTATTTGGTAACCGTGATAGCGTTAGAGAGATGTTTAATAAACTCAAGTGGCAGACTCTGCAAGAGCGGCGCTCTGCATCGCGGTGTAGATTGCTCGCCCGGTTTCGAGAGGGTGCGTTTCTGGATGAGATATCGAATATATTGCTTCCCCCTACTTATACCTCCCGAGGAGATCACGAATGTAAAATTAGAGAGATTAGAGCGCGCACGGAGGCTTTCAGACAGTCGTTCTTCCCGCGAACCATACGCGACTGGAACAGGAAAGGGAGGTAATGACAGTGGCACGTAAAGTGCCCTACGCCACAAACCGTTGGGTGGCTTGCGGAGTATAAATGTAGATGTAGATGTAGATGAGAACAGCGAGATATTTTACGTCAGGGTTGATGGGCGCGGATTAGATGATATTAAGGAGTTCTGCTACCTAGCAGCAAAATAATGTATGACGGATGGAGTATGGAGGACATCGAAAGCAAATTAGCACTAGCAAAAAACGGCATTCCAGTCCAAGATAAGTCGGTTATTATCAAGCAGAGGCTTTTAATTGGAGGAAGAAATCTATGAGAATTCACGTTTGCAGCAAAGCATTATATGGTAGTGAAATAGGGACGGTGGAAAACCGAAACAGAAGAGAATCGAAGCATTTCAGACGTAGTGCTGCAGAAGAATGTTAATAATTAGATGGAGTGGTATGGTAAGGAAGAAGAAGGGACAGAATGATAGGGTGTTTAGGATGTCAAGACATAAGGGAATAAGTTCCGTACTACTAGAGGGTGATGCTGAGGGTAAAAACTGGGCAGGAAGATAGAGATTTTAGCACATCCAGCAAAATAATTGAGAACTTAGGTTGCAAATGCTAATCTGAAATGAAGAGGTTGGCACAGGAGAGGAATTCGTGATGGGTTGCATCAAACCATTCAGAAGACTGATGACAAAAAAGACCTACCAATATTGCTTCATTGCCTTTATTATGTGCCTTGCCACTGCATTATTGTAGCCTTGCGAAAGAGGAGGCAAGGGTGATAAAGAGATGAAAGCATTTACAGCCAAGGACGGAGGGAGACCTAACACAGTGAGACGAAAGCAGGTGAAAAATGATCCTATCTGAACACAAAAAAAGGTAAAGCTCCTGTTTTAGAAGACAGTCAATAGTGGGGTATCAGCTGCCTCATTCTACCTTGCTCAGCAACTTCAAAAAGTTTTTCCACAAATTTCGGCATGCTAACATACTCGCGCCAGTTTTATCATGGAACTCACATTTCACTCCCATAAGCTCCGCTAAAACTCGCTCACACTCACAAGTACCTAACTGTAAGTTACCCATACCAATCCCCTTCCACTCCTCCATTCTCTCTAACAAATTCAGCCCAAATAATTGCATTCTCTCTTTGTGTCTCTCTGTCATTGTCTCCAATGTCATTGCCACAGTCCCCTTCGTTCTGTCCAACTACTATATTCTCCTCTCACTGTCACCTTTCTCTTACTGGTAATATCCTAATCATTCCCAATCATGCTTCCCTACCGCTATTGTCTCTTCTCACTGTCACTCTCTCTCTCTCTCTCTCTCTCTCTCTTCCTCGTTATCATTGTCATTGCTTCCCTCATAATCGCTGGCTTTAACCCACTTCGATATTCTACTTCTCTTTGTTCTCCTCCCACTGGCATTGTCTCTTTTACCCTATTCTGTCAAGTGCGTCCCACTGTCACCGTGTCCCTCTCTTTCTCTCACACTGCCATTATCTCCTTCGCTCCTTCTGTACCACAACCATCTATGTTACAGTAGCATTACTTCTCCCGTCTCTTCCCCGCTTCCACTATCTTTTGCTCTCTCAGACTAAAAAAGTGCCGGCCGCGGTTGTCTAGCGGTTCTAGGCGCGCAGTCTGGAACCGCGCGACTGCTACGGTCGCAGGTTCGAATCCTGCCTCGGGCATGGATGTGTGTGATGTCCTTAGGTTAGTTAGGTTTAAGTAGTTCTAAGTTCTAGGGGACTGATGACCACAGTAGTTAAGTCCCATAGTGCTCAGAGCCATTTGAACCATTTGAACTAAAAAAGTGCGAATATCGGCTCGTGCCTAAATTTTTGGGAAAATCTTTAATGTTCCTGAAGAAGGTAGAATGAGGCAACTAGTACCCCACTTCTCAGTCAGAATCTTATAAACACGAATGTATTAGCCATATTTGTGCTTCGACAGAAGTATTTTTCCGCCGGCTCCCGTCTCTTCTGTGTCACAGCGGGGAATGTCATAGAAAAGATCTTTATGGGTCAGTAAAATTTTGATAATATATCTATGTGAACTTAAAATAACGCAAAACTAACTTTACCTCTTACACCGGATTTTACGTGTGTCAAAATTTAGTATGTGCGTCAGCATTACGACAAGGGGGTCCCAGAATCCTTCTGATGATATGGTTCAAATGGCTCTGAGCACTATGGGACTTAACTGTTGAGGTCATCAGTCCCCTAGAACTTAGACCTACTTAAACCTAACTAACCTAAGGACATCACACACATCTATGCCCGAGGCAGGATTCGAACCTACGACCTTAGCGGTCGCGTGTTTCCAGACTGTAGCGCCTAGAGCCGCTCGGCCGCTCCGGCCGGCTTCTAATAAATGAGCCATTTTACAGTGTATTTTTCCGTTCCACGCCACATTATAAACTACGTTTTGGTATTGATATCACGCGTGTATTTTACGTGTGCAAATGGGGTACCGAGCGATTTGGCGCAGTGGTTAGCACACTGGATTCGCATTCGTGAGGACGACGGTTCAATCCCGCGTCCAGCCATCCTCATTCAGATTTTCTGTGGTTTCCCTAAATCGCTCCAGGCAAATGCCGGGAAGGTTCCTTTAAAAAGTTTAGGCTGACTTCCTTCCCCATCCTTCCCTAATCCAATGAGATCGATGACCTCGCTGTTTGGTCTCTTCCCCCAAACAACCCAACGCCAGGTGGGGTAATTTTGAACCTCTATATCTCGGAAACGGATAAAGATTTCAAGAAAATATTCGAGATTATTCGATATCGAGATTTTGGGAATGTGACGTACGAAGAACAGCCACTTGCTGTATGTAGCCGTCAAGATATCGACTATCAGATTATTCTGCTCAAAAACAATATTTTTCGGGTTTTCTCAGAAACTACCCATTAACTAAATAGGCCCTTAAGGCGCACCATAGACCACATTAAATGCAAAATGAATCGCTCCATTTGCCTAGGTTGGAGGAAGTATGAACTATTCAAACTTTGACCCTGAATTGCACGATAGCTAGAGTCAGACGATTCTTCTGCTAGGGGTATAAATGTTCCCTAGTCTAAGGCCTATGATAAACACTTGACCCTATCTTCCTGTTAACAATAGAACCAGCGGTCTGAGGCCCGGAAGAATCCCGTTTCTATGCGCAGCATTTTGCAACATATTAAGTAGCGCATAGCCTACCCTTGGCGGAAACTAGTGTGAGAGGTGTGTCTGTAAATATTCGTAGGAATTTTTCTTGTTTTGGATGTGTGGACTCACATTCATAAGGTATGAATCACAGAGAAGCCTCGGCGGAGAAGTTGTACTGCACAGAGATGAGTAAGATGTGATCTTCGCTCTGTGAAGATGTGCGCCACACTTAGCTGTTGATCGCAAGAGGAGAGGAGACAGGCAGTTGAGCTTTGGTGTTAGATGTGAGCAGTCGAGTTTTGGTTTAATAGCAGTGAGCAGCAAACAATGGAGATTTTTGGGAATTATATAATGAATTAATGGAAATAGAGGAAAAGAATTTTTTAACACTGATATCATTCTACTCTTTGCGAAGAACGGACAAAGGGTAACGATTTTTTTTTCTTTTTTTTGCGGCAGCTGTTTGATAATGCAGCATTCTCTAGTTCGTCTGACTGCAGGATCAGGAGTCTATGCTTTTCATTATTTTGTTAGTTTTATCAACGATTGTGAGATAAATCGATTTAAGAATCAGATTGCGTAATTTTGTTAAAGGCGCTACTGCACATGTGAAGTTTAATTTTTGTAATTCTTGGATTATAGTTACGCGATTTCAGAGAAAGCTTGTATGTTATTGAAATGTGATTAAATGTTATTAAGTTAAATGATATGAGTTTGTTATTGAGTTAATTTAACCCAGAGTCATTGTCCACTTCCCAGTAGTTAATTAATTTCCATTTTTTTCTAAACCATTATCAAAAATTATGAACCTAGAATGATAACAATGTATTTAGAGAACGTATTGTACCCTAGCGTATCTCAGTAGATTTAGCGTATGTTACCGAGATGCGTTGTAGCTACGAGAGCAGTTTTCATGACGGTATCCAGCGCGACCCAAGTAAGACCAACACTATAGAAAATAAATTATTTCTTTGACTAAATTTCATAAGGACCAACTTTAGTTTCAATGTAATCAGTTTTTCATCAAATGTCATTGTCTGATTTTGGGATAACAATAAGTTTCAGACCAGACATAGTTTTCTTAGAATTCTCGCAGTCAGATTTCTCTTTGCAGTTAAGTATTATCTTCAACAATCATCGTTACGCAGGTTACGAGCTTTAAAATCTGCTATGCGTTCGTTTCGAAGCAGGAATTGCGAAGTTTAGCATCTAACAGGCAACTGAGCACTAAAAACGTAATCAACGTTATTCACTTTTACTTAAAATATATTTAAAGAGAGAACTTTAAACCAGCAACACCCCAGCGGTACCTCGCCATCTACCTGCAGCAGCCTGTGTCATAAATTTTACCAGCCATACGCTGGTACGCTGCAGCCAATACGATGGTACGCTGCAGCCATATTGCAGCCAATACTACTGCGAAGTTCAGCATCTAACAGGCAACTGAGCACTAAAAACGCAATCAACGTTATTCACTTTTACTTAAAATATATTTAAAGAGAGAACTTTAAACCAGCAACACCCCAGCGGTACCTCGCCATCTACCTGCAGCAGCCTGTGTCATAAATTTTACCAGCCATACGCTGGTACGCTGCAGCCAATACGATGGTACGCTGCAGCCATATTGCAGCCAATACTACTGCGAAGTTCAGCATCTAACAGGCAACTGAGCACTAAAAACGCAATCAACGTTATTCACTTTTACTTAAAATATATTTAAAGAGATAACTTTAAACCAGCAACACCTCAGCGGTACCTCGCCATATTTTAAAGAGATAACTTTAAACCAGCAACACCTCAGCGGTACCTCGCCATATTTTAAAGAGATAACTTAAAACCAGCAACACCTCAGCGGTACCTCGCCATCTACCTGCAGCAGCCTGTGTCATAAATTTTTACCAGCCATACGCTGGTACGCTGCAGCCAATACGATGGTACGCTGCAGCCATATTGCAGCCAATACTACTGCGAAGTTTAGCATCTAACACGCAACTGAGCATTAAAAACGCAATCAACGTTATTCACTTTTACTTAAAATATATTTAAAGAGATAACCTTAAACCAGCAACACCTCAGCGGTACCTCGCCATATTTTAAAGAGATAACTTTAAACCAGCAACATCTCAGCGGTACCTCGCCATCTACCTGCAGCAGCCTGTGTCATAAATTTTACCAGCCATACGCTGGTACGCTGCAGCCATATTGCAGCCAATACTACTGCGGCCACACATTGCCGTCAAATTTTACCTCTACGCGTGTGAAGCGCGCGCAGTATAGGACTGAGACGGAGGAGCCACCGTGCAACGTGATCGGAGTGTACCTAGCAGGTGTTGGGGAGGGGGTGGGGTGGGTGTCTTCTAGCCGCGGGGCACGTGAGCGAGGCGACGGCTTGGCATTTGGCGCGCCAGCCACTGGTCATCCGGCAGGCCTTGAGGCCGAAGAAGACCAGCGGCGGCGGGGTCGCGCCGGCTCCAACACGCCGCGAGCGCCACAGACAGCGGCGGATGCGGTCACACCACTACTCGAAGCCACGAATACTAACGTCAGTTTGTCCACGACCTTACTTCAGCTCTTTGCGGTTTAAATAACTTGAGCGATCATTTATTACGAATCGTTATGTTTTCCTTAGTTGCATCAAAATACATGATGAAATGTATCCGAACACCTGGCTGAAAATAACTTACAAGTTCGTGGCGCCCTCCATCGGTAATGCTGGAATTCAATGTGGTATTGGCCCACTCTTAGCCTTGATGACAGCTTCCACTCTCGCAGGCATACGTTCAGTCAGGTGCTGGAAGGTTTCTTACGGAATGGCAGCCCATATTTCACGGAGTACTGCACTCAGGAAAGGTATCGATGTCTGTCGGCGAGGCCTGACACGAAGTCGGTGTTCCAAAACATCCCAAAAGTGTTCTACAGGATTCAGGTCATGGGACTGTGCAGGACAGTTCATTACAGGGATGTTCTTGTCATGTAAACACTCCGCCACAGGCTGTGCATTATGAACAGGTGCTGGATAGTGTTGAAAGACGCAGTCGCCATCCCCGAATTGCTCTTCAACACTGGGAAGCAAGAAGGTGCTTAAAACATCAATCTAGGCCTGTGCTGTAATAGTGCCACGCAAAACAACAAGGGGTGCAAGCTCCCTCCATGAAAAACACGGCCACACCATAGCACCACCGCCTCCGAATTTTACTGTTGGCACTACACACGCTGGCAGATGACATTCACCGGACATTCGCCATACCCACACCTTGTCATCGGATCGCCACATTGTGTACCGTGATTCGTCACACCACACAATGTTTATCCACTGTTCCATCGTCCAATGTTTACGCTCCTTACACCAAGTGAGCGTCGTTTGGCATTTACCGGCGTGATGTGTGGCTTATGAGCAGCCGCTCGTCCATGAAATCCAGGTTTTCTCACATCCCGCCTAACTGTCACAGTACTAGCAGTTATCCTGATGCGGTTTGTAATTCCTGTGTGATGGTCTTGATAGATGTCTGCCTATTACACAATAACCCTCTTCAACTGTCGGCGGTCTCTGTTAGTCAACAGACGAGGTCAGCCTGCGCGCTTTTGTGCTGTACATGTCCCTTCATGTTTCCACTTCACTATCACATCGGAAACAGTGGACCTAGGGATGTTTAAGAGTGTGGAAATCTCGCGTACAGACGTATGAGACAAGTGACACCTTATCACCTGACCAAGTTCGAAGTCTGTGAGTTCCGCGGAGCGCCCCATTCTTCTCTCTCACAATGTCTAGTGACTACTGAGGTCGCTGATATGGAGTACTTGGCAGTAAGTGGCAGCACAATGCACCTAATAGGATAAACGTATGTGATTTTGGGTGTCCGGATACCTTTTAACCCATAATGTAAGATTGCTTCTTTCCATACGCGTTTCGCTCCCTTTATCTAGGGAGCATCTTCAGTGGCTTGTAATACAGGTTGTGGCATTCAAGAGTGGCATTAAAACTAAGGGTGGATGTAGGTGACAAGATATACGATGAGATTGCTATCCTTAGTGACTGTCAAGGAGAATTACAGGATCTGTTGGATGGGGTGAACAGTCCAACGAGTAGAGAATACGTATTGAGAGTGAAACGGGTGTAGCAGGAACGAGAATAATCCAAATTGTGGATCACGAAGTAGATCTCCTAACTTGGAAGTAAAATCACGCATGACGGACGAAATAAAGAGGACATGAGCAGCAGACTAGCATAGCGAAATATGGCATTCCTGATCAAGAGAAGTATACTGGTATGAAAAAAAATGGACTTAATTTGAAGAAGAAATTTCTGACAATATACGTTTGAAACACAGCATTGTAGAGTAGTGAGTCATGGACAGTGGGAAAACCGTAACAGAAGAGAATCGAAAGATTAGAGATTTGGGGCAATATAAACATGATGAAAATCAGGCGGACTGATAAAATAAGGAACGATGTGGTTTTCTGCATAATAGGTGAAGAAAGGAACGTATGGAAAACACTAACAAGAAGAGGCAAGATTAGGGACATGTTTTAAGTTGTCAGGGAGTAGCTGCCGTAGCACTAGAGGAAACTGTAGGAGGTAAACACGGAAGGGGAAGACAAAGATTTGCACACATCTGACAAATAATTGTGGACGTAGGGTGCAAGTGCTACTCTGAGATGAAGATGTTACCGCAGGATGTCTGATGGCAGTGTTCATCGAAGCAAAAAGAACAGTGATGACTCAAAAACACAATTGACATAAGAATGACAATAAGTCAGATAAACCATTATATTATTTTTGGCGTCTATGAATACACTGTAGACCAACACTGATGTGTCTTTCCTAGAGGAATATGCATTGGCCTGCCTTGCCAACATTAGAAGAATGTATTGTTGTGTCATAAATGGGAACATAAACGCGTAAAAAATGAAGTAAAATCTTATAAATGACATCATCCTTGAAAAATTAAATAAAGTACAGCACGTATATGAAAAGGAAGCAAAATTAAATTTACATTTCTATAGCCCGAATATTCAGAAATTTAGTACTTGCGGACAATTTGTAACTCATAAGGACAAAAAGTTTACATGTGAACAAATTCTGGACCTTAAAAATGAGCTATAACAAAATGTAATGACGTTACCGAGCAACTGAGGGACGAAGCTGCTACATATGTACGTGATCTATATCTATACACACAGTGGGCAATCCCACATACTGTGCCTGGCGGAGGTTACCTTGAACCACTACAAACCATTCAGTTCCCTGTTGCAGGACTGGAGCGAGGGGAAGCAACTGTCCATATGTCCCCGTAAGAGCCTTTATCTCTCTGGTCTGGTCCTCATAGTTTTACGTTGGTGGCAGTAGAATCTTTCTGTAGTCAGCCGCAAATGATCTCTAAACTATCTCAATAACGTCATCTTCCCTCCATGAATTCCCAGGTAGTACACGAAGCATCTCTGTAATATCCGTGTATTGACTGAACATACCAGTAACAAATCTATCGGCCTGTGTCTGAATTTCTTCAACGTCTTTCTTTCTGATCTGGTGGGATGCTAAACAACTGAGCAGTACTTAAGAATGGCTCACACTAGTGTCTGATAATCACGATGAATAAGAGCGCTACAGCAGTATAATAAATTACTTCTGCTTTAGAGTCACATCTCCAGGGATACGAATTTATAATTTATTCCAAACGACAAGCAGTTTCTCGGCGCTAGAGCCACATCTTCAGGGATAAGAATTTGTAATTTATTCCAAACGAAGGGAATAAATTATAAATCCTTATCCCTGACGATGTGGCTCTAACGCCGCGAAATTAGAAGGCTCAGTAATAAGGATTTATCACACAGGTGAAGCAGTCTAATTTGCTGCACTCTGCAAAAACTGTCACAGTAAACCAAAGCCGACCCCTCAAGCAGCACATGGTTAACAAAAAAATTGGTTCAAATGGCTCTGAGCACTATGCGACTTAACTTCTGAGGTTATCAGTCCCCTATAACTTAGAACTACTTAAACCAAACTAACCTAATGACATCACACACATCCATGCCCGAGGCAGGATTCGAATCTGCGACCTTAGCGGTCGCGGGGTTCCAGACTGTAGCGCGTAGAACCACTCGGCCGACCCGGCCGGTCCGTTAACACTGTATTCGAACATTACAGGGTTTCCCTCCACATCTGCGTTACCTTTTATTTGTGTACATTTAGAGTAGGTTGTCATTCATCGCATAAAATACAAATTGTGTCTACGTCATCTTGTATCCTACGCCGACACTCTCCAGTACACTACAGCATCGTCAACGAACAATCGCAGTTTGCTGCTCACCTTATTCGTAAGATCATTTAGAAGGCAAGGCAGAGTGCATAGCGTTCAAGGATCTGGAGGGGCGTATAGAACTAAGGGGGTAGGGGTCGGATATCCATGCAACATTTGAATGGCAAAGGTTTTTAGGTGTGGAGAACAATAGAGGAGTGCAAGCCTCAAGTTCGGCCAGTACGTAGTTTTAGTAGTCTTACTCTGTTGTGGATTTGCTGTTGGATGGTTAGTTGGTGAGGTGTGCCCGCTAGTTGCCGGTAGATGAGTAGTCCAAGGTATTTTAGTACCTTTAATCGGGTAGGACAGTGATAAACGGTGAGGTAGAAGACGGAAGGTGCGGATTGTACGTACTATAATTATTGCCTGTGGTTTAGAAGAATGATCTTCAGGAATCATTGGTTACATCAGGCGGTCGACTGAGGGGGGTGGGGGGTGGATTTGGAGCGACTGAGGATTTCTGTAGGACAAAGAGCGAAGAAAGGTGTGTCATCTGCATGCTGGTGGGTGTTATTGGGGTATAAAAGCGGTGTAGAGAAGATGAAGGAAAGAAGTGTGGAGTCCTGGGGCACGCCTGCAGTTGAATGGAGGATGGATTCGAAGACCTTGCGGAAGAAGCAGGACGTGTAGCAAGTTTTACCAATTGCTTACTTTTAAGAAAATTAGATACCGGAAACTCTCACTAGCATCTGATAGCACCGATATACTTGACTGCTCTTATTTCAGCAGAACTTCTTATTTCGGACGAATCATTATGAAAGGTAAGCACTGCCTATCCACCGCTCCTGGGAAGAGGCAGCACCACACGGTGCTGCGAGGTGGCGGTCCGTTACGCTGCGTTTACGCACGCTGCCCCCCTCTGTGGGCCGCGGCGAGAACTAGGTGGCAAGGTCGCAGACGCCGCCGGCGCAGCCGCAGCCGCAGCCGCAGCCGCTGGTACCGTTGCCGGCGACCAGGCGACCAGCCTTGAACTCGCCGACGAAAACGAAAGGAGTGGCGGCGACATTTGCCGCTAACATCCCGCTGCTGATGCGTCCGCCGTCTCATTCTGAGAGGTGCGGCACTCGTTCTCATCTTCACCGAACACTCCACGGCAAGTGGCTAGCCGGTGGCTAACGGTGTGTTAACAGCGAAAGGGCATCCACGACAAACTTCACCCGCGAGGTGGCTTACGGGGTCTGGTCTTAAAGTTTTAATTATCACTTGACAAATTCGACATGTGATGGTGATTCTGTTAATCCAATTATTATTCATCGGTCAACGTGACCCAAATTACCTAACGATGTACGATTTGCGGAGACTGTCGTTGCAATCCGGCCGCTGTGACCGAGCGGTTCTAGGCGCTTCAGTCCGGAACAGGGCTGCTGCTACAGTCGCAGGTTCGAATTCTGCCTCGGGTATAGATGTATGTGTTGCCCTTAGATTAGTTAGGTTTAAGTTGTTTTAAGTCTAGTGGACTGATGACCTCAGATAGTAAGTCCCATAGTGCTTAGAGACATTTGAACCATTTTTGTCGTTGCAAAGTCTACATGTAGCCTGTTCAGGGAAAGTCTCACCTCAGTGACGTGGACGTTACTCTAGATGTCCCTGCCACGCAATGATTTCTCCAACCGAGGAGAGAGGAAGAAGTCACTATTTGCCATGTCAGAAGATGTGCGTTTGTGGCGGGAGGAATAATCTGTGCCCAGCATGTGTGACTGCGTCCCGCGCTGAGTTAGCTAAGGCGTCGACGTGCAGCAAGAACACCGCCTTGGATAGCTTGTCACGACCCCTTTACCCATACAGTTTCCCGTAACCTCGTCAGAATTCCTTGGTGGTAGCTCCTGTGGCGGATATGTTCTTTATGGTCAAATGGTTCTAATGGCTCTGAGCAGTATGGGACTTAACGTTTGAGGTCATCAGTCCCCTAGAACTTAGAACTAATTAAACCTAACTAACCTAAGGACATCACACACATCTATGCCCGAGGCACGATTCTCTCCTCCGACCGGTTTCAGACTGTAGCGCCTAGAACCGCTCGGCCACTCTGGCCGGCTTGTTCTTTATGGGCAGCAGTATAACCCAATCCCAATTATTTAAGGAAACGAAGTATCATGTATAAAAACTATCAACGTCATACAAAATGAAACGAGCCTGACTAATGAAAACACTGAACAAGTAGTCCCCAATTTTTCCGATACAAGTACCCCTGAGTGCAATGAGATACTAGATGGCAGCCCCTCCCTCTCCCACCACTAACAAGATTTCTACCGGCATACACTTTAGAATGAAAAAGAATTTCTTTGAGCGCTTTCAGTTTCTAAATGCGGAATGTTAAATAATATTTAATTTTTTGTAAGTGTTTGTTAATACACGAACTGATGAGTCACTGGCTTTATACAGGGCGTTCACGTAAGAGCTTGCAAAAATATAACAGGACGTAGAGAATACGCCACTGAATAATCTGAGGTAGGAAACGTAGGGTCGCTGAAGCCAACTAAGAAGATATGGAAGTAAACCTGTCTACCTCTTTGTCTAGCATTACTGTTTTCAGCTTACTTACAACTAATATGCGTACAAGTTTACAGGCATTGTACTGTTTGTTTATATGTAGATTCTTTATTTCCCGAAAGGAAACGAGGAGGACGAGCCTGATTACCAAGAAGTATTTTCCGGTCGCTGGATTGGAAGGTGAGGTCTATTCCATGTCCTGCGAGGTCGCCTGACCCTTGATTATTTCCTACGGGGTTATCTAAAGTCATTGGTGTATGAGACCCCAGCGGATGCGGAGATGGAATTAGTTGCCAGACTGTGATGTGATTCGGAACACACCAGGTATATTTGTCAGGGTACGTCAAAATATTGCTCGACGATGCCATACTTGCATTGAGGTTGATGACCGTTTCAGCAAATTTTGTAAGATATAGTACAAATTCAACGTTCATTGTGTCAGTGATGATAGTTACAGTTAACTATATTTAAAGTAAATAAAGAAATACACAGTACCCTCATGTCCTTAACCTGGCTTCACCGATCCAGGTACGCCACCTCAAATCGTTCAGAGGAGCGTCTTCTATGTCCTATTAAATTTTTGCACACTCTTAGGGAAACACCCAGTAGGTACGACTTCTGTCGAACCACATTTTTATAGAATCGTAGAGCAATTCTCAGTGCATTGGGAATGTTACCCAAAACTACTTCTCACAAAAGAATGCTGACTATCAGCAGTGAGGTAAATGCTTGTTACAAAACATGCTTCCTCTTCACTACTCCTCTCCCTACTTCTTGCGTCTCAAATTAAAATCTACTGAATTAAAATGTGTACACTTAGACCCAATTTTTTTAGATCACTTGATTGCTGGAATCATTGCATCTGAATTGGATTCCAGTGCTTTGTGTCTGATAATAATAATAATAATTGTAGGCCACATAGCAGTACGGCACCATTAAGTAGTTGCTATTGTGCTGTCAATCAGTTCGCTTATGTTTGCGAAGTGAATAACGAAGCAATTTCTGATCTGTTGTGGGAACTACCCACAACTCGGAGGAGGCATTTTCATAAGATATTTAAGCATTAGTGACGTACGTCTCAATTTTACTGTCATAGATGCAGCGTCCAAAGCCCAAAGTGTGTGTGCGTATTGGGTGGTTTACGAGAAAAAGATGTTCATACACACGTATCACAATCAGTGACCCCCACAACAATCTGTCATATGTTATAAGTGATTTGGTTCCGTAACCGAAACAGTTAAATCCATTTTTTTTACCCCTCAGAAAATTACGTTTTACCCCTTAGGAGATAATAACCCCCAATTTGGGAACCAATGCACTGGAGGCATCGTAAAGGCAATGCCCAGGGAAGAAGGACTGCTCACTTTAAGAGCACTGAAGGCCCAGATTCGCCGCTAGAAAAACATGGGTGCACACTCACGAGACGATACGCCGACCACGTGCACGGGTCTACCAACCTCTGCACTCAGTCGTGCTGAAAACAGGAAAATGGAGACTTCAAGAGAAGAACAAAGCTGTGTACTACGTTTCCTTACAGCGGAAGGAGAGCGGTGAATAGAAATTCATCGTACAGGTGTACGAAGGACACCGCTTTTCCGTTACGACTTCGACGCTCAGTCGGATCTCTGGGGAAATGGTTGTCATCGTAGTTCGCCGCTCCTTAATAATGAGGGCATCCATCTGCTAGACATGCAGTCGGGAACGCTTAGCGCCATGCCTTGACCCTTGTACCAGACATGCAGCAACCTTCGTATCCTTGTGCCGTTCTTTGTCGAGTTTCCGTGGCCCGCTGCCAGAAAAAGCGTTATATCCCATTCCTCTTCTTTTGAAGCTCCCGATTATCTGTTTTCAGCACGAAGGCGTGTGGTGACCAATCGACGTCGGCACATAGTCAGTGTATGTGCACAATTACCCCTTCATCTTCACTCACATTTTTCCTCGTTTGAAATAATCTTTCGTTCACGTCATTGCCCCTTCAATGCATATACATAACAATCAACAACTATGGCGATGACACACGTTCCTGCGTTTCACATGCTAAATCATTTATTTTGACATCCCAGCTTTATCATTGGATATATTTCCTTATACTGTCAGTTTAAAATTTCTGCCACCAGTTAGTTCAGACCGGCTACCTCAGTGTCTCACACCAACAAATGGAAATGTTTAGTGTATAAGGAGGCTTGTATTCGTCATTTTAATCACTCTTCATTGTAATTACTAATTCGATTGGCAACAGAAAACAAAGATTGTGTTTCAATTTCTCCTAAAGGACGATTGGAAAACGATGGGGATGGAAATCAGCTGCCGCATCTTCAATGACACTATGCCCAAATTTGTCGGAAATCACGGAATACCAAAATTATTACAGTCGGATGGCACTTTGAATTTCTAATTCACCAAAATATCGTGCAAGTGGATTGTCTTGACCACTATGGAACCTCGCTCCGTGATGTACTGTATTGATTGTAGGACATCAGTGAAAGACTACGCTCCATGATCAGGCAGGACCGATTCATGAGAAGTGACAGGTGATATGGTCCTGAAGATCATGCCACTTTAGAATGATCGACTTGCAACCCCTAGTTTTGTGGTTACTGGGTATGACGTACAGTACGACGGGAGGTCGTAAATTTGCATTAATCACGTCGAAAAAATAGTTACGTACTTTTTTTGTTTGTTTTCATGTATATGTATGTAGCTCTTGTACAAATTAAAATTCGTACGTCACAGTATCGTGGCACACCTTTGGAGGAGGGAAAAGTGGGGTATCGTGCGGTATTTTCATTTTCTGCATTTCAAGGGAGACCAACACAGCAAAAACCGATGATGAGTTGACGCAAGTGTATGGCAACAATGTATAAGGCACAGTGGTTCGAGGACACAGACGCTTCCAGTGTGACCGAACTATACTGAATGACGAAGAACTAAGTGGCAGACCATATCTCTGTGAAGAACGAGGAATCGCAACGGTAGTACCGAGTAGTAATAATTAAAGTGCAGCTATTTAAGGAGGCCCAGTGTGGGTGGTAATCATCGTATGGCAGGGAAACCAAAAACCGATGATGAGTTGACGCAAGTGTATGGCAACAATGTATAAGGCACAGTGGTTCGAGGACACAGACGCTTCCAGAGTGACCGAACTATACTGAATGACGAAGAACTAAGTGGCAGACCATCTCTCTGTGAAGAACGAGAAATCGCAACGGTAGTGCCGAGCAGTAATAATTAAAGTGCAGCTATTTAAGAAGGCCCAGTGTGGGTGGTAATCATCGTATGGCAGGGAAACTTCGTAGATGTGCTAATGCCTTAATGTGGAACGGATTTGGACTGGAAATAAATCAGTTCCAATTCTGGCCACCAGGTGCCAATATGGCAGCAGCATATCGTCGACATCTCCAGTGCTCATCTCGAGCATATTGTGTAAGCGGCGGTTAATGATAAAGTCAACATTATGCATATATCTGATCTTTTCATCGCATGTCGCGTTCTTAATTCATTGTGTGAAAACATTTCTATACGTCTTTGTTGCGCTCACTGCTCCAGGTTTGCACCTACTGGCCGTAAGTGAAATTAATTTTTTTTCTGCGTACATCGATTCTGCATTAACGCACTAGAAATATTCACCATGTTTCACTACCATACGATAATTACAGCCCACATTGGACATCTGTGGATAGCTGCAGGTTGATTATATTACTAAGGGCGCCGAATCACAATCGAGACGAAATTCGGCAAAATGGAATCACATATGGATCTTTTCAACATCTTACATGACTTTTAAACTAGTTGAAAGTCGCTGTCCACTGGTTTCCGCGAGTGGTCACAACCATTCTTAAGGCTTATCGAACAGAGGCAGCAATGGAAATGTTGCAGTTGTGTCGGGCCACTCGTATAACTACTTTATCAGCCTACTCACCTTGAACGAGTGCTGAGTATATCGCTATGACGTCGAGATAAATGACCAAAGGATGCATTGGAAACATGTGGGTTCACCACCGCTACAGGCGAAGATTCAACCGTCATCGGATTCAGCGAGTCTGCGTGTTTTATCGGAGTGCTACTGTGTGATCCGTATTACGAAACGGCTCACCGGGAGCAAAAGTCCACTTGCAGGTTGCCTATCTGACGGTTTCCAGGGACAACAAAAATTTGATTTTCAATATTTCATACAGTTATTGATCTAATGTAAAAATTGAAAATGCTCTCATAATCTACTTAGTAGCATGTATAAAGTTCTGTTAAAGATTTAACACAGTATGCGAAGTATTGCAGTTGGAAACTGGATATGTGCCTGGAGACAGCTGAACTCCCGCTGCGAGTATTATCCTGACTTTACAACAACTTTTTAAGAAACCGTCTTAAATGCGTAGGAAGTTTATTTGCACACTGATGACCAGTTTCGGACGGCTCGTCTGTTATCAGTTCACCCCGAAGAAGTATACATAGTAGATGTTACAAAACATGGTAACAAAGACGTAATAAAATTCCAGTACTATCTGAAAGTCGATAACAATCCTCGATCATAAATCTTGCGTTATAAGGGGCTTTACAACGTGCTATGGTACCACATTTATATGCTTTGTCGCCTATGACGCTGGAGATACAAATACCTTGACTTATTCATTCATTATTGGAGAATCAGAGTGCTAGGAGATTTGCAGAAAACGTAACGCGTAATTTGGAACCTTAAAGAAACTTGTTATTACTGTCACCCACCCTCCCTCAAACTGATGGAAGGAAAAAATGCTTACCACTTACTGCATCTGTCGCTCCCATGCAGTGAAACTGTATCGTCAAGCAGCTCGTCTCAGTTTACTATTTCTGTAGTTCTTATTTGTCAATTAATTTTGTAGACAGTATCCTAAATTACCACTAAACGTACCTGCAAAATTATATCATTCCACGTCGAATATCAAAAAGAAACGAGCCAGAGGCTGTGAAGTGGAAACTGCTGAAGGGATCGTAATGTCACTGCTAACTTAAGAAGATATGATTCCTGTAAGAGCGCTAAGGCCAAAAGCCCGCCGCTAAGGAGATATGGGCACACACCCACGTGAACGGGCAATGACGTGAACGTAAGATTAGCGAGGAAAAATACTAGGGAAGGTGATGGGGTAAGGGTGCATATCAGTGGTCAGATTCGTAGGCGACGGAGGCCTTCTCGTCTCATGAAACAATGACTTACAAAAATTGCTGAATGGAATATGAATCAAATGTAGTACAGAACTGCAGTTAATGAGGAAAAAATAAAAAAAAACAGCTGTAGAGCTATCGAAATGAAACCTGTTGAAGATAAAAACTGGTTAAAAAGAGGATACAAATAGGTTAAAAAGAAGTGAAAACTTCAGCTATGTAGGAAGCTACAAGTAAAGAAAATACTAGTTTACGACAAGATCTACAGTACATAAATTAGGCGAGATTTGTTAATCTAAAAATTACTTATCCAACACCACGTCGTCTGAGAAGTATATCCTGGTGGAACCAGAGGAGGAGGAACTGAAGTAATTAGAAATGGGTCGAGAGCGAACGATTTCAATAAATGATTGATGGTTAAAAATACGCGGTGCGGCTAGAAAAAAACCGGACTGATGCTGGAAAAAACATTTATTTACAATTATTTACAATTTCATGTTATCTCCTTCAATGTACTCTCCTCCTCGGTCTCTACACCGCTCCATACGAATTTTCCACTGTTCATAGCAATGCTGCAGATCATTTTCGGTAAGTCCATACATTACTTCCGTCGCTTTTTCTTTTACGGTTTCAACAGCCTCAAATCTAGTTCCTTTCAAAGCTGACTTGACTTTAGGGAAAAGAAAAAAATCACATGGGGCCAATTCAGGTGAGTAGGGTTGATGATCTAAGATGGGAATGTTGTGTTTTGCCAAAAACCTCTTCACTGACAACGCACTGTGAGCTGGGGCATTGTCTTGGTGAAGGATCCATGACTTTTTTCTCCACAAATCGTTCCGTTTTCTCCGTACTCGCTCACGTAGGGTAGCCAGGACGCTAATGTAGTAATGCTGATTCACTGTTTGTCCCTCTGGTACCCAATCAATGTGCACAATCCCTTTGATGTAAAAAAAAAAAAACAGTCATCATTGCCTTGAATTTCGATTTTGACATTCGTGCTTTTTTTTGTCGTGGAGAACCAGGAGTTTTCCAATGCATCGATTGGCGTTTAGTTTCGGGATCGTAAGTAAAAAACCACGATTCATCGCAAGTAATAACATTTTGTAAGAAGGTGGGATCACTTTCAATGTTTTCCAGGATGTCAGAACAAATCATTCTTCGGCGTTCCTTCTGTTCAATTGTGAGACACTTTGGAACCATTTTTGAACACACTTTGTTCATGTTGAAACTTTCATGAAGAATCTGCCTAACACTTTCCTTGTCAACTCCTGTTAACTCAGACACTGCTCTGATTGTTAAACGGCGATCTTGTCGAACAAGTTTACCGATTTTTTCAATGTTTGCATCAGTTTTTGCTGACAATGGTCTGCCAGTGCGAGTGTCATCACTGGTGTCTTCGCGGACATCTTTAAATCGTTTAAACCACTCAAACACTTGTGTTCGCGATAAACAATCATCCCCGTACACTTGTTGTAACATTACAAACGTTTCACTTGCAGATTTTCCTAGTTTGAAAGAAAATTTGATGTTAACACGCTGTTCTTTCTGTACACTCAACATTTTCCGACGCACAGACAAAACGTCAACTAATTAAAACAGACGCCACGGGCAGACTGAGTGTAGGAGGCAGATGAAACTCGAGCAGTAGGCGGAGCGAGAGTCACGTGACAGGCCACGCGACTTTCAGCCTTATTACATTCGTTTTATTGTTTCACCAGTACTAGTCCGGTTTTTTTCTAGCCACACCTCGTATGTTATGAATAGGTGGTTAAAACTTAAGTAGCAGCAATTTTAAATAGCTAGAAAAAAGTTCAGCATCAAAGGATGGCATCTATGAGACGTACGAAAATAATATCCTGATACCAGAATGATTAATTTCTTCAGATAAAGTCTGTGGTCTTTATCACTCTCTGAATGTATGTCATAGACTATAGATATGAGATACAAAAGAATCAGTGACATTTAGTTGCGATTGGTCATTGATTTACATCAATAGAGAAAGCTGGAAATTTGTGCCGGACCAGGATTCGGACCCGGATCTTCCTGCTCACTAAGCAGATTTTCTGACCACAGTCATTTTTTTTTTATTTCTTTGGTTCGTCATTGTTCTCGGGATTTGATATAAGCGGACGTCACACGACACCCGTTCAAGTTCATCGTCGAATATTTCACTCTTCCTTTCCACTCTGGGTAGCCAACCCTGTCACGAATCAGGCTGGGCAATCGTGCCAGCGACCACTAGGCGGTAAGGACATAATTAGCAGAGCAACTGAACGGACTACCCCAGCGTGCCTCCCGTCAGACCCAAATTCTCAACTTATCGGCACAATACTGACGTAGTACCCCTGCCCCTTATCCTCATTTCTCGCGGCGTTTAGCCGATTCCTTAACAGTTCGAATGTGATGTGCAACTGTACTGAACGGACCATTGGCCAGCCTCACCTAAATTATGCATGTGATAACTGTTCTTACGGACATGACCGAAAGAACACATCACATACATACTACAGCTATAAACGGTAATCTACAGCGAAGCATCGATGTACGAAACAAGAAGTTCCTTCCAGGATAACCTGCAGATTAAGGAGCAAACCTCATCACGTATCTCACTGCCAACCTGGAAGCTCTCAGGTACTCCACAGAGCTCGAAGAACGGAGTCCTACTTTCATCGGCCACGGAGGTGACAAAACATCATTTTATTGTACGAATGACAGCTGTCATGTAGCCGAAAGAACAGGAATAGATACGTACCGTAGCAGAAAGATAATCTTTATGTCCCCAAACGGATCTAGACCAAGAGAACAAAGAATTCTCAAAAAGTAAGGGGCTAACTCCTGCTATGAAAACCATGGTAATACAAACATATGTGGTTCATTCAAACGAAAGCTGGTCAGTGCCTCTACCTTTGCCTTCGTAAGGTGGCACCACATAACTGCGGGTATGGTAGCGCCATCTGTTAGTAGAGAGACTGACGCGTGCGCACGTTTGATGTTCCATAGTGCCAGTCTGGTTTCACACCGAAGACAAGATGGTCACAAAAGTTATCGATCACTGCGGAACACGCAGGGGAGTTAGCAGGAACAACGAGGAGAGATTCGATTTTTGGGGGCGGAGGGAGTTGGATGCCGTGAAATGTATCGACGGATAGAGGCTGTGTACGGTGAGTACAGCCTGAGTCGTTCAAGTGTTGTGGAATGGCGCAAACGCTTCCTTGAAGGGAGCGAGTCACCGGAAGACGATGCTTGTCATCACCCCGGAAATGGTTGCGCAAGTGAATGCTTTAGTCTTGGACAGCCGCAGAATCACCGTGGACGAGATCCATCGGTTACTGGGAATTAGCGTGGGCACCGCCCACACCATAGTGCATCAACACTTAAACTTTCGAAAAATCTTTGCGCGGTGGGTGAAAACGACATTGCAGCAGTTTCGGTGGGAAACGCTGGAAAATCCACCGTACAGTCCCGAACTTTCACCGTGTGGCTTTCAAGTGTTTGGACCACTAAAAGAAGCTATTCGCGGACATCGATTCGCAACGGACGTCGAAGCGTGTGACTGGGTCCAGGCCTGGATCCGACAGCAGCCTACTAGCTTCTCCAAGGATGGAACTGACCGCCTTGTGTCGCAATGGGGTAAATGTGCCAGCAGTTTTGGAGACTATTTTTGAGTGTGTGTACTGTGCATAACTACATTTTGAGTAAATAGAATCGTTACCACAACGTAACACTAGTGACCGGCTTTAGACTTGTTTATGGTTCAAATGGCTCTGAGCAGTATGGGACTCAACTGCTGAGGTCATTAGTCCCCTAGAACTTAGAAGTAGTTAAACCTAACTAACCTAAGGACATCACAAACATCCATGCCCGAGGCAGGATTCGAACCTGCGACCGTAGCGGTCTTGCGGTTCCAGACTGCAGCGCCTTTAACCGCACGGCCACTTCGGCCGGGAGACTTGTCTATTTACAGTATTACATTTACACTTACACAATCATGATTTCGGCTTCAAAGTACCATTATCAAGTGTCTTAATTGTTATAAATTGCTTAGGATGGCATACTGTCGTATTAAAATACACTATTAGACACACTGTCTAAGAGTCGATATTTCTGGCAGAGCTTTGTTTCATTACATTCGTGACATTCAGTCAAGATGGTGTACACTGTAATGAACCAAAGCTGTAGGCTCTGCCAGAAATATCGACTCTTACACCATGTGTCTAATAGTGAAATTTAATACGACACTATGCTATACCAAGCAATTTATAACACTTAAAACACTTGATAATGGCACTTTGAAGCCGAAATCATGATTGTGTAAGTCTAAATGTAACACTGTAAATAAACATAAGTCTAATGGCGGTACTGACTTTAAGGAAATATATTATGACTGTGGGCACGCATTATCAAAAAATTACTAGCGACCTGGTTTCATTTGAATGCCCCTTATAAATGCAGTTTATTCGATGCCCGGCACGACTTCCTCTCGTGTGCCAACTTCGTCTCTGAGTAGCAGTCACACCGAACGTCCCCGTGTTTCTGTTGGACATATCCCAATCCAGGTCTTACAATATCGTTTTTACCCTCTGGAGCCGCATCTAGTAACATGAAAGTTGTTCAGAAATGGTTCAAATGGCTCTGAGCACTATGAGACTTAACATCTGGGGTCATCAGTCCCCTAGACTTAGAACTACTTAAACCTAACTAACCTAAGGACATCACACACATCCGTGCCCGTGGCAGGATTCGAACCTGCGACCGTAGCAGCAGCGCGGTTCCGGGCTGAAGCGCCTAGAACCGCTCGGCCACAACAGCTGGCCAAGTTATTCTCTGATATCATGTCTACACTGCTTGACAATTCCTAAGAACTGACACTTGCTAAGGAACAACTTTCATTTGCTACGGAACAACTGACAACTGTTAAGTAACATCCGACTAGTGACAGTAAAAGGAAATGTATGGGACTGGACGTGTTAAGTGCAGTGAACCCCGTACACGAGCACTTTGTGTGCATTCGAAAGGTCCTGCAGTACAGTATTTAACAAGGGCTGTTTTGGAGCCTATTTGTGTGACATTGCGTACGGCACGGCAACAAGTCCGCAAGAGATCATATGAGTGCTTACGGTTGTGGAAAAGCAGTTGGATGGCTCGAAGCCAGTCAAACTAACACAATTGTAGCCAAAAGCGTCCTCTCGCGATTACGGAAGGGCGCTGAAGGGGAAATGCTATGACGAAGCATGACGGTGGTCGTAGATGGACCACCACACCACAAGACGATCGATGCGTAGCCCTAGTGGCGATGAGCAACAGACATATCACTCTTAGCCACATCATGCAGACTTCGCAACCGCTACTTGTACACCTATCTCTGCGGAACTATTTCGCGGCGAGCGATGAGGGTGGTCTGTACGCACGGAATCCCGTTAAATGCATCTCACTTGAACCTCGTCATCGTTGGGAAAGTGTTCGTTAGTGTAGGGAGCCTGCTGGTTGGGGGGCAGCAGCAATGGTCCAAAGCGATGTGTTTCGACAAATCCCGCTTCTGTGTGGCACGTGATTCAGGCTACCAGTTAGCGTGGAGATAGAGGGCAACCACGTTGCAGACCACAGGATGATCATGAACGTCATTGGCATGGCCTAGGCGTTTGGTGTGGGCAGGCGTTATGCACAATGGCCGAACACTGCTGCAGTTACAGAAGTGCTGTATTGCAGGAAGATTATTCTGGATCATGTCAGTCTTTTTAGGGGTGCTGTTCGTCCCTATTCTCTGTTTAGGGACAACAATGCTCGCTCACACAGAACGGCACGTGTGTCGGACACATTGGTAAGTGAAGATACTGAAGGTATGAAATGGGCTGCTTACTCCTTGCCGGCCGGGGTGGCCTAGCGGTTCTAGGCGCTTGAGTCTGGAACCGCGCGACCGCTACGGTCGCAGGTTCGAATCCTGCCTCGGGCATGGATGTGTGTGATGGCCTTAGGTTAGTTAGGTTTAGGTAGTTCTAAGTTCTAAGGGACTGATGACCTCACAAGTTAACTCCCATAGTGCTCAGAGCCATTTTTTTGAAGGCCATTGTTTGATACTAGTAGACTTCCTTCGGCCAGGAAAATCGTGTTTGCCCTTTTTAGCCCTCTTTTTATGTCTGCCTTGCTTCGTCCGTCATACGTTATTCTTTCGCCAAGGGGACGGAAATCCTTCACTTAGTCTACTTCCCGTTCCCCAAGTTTGTTGTTCGTCGTATCACTAATCACATTCCTGCTAATTTACTGCCGGTCCATGGTCTGTGTTCAGTAGACAGTTCATTTCGTTCAGTATGTCTTCTAATTCTTTCTCGCTTCCATGAGGATAACAATGTCATCAGCGAGTTTGTCGGTGATAGTCTTTACCTTGAATTTTAATGACACTCTTGAATCCATCTTTTAGTTCCGCCATTGTTTCTTCGATGTACAGATTGAACAGCAGGGGTGAAAATAATCCGGGAACATAGTTCTTGGTCTTGCATTCTAAATGTCGCTTTTGTTCTTATACGTGTTGTATATTTCCCGTCTTTGCTTGCTGCTTAAACTTTCTTTGAATATCTTACTCCATTTTGCAGTGCTGTGCAAATTTGGTAATCACACTAGATTAACTTAAATTTCAACATGTGCGATCCCGCAAGGCTATCAATCGCATCCATGTGGCTTGTTCCCTTTCTGTGTATGCTGTAAGAGAATTTTTACCATCTTTCCATTTGGTCTCCACGAAGGTACCCTCACGAAAAGTGGCTATTGTGGCTGCTCACAGTCAACGATCGCTTACAAACTAACACTAAAGACAACTTAAAGACGAAAGTCTTAACACTGCATTGCTTATACGTTTACATAGGTTTCTAACTGAGAACTAACGAACTTTATTTAAAATCAAGGTGACGGACAGATTTGAAATCAAAGTTATTTACCCATTTTATGCTGTGGTACATGTTATGGCGTTAAGTTACTTGTAATAGTTTAATATAACCTCCTGTGAAACATATATTTCATAAGTGTATTTTTGTTCCATTTCTAGCCGACGCAGCATTCCAACGGCAGAACCATCGCTGCAGCAGATGTAGACGTTGAGCGGGCCACCTCCACAACTTACGTGGAAGCCAGCCATCGCAAGAGGATCCCGCCATTTAGTGTTTCAGAACTGTTCCTCTACTGTAAATAATAAAAAAAAACCATCACGAAAATCAAGTAATTGAATAACTAAAATTCATCATGCTGTATTTTATACTGAAAAGAGTCTTGTGTAGTCCTTATGGAGAACACACGAATGAAATCACATGTCGTTGTACATAATGTCTGTATTGGTGATACCAGCATATTATAATAAAATGAGAATATTCTGATCCAATAACAATCAGTTATATAAAAAAAATTTCAGTAATTTTTTTAAAGAATATATAATTTTACTTTCTTAAAGGAAAAGTTAAAAGGAAATGAGGGAAAATCAATAACCAACTGACGCTCAAGAAATGCAAAGAATATCTGAGAAATTTCGGGAACACATTTTATGCGAATAAAGGGTCATTTCTGTGATAACTACATCGAATTCAAACGAATCTTCTTTATTGTTTCAACGATAAACAAACATGATAGAATATCAAGTGAAGAAAATTGATTCGGAGTACGCACTGCTGGAATGTTATGTCGCGAGTCGTATCACAGTTACTGAACATAACCTGTCCGCAAACTGTAGATGTGTATCTACCAGCAAGTGTGATAGCGTCAGATCAGATGCACCATTATTTAGCTAGAAATGAATGAAAAGGTGGTAGAACGAAGTTCCTTAATTATCAGTCACTAGGTGTACAATTCACCCGTGATCTAGGCTCATCTTATTTGGTTACTAATCTAAACGTCCTTGAACCCAGGCTCGAAACACACCACCGCTTAAATTTTGATTGACAATCAGCACTAGTGGCCGAAGACTTCCGGCATAAGAAATCACCCTCATTCTGCCAACGGAATTGTCAAAGAGGGCGGAGGAGCATTTAAAGGTTCAGAGCACCGTCCTGCCCTTGCGAAGTCAAATTGCACTTAAAGGCGGAAGAATCAGCAATGATCAAACGGCATGAGGAAGCTGAAGGCACTAAAATCCACTGCATTAAAGACACATAGCGTATCATGTGACCGATAATGGAGAAAGTGCCATGAAAATATCTCCAGAGGCAAAAAATTCTGGTCTCCGGAAACGGACTGCCTAGGGGGAGGTGACCATCTGAAAAAGATTGAATAATCAACGCAGGAATAACGTTCCATTAGTCAGAAGTTTCATCGTGGTAGGTAAGATAGAAATCTGAAAAGGGAAATGCAAAGGCTCGATCTAGATACAGTAGGGTGAGTGCAATGCTCGTTAACTCACAAGGGGTCAATGAACTGAAATAGAAAGACCACAAGGATTACAGGTCTGGTGAGTATAGGGTAATATTAATAGAAGCAGAAAATGGTAGACTGGGAGGATGATTCGTCATCAATAGGAAGGTGGGCCAGAGAGTGTATTACTGTGAACAGTTCAGTGATAGGATTGTTCTTACCAAATTCGACAGCAAATCAACACCGAAAACGATACTTCAGGTACTCATGCCGACGTTGCGAGATGATGATGAAGAGAAAGAGAAAGTATATGAGAATACTGAAAGCGCTACACATTAAGTGTAAGGAGATGAGAATCTTATAGTCGTGGGGCACTGGACTGCAGTTGTAGATGAAGGAGTAGAAGGAAAATTTACGGGGGAGAATGGACTTGGGACAGAGAGGGGAGAGACTAATTGAGTACTGTAATACTTTGTTCAAGAATCACGAGAGGAGAAAGTATACCTGAAAAAGGCTTGGTGATACGGGAAGATTACATCGTGGTCAGGCACAGCATCCGAAACCTGGTACTGAATTGTAAGTTTACCCTGATGCAGATATAGGCTCAGATCACAGTTAGTAGTGATGAAGAGTAGGCTGAAGTTTAAGAGATTAATCAGGAAGAATCAGTACACTAAAATGTGGGATCTGGAAGTACTAAGAAATGACAAAATACGCTTGAAGTTCTCTAAGGCTTTAGATATCGCATTAAGGAGTAGCTCAGCAGGTAGCATAGTTGAAGAGAAATGAACGTCTCTAAAAAGAGTAATAACAGAAGTTGGACAGAAAAACATAGGTACAAAAAAGGAAACTGCAAGGAAACCAATGGTAATGTAAGAAATTCTTCACTTGATGGATGAAAGAGGGAATTAGAAAAATGTTCAGGGAGATTCAGGAATTCAGGAATGCTAGTTGCTGAGGAATTAAACTAATAGGAAACGCAGGAAAGCTAAGACGAAATGGTTGCACGAAAAATGTGAAGAAATCTAAAAAGAAATAATTGTCAGAAGGACGGATTCAACATACAGGAAAGTCGAAATAAACTTCGGTGAAATTAAAAGCAAGGGTAGTGACAGTAAGAGTGCAACGGGAATTCCTCTGTAAATGGTAAAGGAGAGAGCGGATAGGTGGAGAGAGTACATTGAAGGCCTCTATGAGGAGGCAGATAGAAGGAGAAACAGGAGTCGATTTAGAAGAGATAGGGTATCTAGTATTATAATCCGAATTTAAGTCAAATAAGTCAGAAGGCTTAGATAACAATCCATCAGAATTACTCAAAACTTTGGGGGGACGTTGCAACAAAACAAAAATGGTTCAAATGGCTCTGAGCACTATGAGACTTAACTTCTGAGGTCATCAGTCCTCTAGAACTTAGAACTACTTAAACCTAACTAACCTAAGGACGTCACACACATCCATGCCCGAGGCAGGATTCGAACCTGCGAACGTAGCGGTCGCGCTGTTCCAGACTGAAGCGCTCAGAAGCGCTCGGCCACACTGGCCGGCGCAACAAAACCACTCTTCGCATTGGTGAGTAGAATGTATGAATCTGAAGATATAACATCGGACTTTTGCAAAAATATCATCCACAAAATTCGAAGACTGCAGGAGATGACAAGTGAAAGAACTATCGCACAATCAACTTAACAGCACATGCGTCAAATTGCTGATAAGAATAATGTACAGAAGAATGGAAAAGAAAATTGAGGCTGAGTTAGGTGTCGGTCAGCTTTGCCTTAGGGAGGGTAAAGGCACCAGAGAGGAGATTCTGGCTTTGTGGTTGACAATGGAGCAAGACTAAAGAAAAATCAAGACAAGTTCATAGGATTTGTTGACCTGGAAAAAGCGTTCGACAACGTAAAATGGTGTAAGAATTTCTAAATTCTGAGAAAAATGGCGGTAATCAAAAGGCAGAAACTGGTAATATACAATATGTAAAAAAATTAAGAAGGAATAATAAGAATGGACGAAGCGCTTTCATTAAAAAGTTGAAATACAGTGATGTAGTCTCCCACCCCTACTGTTCAATCTGTACATCGAAGAGTCAATGATAGAAATAAAAGAAAGGTTCAAGAGTGGAATCAAAATTCAAAGTCAATGGAAAGCAGTGACATGAATCGCTGAGGACATTGCTATCCTGAGTGAAAGTGAAGAAGAATTACATGATCTGCTGAATGGAATGAACAATCTATTGAGTACAGAATAAGGACTGAGAGTAAATGGAAATGAGAAAACCCCTACTGTTCAATCTGTACATCGAAGAGTCAATGATAGAAATAAAAGAAAGGTTCAAGAGTGGAATCAAAATTCAAAGTCAATGGAAAGCAGTGACATGAATCGCTGAGGACATTGCTATCCTGAGTGAAAGTGAAGAAGAATTACATGATCTGCTGAATGGAATGAACAATCTATTGAGTACAGAATAAGAACTGAGAGTAAATGGAAATGAGAACGCCCCTACTGTTCAATCTGTACATCGAAGAGTCAATGATAGAAATAAAAGAAAGGTTCAAGAGTGGAATCAAAATTCAAAGTCAATGTAAAGCAGTGACATGAATCGCTGAGGACATTGCTATCCTGAGTGAAAGTGAAGAAGAATTACATGATCTGCTGAATGGAATGAACAATCTATTGAGTACAGAATAAGGACTGAGAGCAAATGGAAATGAGAACACCCCTACTGTTCAATCTGTACATCGAAGAGTCAATGATAGAAATAAAAGAAAGGTTCAAGAGTGGAATCAAAATTCAAAGTCAATGGAAAGCAGTGACATGAATCGCTGAGGACATTGCTATCCTGAGTGAAAGTGAAGAAGCATTACATGATCTGCTGAATGGAATGAACAATCTATTGAGTACAGTATAAGGACTGAGAGTAAATGGAAATGAGAAAACCCCTACTGTGCAATCTGTACATCGAAGAGTCAATGATAGAAATAAAAGAAAGCTTCAAGAGTGGAATCAAAATTCAAGGTGAATGGAAAGCAGTGACATGAATCGCTGAGGACATTGCTATCCTGAGTGAAAGTGAAGAAGAATTACATGATCTGCTGAATGGAATGAACAATCTATTGAGTACAGAATAAGGACTGAGAGTAAATGGAAATGAGAACACCCCTACTGTTCAATCTGTACATCGAAGAGTCAATGATAGAAATAAAAGAAAAGTTCAAGAGTGGAATCAAAATTCAAAGTCAATGGAAATCAGTGACATGAATCGCTGAGGACATTGCTATCCTGAGTGAAAGTGAAGAAGAATTACATGATCTGCTGAATGGAATGAACAATCTATTGAGTACAGAATAAGGACTGAGAGTAAATGGAAATGAGAAAACCCCTACTGTGCAATCTGTACATCGAAGAGTCAATGATAGAAATAAAAGAAAGCTTCAAGAGTGGAATCAAAATTCAAGGTGAATGGAAAGCAGTGACATGAATCGCTGAGGACATTGCTATCCTGAGTGAAAGTGAAGAAGAATTACATGATCTGCTGAATGGAATGAACAATCTATTGAGTACAGAATATGGACTGAGAGTAAATGGAAATGAGAAAACCCCTACTTTTCAATCTGTACATCGAAGAGTCAATGATAGAAATAAAAGAAAAGTTCAAAAGTGGAATCAAAATTCAAGGTGAATGGAAAGCAGTGAAATGAATCGCTGAGGACATTGCTATCCTGAGTGAAAGTGAAGAAGAATTACATGATCTGCTGAATGGAATGAACAATCTATTGAGTACAGAATAAGGACTGAGAGTAAATGGAAATGAGAACACCCCTACTGTTCAATCTGTACATCGAAGAGTCAATGATAGAAATAAAAGAAAGGTTCAAGAGTGGAATCAAAATTCAAGGTGAATGGAAAGCAGTGAAATGAATCGCTGAGGACATTGCTATCCTGAGTGAAAGTGAAGAAGAATTACATGATCTGCTGAATGGAATCAACAATCTGTTGAGTACAGAATGTGGACTGAGAGTAAATGGAAATGAGAACAGCGAGGAACTCAACATCTAGGTCGGTGGTAACGAAGTAGATATAATTAATGTGTTCTAGTACCTAAGTAGCAAATCAACCAATGGCGGAATGAGCAAGGAGGTCATCAAAAGTAGACTAGCATTGACCAAACGGGCTTCCTGGCCAAGAGAAGTCTACTCGTGACAAACAAGGCTTTAATTGAAGAAGAGATTTCTGGGAATTTACGTTTGGAGCACAGAATTGTGTGGTAGTGAAACGTTGACTGAGGGAAAGCCGGGAGAGAAGAGAATGGAAGAAGTTCAGATGTGGTGTTTCAGACGAGCTTCGAAACTTATGTGGACTGTTAAGTAATGAGGAGGATCTGCGCACACTCGAAGAGGAAAGGAATTGTGGAAAATACTGACAAGGAGAAGGAACAGGATGATAGGAGGTTTGTTAAGACGCAGCTGTAGAGGTCAACAACTGTAGAGGAAGGTTCAAATGGCTCAAATGGCTCTGAGCACTATGGGACTTAACACCTTTGGTCATCAGTCCCCTAGAACATTTTTTTTTTTTTTTTGGTCATCAGTCTACTGACTGGTTTGATGCGGCCCGCCACGAATTCTTTTCCTGTGCTAACCTCTTCATCTCGGAGTAGCACTTGCAACCTACGTCCTCAATTATTTGCTTGACGTATTCCAATCTCTGTCTTCCTCTACAGTTTTTGCCCTCTACAGCTTCCTCTAGTACCATGGAAGTCATTCCCTCATGCCTTAGCAGATGTCCTATCATCCTGTCCCTTCTCCTTATCAGTATTTTCCACATATTCCTTTCCTCTCCGACTCTGCATAGAACCTGCTCATTCCTTACCTTATCAGTCCACCTAATTTTCAACATGTTTCACTACCATACAATGCTGTACTCCAGACGTACATCCTCAGAAATTTCTTCCTCAAATTAAGGCCGGTATTTCATATTAGTAGACTTCTCTTGGCCAGTAATGCCTTTTTTGCGATTGCGAGTCTGCTTTTGATGTCCTCCTTGCTACGTCCGTCATTGGTTATTTTACTGCCTACGTAGCAGAATACCTTAACTTCATTGACTTCGTGACCATCAATCCTGATGTTAAGTTTCTCGCTGTTCTCATTTCTACTACTTCTCATTACCTTCGTCTTTCTCCGATTTACTCTCAAACCACACTGTGTACTCATTAGACTGTTCATTCCGTTCAGCAGATCGTTTAATTCTTCTTCACTTTCACTCAGGATAGCAATGTCATCAGCGAATCGTATCATTGATATCCTTTCACCTTGTATTTTAATTCCACTCCTGAACCTTTCTTTTATTTCCATCATTGCTTCCTCGATGTACAGATTGAAGAGTAGGGGCGAAAGGCTACAGCCTTGTCTTACACCCTTCTTAATACGAGCACTTCGTTCTTGATCGTCCACTCTTATTATTCCCTCTTGGTTGTTGTACATATTGTATATGACCCGTCTCTCCCTATGGCTTACCCCAACTTTTTTCAGAATCTCGAACAGCTTGCACCATTTTATATTGTCGAACGCTTTTTCCAGGTCGACAAATCCTATGAAAGTGTGTTGATTTTTCTTTAGCCTTGTTTCCATTATTAGCCGTAACGTCAAAATTGCCTCTCTCGTCCCTTTACTTTTCCTAAAGCCAAACTGATCGTCACCTAGCGCATTCTCAATTTTCTTTTCCATTCTTCTGTATATTATTCTTGTAAGCAGCTTCGATGCATAAACTGTTAAGCTGATTGTGCGATAATTCTCGCACTTGTCAGCTCTTGCCGTCTTCGGAATTGTGTCGATGATTCCTTTCCGAAAGTCAGATGGTAAGTAGCCAGACTCATATATTCTACACACCAACGTGAATAGTCGTTTTGTTGCCACTTCCCCCAATGATTTTAGAAATTCTGATGGAATGTTATCTATCCCTTCTGCCTTATTTGACCGTAAGTCCTCCAAAGCTCTTTTAAATTCCGATTCTAATACTGGATCCCCTAAATCGACTCCTGTTTCTTCTTCTATCACATCAGACAAATCTTCACCCTCATAGAGGCTTTCAATGTATTCTTTCCACCTATCTGCTCTCTCGTCTGCATTTAACAGTGGAATTCCCGTTGCACTTTTAATATTATCGCCGTTGCTTTTAAGGTCACCAAAGGTTGTTTTGACTTTCCTGTATGCTGAGTCTGTCCTTCCGACAATCATATCTTTTTCGATGTCTTCAAATTCTTCCTGCAGCCATTTCGTCTTAGCTTCCCTGCACTTCCTATTTATTTCATTCCTCAGCGACTTGTATTTCTGTATTCCTGATTTTCCCGGAACCTGTTTGTACTTCCTCCTTTCATTAATCAATTGAAGTATTTCTTCTGTTACCAATGATTTCTTCGAAGCTACCTTCTTTGTACCTATGTTTTCCTTCCCAACTTCTGTGATGGCCCTTTTTAGAGATGTCCATTCCTCTTCAACTGTACTGCCTACTGCGCTATTCCTTATTGCTGTATCTATAGCGTTAGAGAACTTCAAACGTATCTCGTCATTCCTTAGTACTTCCGTATCCCACTTCTTTGCGTATTGATTCTTCCTGACTAATGTCTTGAACTTCAGCCTACTCTTCATCACTACTATATTGTGATCTGAGTCTATATCTGCTCCTGGGTACGCCTTACAATCCAGTATCTGATTTCGGAATCTCTGTCTGACCATCATTTAATCTAATTGAAATCTTCCCGTATCTCCCGGCGTTTTCCAAGTATACCTCTTCCTTTTGTGATTCTTGAACAGGGTATTCGCTATTACTAGCTGAAACTTGTTACAGAACTCAATTAGTATTTCTCCTCTTTCATTCCTTGTCCCAAGCCCATATTCTCCTGTAACCTTTTCTTCTACTCCTTCCCCTACAACTGCATTCCAGTCGCCCATGACTATTAGATTTTCGTCCCCCTTTACATACTGCATTACCCTTTCAATATCCTCATACCCTTTCTCTATCTGTTCATCTTCAGCTTGCGACGTCGGCATGTATACCTGAACTATCGTTGTCGGTGTTGGTCTGCTGTCGATTCTGATTAGAACAACCCGGTCGTTGAACTGTTCACAGTCACACACTCTCAGCCCTACGAATTCATAACGAATCCTACACCTGTTATACCATTTTCTGCTGCTGTTGATGTCACCCGAAACTCATCTGACCAGAAATCCTTGTCTTCCTTCCACTTCACTTCACTGACCCCTACTATTTCTAGATTGAGCCTTTGTATTTCCCTTTTCAGATTTTCTAGTTTCCCTACCATGTTCAAGCGCCTGGCATTCCACGCCCCGACTCGTAGTACGTTATCCTCTCGTTGATTATTCAATCTAGAATTTAGAACTACTTAAACCTAACTAACCTAAGGACATCAAACACATCCATACCCAAGGCAGGATTCGAACCTGCGACCGCAGCAGTCCCGCGGTTCCGGTTTGCAGCGCCTAGAACCGCACGGCCACCGCGGCCGGCGTAGAGGAAGGCAGATATAGGAATACATGTAGCAAATAATCGAGGGCTTTGGTTACACGTGCTACTGTGAGACGAAGAGGTTGGCAAAGTGAGGAATTCGTGGCAGGCCACCTCAAACCAGTCGGCTGTCCCTAGTGTGCTGCTCCATCTTATCTGCGGACTTCACCATTACTCTTTACGTCGTTGCTTACAGCACAAACATAACACTGGTCATCCTCACCACACAGACATTCATTACAATTGCTATTTGTTCCAGTTGCGAACCACAAACTCTATAAACTTGAAGAAAGACGACGTTCCACCTAATTTTATTTTAAGGCACTACTTTTATGAACAACAACTTGTTGTAAGCGGTCGTCATTCTCCAGTGCATTTAAAATTGGTCTCCATATAAAATCTTAGCGATATCTGTTTGGCAAGGATGAAGTATCCACATACGTTACAGATGCTCTGTAGAACGAGCAACTTTCTAAACTAGCAGTTCTTAATAAGATGCCGTTTTAAAAATTCTTCAATTTTCTTAATAGCTTGGTGGAAGGCATTGGGAAACAACCTTCCCTAGCACTTTGCCAAATGACATTTTTCCAATACAGTTTAACAAAAATATTAGAACACAACTAAAATAGAATGAAAAGATAAATAAAGTTACCAAGAACACGAAAGAAAGTATTGCTAAGGGGGCCGAGGTGGTTGTGTATCGTTACTTGTCTCCACACAGAGCACCGAATTCATAGAGTTGATCTTACATTCTAGAGCACTGTTTCAAAAATTGCAATGTGCTCTGCCTAATACTGAACTATTTCATGTAGGTCCTTGGCTTGTCAACTATCGCGTACAGTGAGGTGACGAAAGTCGTGGAACAGCGAAGTGCAAATATACAGATGGCGGTAGTATCGCTTACACGAAGTATGAAAAGGTGAAGCTGTCATTTTTACTCAGGTGATACATGTAAAAAGGTTTCCGTCCTCATTATGGCAACACGACAGGAATTAACAGACTGTGAGCGCGAAGTGGTAGGTAGTTGGAGCTAGATGCGTGGGAAATTCCTTTATGGAAATCGTTAGGGAATTCAGTATTCCGAGATCCACACTGTGGTTTCGATAGCTACGATGCCACAACGTAGGTGCGCTCTGCTAGGTGGGCACTACGACAGACACCGACGACAGCGCATTCTAGCCGGAGCGGGAGAGCTCTACGAGCTCCGCTCCAGATTCTGCCTATTTCATTAAGAGCAGACGGCCTGGAAACATCGCTTCAACCTCAGCTTGCTATTGAGACTATGTACTACGACGGGTCTAAGGCTTCGCACCTCAGTTCAAAGTTATGTATTCAGTTAATATTGTGATACAGTAAAAACCATTTCTAGGAGCAGTACCGAGAGATTTTCACATTTTCCTGCTCCTACTCGTTTCCTACATTCGGCCTACCGTTCAATTTACAGGAGCAGACCCACGCGCCGTCTTCCAGGCAGGATACAAAAGTTGGCGACGAGGCTATTTTTTTCCTATCATTTCCTTTTTTGCTCGGTACTGCTTTAGCCTTTTTTTGATATCCCCGTGTCACCGTGTGGGTGTATGACTGCTTCCGCCAGCCGCTATAAGACTTTAATTTGTATAAACCATGGCTACGCCACAGCAACAGGCTTCGCTGTTTAGGTCGACTAATCCTACGATTGTGTCTTGATTTTTCTTTTGTCTTGCTTCCGTTATCAATTGGCTCTCTGGCGTCTTTACCTTTCCTAAAGACAAACTGATAGTCATCTGGCACATCGTCGATTTTATTTTCCAGTCTTCTGTATATCATTCTTGACAGCAACTTGGATGCTTGGGCTGTTAAACTGATTGTGCGATAATTTGCGCACTTGTCAGCTCTTGCAGTCTTCAGAATTGTGTGGATGATATTTTTCCTAAAGTCAGATGGTATGACGCCAGTCTTATACATTCCATACAGTAACGGGGATAGTCCTTTTGTTACCACTCCCCCAACGATTTTAGAAATTCTGATGGAGTGTCATCTATTCCTTCTGCCTTATTTGACCGTAGGTCCTCCATAGCTCTCTTAAAATCCTAATACTGGATCCCCTGGCTCTTCTAATTCGACTCCTGTTTCTCCTTCTATCACATCAGATAAAACTTCCCCCTCACAGAGGTCTTCAATGTACTCTTTTCACCCATCCTCTCTCTATTTTGCATTTAGCAGTGGAATTACCGTTGCATTCTTCATTTTCACCTCAGGGAGTCACACCTAGTGATACGTGGCTGGCGACCACGGGGCCCCGAGCCGAGTCCTGGCATTGCTTCCACTTACTTATGCCAGGCTCCTCACTCTTATCTTTCCTATCTGGCCACCCTCGGCCAGCTCTTGTTCTTTTCCGACCCTGACGCTATTAGGTTTCGAGGGCTAGGGGTCTTTCATTTTCCAACCTATACTTCTCATGCAGCGTCTGACCCGGAGCGGGCGGCTGCAAAAGGCGTCTGTATCCCATGTTAGGGGCGGCCTCCAGAACTGCGGAAGGCAACGGAATACCACCGCAGATTATCTTCCCTGCATAATGCAGTCTCCATTTTATGCACAAAAAATGGCTTCCTCTCATGTTAGTGTCCGGAGGTAAAATAGTCCCCCATTCGGATCTCCGGGGGGACAACTTGAAAGGAGGCAAAAAATCAAAACGAGAATTGGTACCTGGAATGTCAGAACTCTGCTACAAGCAGGAAAACTAGAAAACCTTAAAAGAGAGATGGAAAAGAATCATATGGACCTCGTAGGAGTTGCTGAAGTAAGATGGAATGGACATGGAGAGTTGCAGTCAGATGAATATGTATTCTACTACTCAGGAGGAGAAGTAAAAGGAATTAATGGAGTAGGAATGATTATGACAAAGGAATTGGCTAAATGTGTGGAATATGTAGAGTATGCAAATGACCGGGTTATTGGTGTAAGGCTGAAAGGAGCACAAAAAGATTTACTGATTGTCCAGGTGTATATGCCAACTTCAGAACATGATGACCAAATTGTAGAGGAAACGTACAATGTAATAGAGAGAATAATGGACGAAAATAAAAAATGCTGCAAAATAGTAATTGGAGACTGGAACGCCATTGTGGGAGAAGGGAAAGAGGGAAACATAGTAGGCAGTCATGGTCTTGGAAAGAGAAATGACAGAGGTGAATGGTTAATTGACTTCTGCAGGGAAAGGCAGCTGATAGTGGCAAACACATGGATCAAGAACCATAAGAGGAGGCTCTACACTTTAAAATCACCAGGGGATAAATATAGAAACCAAATCGATTTTATACTGGTAGAAGAAAGATACAGGAATGGAATCAAGAAGGTGCACACATTACCAGGTGCAGATATTAATAGTGACCACAACTTACTTATGGCAGAAATAGAAATAAGAATGAAAAAACTGAAAAAGGCGACAATGGTGAAGAAATGGGATCTAGAGAAGATAAGGTCCAACAAAGAACAAATTACAGAAATGCTGTCTCGGGACTTTCTAAACACATTACGAGACAAAGAAGCACCTGATAATGCCAACGAGTACTGGAATATGCTGAAAGAAGGAATCATTAAAGCAGGACAGCAAAATATAGGATATGTAAAAGGGAAAAGGTCAAAAAAACCATGGGTCACACAAGAAATGATTTCCAAGATGGAGGAGAGAAGAAAATTGAAAAACAAGAACACTGAAGATGCAAGAAAGATATACCGAAGGTTAAATAACGAACTGCGAAGAGAAACAGAGCAGGCTAGGAAAAAATGGCTAAAAGAGGAATGTGATGAAATTGAAGAACTGGACAGGAAAGGAAGATACGACTTACTATACAACAGAGTAAAGACTATGACATGGGAACAAAACAGAGCAGGAAGTGCTACTATGGAAATTTTGAGTAAAGACGAAGAGGTAGTGTATAAAGATCGTGACGATGTCCTCCAGAGATGGGTAGAATATATAAAAGAGCTATATGACACAAATAGCAAACCAGAAACTCTGGAACTTGAATCACACAACAGTGTAAGTGATGAAGAGAAAGGACCGACCATCATAATGGAAGAAGTAAAGTCTGCTATTGCTGCAATGAAAAATGGCAAAGCAGTAGGTACAGATACAATACCGGAAGAAATACTTAAATGCTTGAACCACAATGGAATAAGAGAAATATTGAGGTTATTTAATAAAATATATGACAGTGGTGAATGGCCTGAGGACTTTTTGACAACAGTAATGATTCCATTGCCGAAAAAACAAGGAACCAAGAAATGCAGCGAGCACAGGACAATCAGCCTCATTTCACATGCAGCCAAAGTGATGTTAAGAATAATTAATAAAAGACTTGAAAAAGTAATAGAGGAGAATCTCGGCGAGGAGCAGTTTGGCTTTAGACGGAATACGGGCACCAGAGATGCAATAGGGCTCCTACGAATCTTAGGAGAAAGATTTATTGAAAAAGGAAGAGACCTATATATGTGCTTCATCGATTTAGAAAAGGCATTTGACAATGTGGTTTGGGACAAGCTGGCGACTATTATGAGGGAAAAGAGAGTGGACTGGAAAACCAGAAGACTTATAAACTCATTGTACCTTAATCAAAAAGTTTCAGTTAAAGTGAGAGGAGAAAGTACAAACTGGATCAGACTAGGGAAAGGAGTAAGACAAGGATGCTGTTTATCACCTACTCTTTTCAACCTGTACTTGGAAAATATGATTGACCAATGCTCATTAGATGACAAAGGAGTAGAAATTGGAGGAAGAAGAGTAGGGTGCTTGAGATTTGCTGATGACATGGTCCTTCTAGCCACAGGGGAAAAAGAATTACAGGATTTGGTGGACACCAT
Organism: Schistocerca serialis cubense; assembly: GCF_023864345.2. Taxonomy (NCBI): domain Eukaryota; kingdom Metazoa; phylum Arthropoda; class Insecta; order Orthoptera; family Acrididae; genus Schistocerca; species Schistocerca serialis. Next base: position 253,298,825 of record NC_064646.1, on the reverse strand, counting down.
TGCAACTAACGGAAAAAAATATGGAATGAAAATTAACACAAATAAAACAAAAGTATTGGCAATAGGAGGAAATAAGGAACTAAAAATTGTGCTGAATGGAGAAAAACTAGAACAGGTGCAAAATTTTAAGTATCTTGGAAGCAGGATAGACACCGACTGGAAGTGCACCACAGAAATTAAAACAAGGATAGCAATGGCAAAAGAGGCGTTTTATAAGAAAAGGAGAATCTTCTGCAGCGGTATGGACAGAGAACTCAGAAAGAGACTCATAAAATGTCTTGTATGGAGTGTTCTTCTATATGGCGCTGAAACATGGACTATGAGGAAAAAAGACAGAGAGAGGCTGGAGGCTTTTGAGATCTGGACATGGCGGAAGATGGAAGGAATAAGTTGGATGGACAGAGTAAAAAATGAAGAGGTACTGAGAAGAGTGGGAGAGAAAAGGCAGTTACTAGATGTAATAAAGAGAAGAAAAAGAAATTGGATTGGGCATATATTAAGAAAAAATGACGGACTGATAAAAACAGTTTTAGAAGGTTATGTAGAAGGGAAAAGGAAGCGAGGAAGGAAGAGATTCCAGATACTGGATGACATGATGGACGGTACAACATACAGCAGCCTTAAGAAGGAAGCAATGGATCGCAGAAAATGGAGAGGCAAAGGACCTGCTAATATAGCAGATAACTGATGATGATCTTCATGTAACCACCCTTAGTTTTAATTCATGGAAGTTAATTTTTTCTTTCCTATATGATGAGTCTGTCATTCCTTTTTCGAATTCTTCATTTTTTTCATGCAACCATTTCGTCTTAGCTTCCCAGCAGTTCTTGATTATTTCGTTCCTCAGCGACTTTTCTTTCTGTATTCCTGAATTTCCCTAAACATTTTTGCCATTCTTCCAGCGAGCTGCTGAAGCATTTCTTCTGTTACCCATGGTTTCCTACCTGTTATCTTCTTTCTGCCTGTGTTTTCCTATCCAACTTCAACTGTACTGCCTACTGCGTTATTGCTTATTTCTGTATCTATAGCCTTAGACAATTTCAAGAGTGTCTCGTCATTCCTTAGTACTTTCGCATCCCACTTCTTTGCGTATTGAATCTTCCTGACTAATTTCTTGAACTTCAGCCTACTGTTCATCTCTATTAAATTGTGATCTGAGTCTACATCTGCTCCCTGATGCGCCTTACTATCCAGTATCTGATTTCGGAATCTCAGACGGACCATGACGTAACTAACTGACATTTTCCAGTACCACTCGATCTTTTCCAAGTATACCTGCTCCTCCTGTGTTTCTTGAACAGAGTATTTGGTATTACTAACTGAAATTTATTTCAGAACTCAAATTGTCTTTCTCCTCCGTCATTCCTTGACCAAGGGCATAAAATTTATTACAGAACTCAATTTGCCTTTCTCCTCTGTCATTTCTTGCCCAAGCGCATATTCTCCTACAACCTCTTCTTCTATTCCTTCCCCTACAACTGCATTCCAGCCTTCCGTGACTATTAGATTTTTATCTCCATTTACGTATCCTCATATACTTCCTGTATCTCTTGCTCTTCAGCTTGTGACGTCGGCATGTATGCCTGGACTATCGCTGTCGGTGATGGTTTGGTGCCGATTTTGTTTAAGAACAACCCTACCACTGAACTGCTCACAGTAACACACTCTCTGTCCTATCTTCCTATTCTTCACGAATCCTACTCGAGGTATACCATTTTCTGCTGTTGTTGATATTAGCCTACACTCACCTGACCAGAGATCCTTGTCTTCTTTCTATTTCACTTTACTGACTCCTACTATATCCGGATTGAGAGTTTGCATTCTCATTCAGATTTTCTAGCTTTCCAGCCACGTTCATGCTTCTGACATTCCACGCCCCCACTGATAGAATGTTATCTTTTCGTTGGTTATTCAATCTTTTTCTCATGATCACCTCCCCGCTGGCAGTTCCCTCCAGGAGATCCGAGTCGGGGACTTTTACGGACTCTTTTGCCAGTGGAGAGATCATCACGACACTTTCCAATTACAGGCCACATGCGTCTTTAATTCAGTGGTTTCCATTGACTTCTTCATCCTCATGCCATTGATCATTGATGATTCTCTCCCCTGGGGGGAGTTTCCCACGCCAGGGGAAAGAGAGTGCCTTGAATCTCTGTCCGTTCCTCCGCCCTCTTTGACAATGCCGTTGGTGGGATGAGAGTGAGCTGGTAGTCTTCGGCCACTAATGCTGATTATTAATCGAAATTTAAGTAGTGTCGGGTTTCGAACACGGACCTTGGACGTTTTGATTGCTAATAAAAGACGCTACTTCTAGACTTGCATTTATGTGCTGTAGCCTAACAGCCAAGACAGGAGACACATGGATTTATTTCTGGAACAAAAGTTTTTGACGTCAGAGAATAGAAGCATATTTTATGGGAGATGCGTCTTTGATTCAGTCATCCTTTATCAAAGCAAGGAACATAATATAACCAGATAGTAAAGAACAGCGTGGTACAAGGTAGTTAATAACATGATCAGCACTAATGACCGTCTCTTTGCCATCGGTTTAAGTGACACTAACCTCTGCAGCAAATGCAACCTCGTTGATAGTGTGCCTCATCGTTACACATGTGGAGATCGGATTATCAACTGGAGGTGGACCAGGGAGAAAATTGCTCAAATAACAAGAACTTCAGCAAACAATGTACCGACCAACATTTTCTTCAGACCAGAGGAAAGTTACTACCCTCAGGCAAAAAATAATGCAGTGATTTGGTTAATGGGCAAACATACAAGTTATGTTTTTAACAATATTGGTAGCGATGAACATATTGAATACAAGATGTATATGGAAAGTGAATTCGAGAAAATACTTAAATATCAGAATCACAATAAGAAATATGGTAACATGCTCCGAATTGTCTTCAACGGAATGGGTATAGGTTAGGAACTGGATTCCTAGTAGAGAGGGATGGTTTGGGTCACGTTCCCGACCCTAACCGCACCTGCAAGTCACTCATGAAAAATAAATCAGTAGTACAGCAGATACAGAAATATGGCGACAAACATCTGGTGTCTGATATAAAGGAAGATCTTGAACTCCCTATGGATACGTGTAGAAGGCTGGAACTGACAAAAATAACAAGGCAGTGAATGATTTTGTGATGTCGCTGTTCGGGACTGCTCTTCTGTCCACGTAATTTACCCTGGAAGTAACACACATCAAGGATTTACTGAATGATTAATTTGGGTATGGGAACGACGAACCTCAGGCTGCAGAAAAAGAAAATGTGCATGTTGAACTGCCACCAGTTGAAGGTGACAGTGAAGGTGCTAAACTGTGCTACTGCTAAAGACTCATTTATTGAATGCTGATATTCATGACTGCAACTATCTGCCACCTTATTTATGTCATTTCATTGTAGCCATTTTTGTTACTGTTTTTGGTGAATAAAAATAAAAAGAGGCACCATGTCACTGACTGCGCGGCCCCTCCCGTCGGGGGTTCGAGTCCTCCCTAGGGCATGGGTGTGTGTGTTGTTCTTAGCAAAAGTTAGTTTAAGTAGTGTGTCAGTCTAGGGGCCGATGACCTCAGCGGTTTGGTCGCTTAGAAATTCACACACATATAAAAATGTTTTGAAAATGAGCACAACACACTTTTGAAGCGTAAAATTGTAAGCTCGACATAATGCTCTCGAGAAATTGGGTGAATACATAATTTTGGAAACAGCCTTGTACAGCCAAGCCAAGTCGCGACATCCTGCACGCTTTAAACATGTGTATTCTACGCAGCCCCGAATTTCATTTTTATCGCCAATAAACACAGAAACTGAGAAAGTACTACGAATTTTAAAGCAAATTTGATACGATAGTGGTTTTCATTCAAACATAGTAGAACGTATGTATAACAAACTGAAATATAAAAGCGGAGACGTAACAAATGAAAGAAGTACCCGCAATATGAAATACACTCCTGGAAATTGAAATAAGAACACCGTGAATTCATTGTCCCAGGAAGGGGAAACTTTATTGACACATTCCTGGGGTCAGATACATCACATGATCACACTGACAGAACCACAGGCACATAGACACAGGCAATAGAGCATGCACAATGTCGGCACTAGTACAGTGTATATCCACCTTTCGCAGCAATGCAGGCTGCTATTCTCCCATGGAGACGATCGTATAGATGCTGGATGTAGTCCTGTGGAACGGCTTGCCATGCCATTTCCACCTGGCGCCTCAGTTGGACCAGCGTTCGTGCTGGACGTGCAGACCGCGTGAGACGACGCTTCATCCAGTCCCAAACATGCTCAATGGGGGACAGATCCGGAGATCTTGCTGGCCAGGGTAGTTGACTTACACCTTCTAGAGCACGTTGGGTGGAACGGGATACATGCGGACGTGCATTGTCCTGTTGGAACTGCAAGTTCCCTTGCCGGTCTAGGAATGGTAGAACGATGGGTTCGATGACGGTTTGGATGTACCGTGCACTATTCAGTGTCCCCTCGACGATCACCAGTGGTGTACGGCCAGTGTAGGAGATCACTCCCCACACCATGATGCCGGGTGTTGGCCCTGTGTGCCTCGGTCGTATGCAGTCCTGATTGTGGCGCTCACCTGCACGGCGCCAAACACGCATACGACCATCATTGGCACCAAAGGAGAAGCGACTCTCATCGCTGAAGACGACACGTCTCCATTCGTCCCTCCATTCACGCCTGTCACGACACCACTGGAGGCGGGCAGCACGATATTGGGGCGTGAGCGGAAGACGGCCTAACGGTGTGCGGGACCGTAGCCCAGCTCCATGGAGACGGTTGGGAATGGTCCTCGCCGATACCCCAGGAGCAACAGTGTCCCTAATTTGCTGGGAAGTGGCGGTGCGGTCCCCTACGGCACTGCGTAGGATCCTACGGTCTTGGCGTGCATCCGTGCGTCGCTGCGGTCCGGTCCCAGGTCGACGGGCACGTGCACCTTCCGCCGACCACTGGCGACAACATCGATGTACTGTGGAGACCTCACGTCCCACGTGTTGAGCAATTCGGCGGTACGTCCACCCGGCCTCCCGCATGCCCACTATACGCCCTCGCTCAAAGTCCGTCAACTGCACATACGGTTCACGTCCACGCTGTCGCGGCGTGCTACCAGTGTTAAAGACTGCGATGGAGCTCCGTATGCCACGGCAAACTGGCTGACACTGACGGCGGCGGTGCACAAATGCTGCGCAGCTAGCGCCATTCGACGGCCAACACCGCGGTTCCTGGTGTGTCCGCTGTGCCGTGCGTGTGATCATTGCTTGTACAGCCCTCTCGCAGTGTCCGGAGCAAGTATGGTGGGTCTGACACACCGGTGTCAATGTGTTCTTTTTTCCATTTCCAGGAGTGTATATTAGTTCAAAACATAAAAATGATGGTATATTTTCAAATATAATTTTTAATTCAGCATTTAAGTTAAATAAAATTTAAAAGTTATGACTTCGATGTGACATAAAAATTGCAAATAAGTTTTATCAGTTCCGATGTGTGCGGTTTTCTATAGGATAGTATTGTGAAAAGTAAAATGGGAGGCAGTTTCTCGACACATTGCAAGTAATATACTCGTAGATAGGGTAAAAAGCTTGGGAACTGGAAAGCATCGATAAAAATCTGAGAAAGGAATCGATAAATATCTGAGAATATTGTGCAGCGCTAACGTAGAGCATTATCTGAACAAAATGGACGAGCTACAACTTTGTACAGCAAAGAGGAAGGAACCGGATAAATTAGTAAATGGACGATATGAACTAGTTATTTGCTAGATTTCGACATGAGCGATAACCACCTGCTCTAGAAAGCTCAATCCATGCCTGATGGGCCGACGGTCCTGTCCTGCTGCTGATGCCTGCGACACTCGACGACGCAGACAACGTGTAACGGACCTCGACCAATTCTCCGTTCTAGTTTACAGTTCCTTTTTAAATGTCACGAGATAAAGAAAACCGCAACAGTTGTTTTTATAATATTTATATTGTAAAAAGAAATACGAATCATATAACAAATTCTTGATAGAACGCTTCCACTTCTCATTTTAACGAGCTAGGATAACGTACGTAATGCTTTTGTATCCCTTTTGTAACCACCACCAGATGTCGATAGTGAAAGAATTTTTACTTTATTTTTCTTTATCTTTTCTACTATATAAAATGTAGCAGAATATTTTTATGTTAGTGACAGTACAGGGCCTTCTTGCGCGGCAATAACGTACGAATATTTTTACAATCTCTTTATTTTAATATATGTAGCTTTTATTTTTGTTTTTAATTCTGAAGATGGCCGTTTGAGATCGTCCAAACAGGTAATGTGTGATGACATTTGTGTTTATGTCGAAAAAAAACATTATGATAGGGATATAAATTCCGTAGCTGGAAAGGAAGATTGAGGTTTGACGCAACGTTGGCTATGATGTCGTTAAAGACAACGCTGAAGCTCGTAAAGGCCACAATTGATGCAAGAAATATGCCTTGGTTTTTCAAACCAGTTCAGCAGCAGACTCAACTGTTTCAGAGAAACAATGAAAACTTTTAACTGTATTTTCGTACCAGTTGGAGATTGGCTTGCAGATGCGGTACCTTTCCTTGATGCGGCTGGATGTATTAAGTAGCGCCTCGATACACTGCTGTAATAGTGCTGTGTTACTACAAACGAAATTAGCTTTTATTTCGCAAAAGGTATGCAACGATCTGAATTCATGGTTTCAGAAATATAGATAATATTTGATAACAGAGCTACATGAAACCGAGAATTTATCTGATGCTCACAAAAATAAATACGAGTATCATAGACCATACACCCGGAATGACCCATGACGTTTCCACAACAATGATCTGAAATTGCCGAAAATCTCAAGTAACCTACCTCTCTCGAAGTGTTTCCGATAACATATTTCCCAAACTTGCCTTACAAAGTTACGAGAGTTGCTTAGGTATTTCGTTTAAGAAACAAAATCTGCTTCCCGAACGCCGACAGCACATAGCTTATAAGATTCAAGGGAAAGGAAAGACTTTCTGAGGTACAACAGTAACTCTTTGGGATATTATAAGAAGTTTTTTGTGTTTCATACAGTTTTCCGCAATTTTTTGCACCTTTGTCATTCCGCTGCTACCTATTGTAAGGACAATAAGCTTTTTTTTATTGCAGTGGAAGTTTTCAAATCGAAGCGGTGCTCAGGAACTGATCTGTCACTCTGCAATTGAGTTCTCAATACAGTAGGGTCTGCCCACTATCTATAAGCATATTTTAAAATCTACGAAATACGTCCAAAAAGGGTAATTTTTGAGAACATTTCTCTTGGAAAACAGCGTTTTTTTAATTGCTTAAAAATGAACATGAACACTCCAAATCGCTAGACACTTCTTTTTCTATGAGGTTATCGGTTTCGGTCTGGTTTAGACCATATTCGTACATCCCATGACGATAGACGAAAGCGAAGCATTAGCGGTAAGCGTTCGTGGAGTAGTAGCGCCTGTTCCGTTCACAGCCACTATCATCATGGTGTGATGTATGAAGATGGTCTAAAACAGACCGAAAACAGTAGCCTCAAAGGAGTTTCTTGCGGCTGTGACTGATCGTGTTCATTTTTATGTCCAAAAACGTTACCACCTTTTTCATTACGTGTTTGGATACAATTGTAGCACACATACAATCAACGGGCTGCATTTTTCAGAAAAGTCTCGTTATAGTATTCCCACTATTGACAGCTGTGTGTGTATAGACTGTGCATAACACGCGTCTATTGAACTGGATACAGAGGCCCTGAGTCAAAGGATACTCGTATAATGCAACGAATGATAAGAGTGCAATTGCTGAGCCCTTTGATTCGAGAGTATTTAGTCTTCCATGACTGAGGTAAGTAACTGGATGCATCGTTTCAAAAAATCACGGCCGATCTCCATTTCTATGCTATCTATTCTAATGCATCGTCGGAATAGTAAAGCAGAATATTCTTCTACTGCCATAACTCAACTTACGGCAGTAGAGCGGTTCACTGTGTTCAATAAAATACTTAGGAACGTAGCGATCAACGTTACTTTGATGTTCTGTACTTTCTTGGTGATAATGTTTGCAGCTAACTATAACCGGCCATTAAGTGCAACATGGCTGCCAAGCCTCTTCCTGTGCAGTGAACGACAACTTTTTTTATGCAAAAGCACATAAATGCAAGGAAGAACAACAGAGGGATATTGTATGAACCTAGGTTAGGGATTAACGCGGAGAGGTAATTGTGTGAAATATTGCTGTTGACCGTACATCACTGGATGATCTGTGCTAAATAGTAGTTAGTTACTCAAATAAATAAGGAATTGAACACTCCAGCACGGAATTTACTGTTGTCGGTTACCATTCCTTACCTAAAAGGATGTAAAATATATGCTAAATATGCAATGGGGAACCTGTGAGTGATAGTGTATTTCTGCACAAGAGTCAAAACCTGTTCCAAAAATAATTTCCAACAATAGCCAATAGTACGACGTAAGCATCCCCAAGACAAGAGAAATAGGTACCTTTTGACGGATTTCAAGCATTATCCAGTGAGTATCTGTGCCCACTAGAAAATGTTAACATTTTCCTCTGTGGTAGTCATATTTCTGCTTCTTAGATCTGTTTCTATGCTTCATATCTCCAGCTCTCCTGGGGATGGACAGAAGAGATCTAAGCAGAAAACAGTTCGTGACTGTCAAAGTTGGGTGACCTGCGAATGCATCTGACCTTTGCTGCAGAGATTCCTTCACCTAGAGTACTCCCACGTAATACCGTGAGTGAAAGTCGAAAGATAGAATCTGATTCATCCGTCTTTATTGTCTGGCGTTCTCTTCAGGAAAAAGAATTCTAGATTTATTTATCTCATTGAGAAAATATAATTGCCTTTGACGTAATGTGATGCAGACTGTAATTAATTAAACACTGAAAGTACTTTTTTATGGTTTATGAGTCATTTCTGGCGCAATGGGAATGATGCAAAGAAAGCATGAATTGCTGATTTGCCGGCCGGGAAGCCGAGCGGTTCTAGGCGCTACAGTCTGGAACCGCGCGACCGCTACGGTCGCAGGTTCGAATCCTGCCTCGGGCGTGGATGTGTGTGATGTCCTTAGGTTAATTAGGTTTAAGTAGTTCTAAGATCTAGGGGACTGATGACCACAGCAGTTAAGTCCCATGGTGCTCAGAGACACTTGAATTGCTGATTTTCCATTCGGCCAGTATGAAATTTTGCAAACGAATTGGCTTCAAAAGTCTGAAAAAATTACTGAAAGTTATTTTTCAATTCTTAAATAAATTCTTATAGGATGCAAAACGTTATCATCTAAATGACACTTTATTCTCTTCTGCTTGGAAGGGCATGATAGAAATTGTGAACTACTTTTCATCTCTAAACTATTTTAGATTTTCTGTGAATTTCATGTCTAAGCATCTTTCTGACAATTGTGAAAAACACTGGTAACAAACTTCCATATTAATCATTTTCGCCACACTTAAAAAAAAACTCGAGGAGGTTACCTCCTTTGACACCAAAATAAGGTGCTTAATGAAAACACTTTTTCCCCGAACCATGCGTTCCCTAACATGTTGTTGTAGTTGTGGTCTTCACTCCATAGAGTGGTTTCATTCAACTCTCCATGCTACTCTATCCTGTGCAAGCTTTTTCATTTCCAAGTAACTACTGCACCCTACATCCCTCTGAATCTGCTCGGTGTATTCATCTCTTGGTCTCCCTCTACGATTTTACCCTCCACACTGCTCTTCAGTACTAAATTGGTGATCCTTTGATGCCTCAGAACATGTCCTACCAACCCATCCATTCTTCTAAACAAGTGGTGCTACAAATTCTACTTCTCCCCAATTCTATTCAGTACCTCCTATTAGTTATGTGAGCTACCCATCTAATCTTCAGCATTCTTCTGTAGCACCACATTTCGAAAGCATCTATTCTCTTCTTGACTAAACTATTAATGGTCCACGTTTCACATCCACACAAGGCTACACTCTATACAAATACTTTCAGAAAAGACTTCCTGACAGTTAAATCTATACTCGGTGTTAACTAACTTCTCTTCTTCAGGAACGCTTTTATTTCCATTGCGAGTCCACACTTTACTTCCTCCCTACTTCGACCATCATCAGTTATTTTGCTCCCCAAATAGCTAAACTCATCTACTACTGTAAGTGTCTCATTTCCTGATTTAATTAGACCACATTCCATTGTCCTCGTTTTGCATTTGTTGATGTTAATCTTATAGTTTTCTTTCAAGATACTGTCCATTCTGTTCAACTGCTCTTTCAGGTAATTTGCATTCTCTGACAGAATTACAATGTCATCGGCAAACCGGAAAGTTTTCATTTCTTCTCCATTGACTTAAATTCCTACTCCAAATTTTTCTTTTGTTTCCTTTACTGCTTTCTCAATGGATAGATTGAATAACATCGGGGATAGGCTACAACCCTGTCTCACTCCTTTCCCAACCACTGCTTGCCTTTCATGCCCCTCGACTTTTATAACTGCCATCTGGTTTCTGTACAAATTGTAAATAGCCTTTCACTCCATGTATTTTAATGTTCTGTGTTGCCTTCAATAAAGTGAAATTCATTAAGAATAAATTTAAAAATACGATTAAAATTATGATGAAACACAGTCCTCCATAAAAAGTGAAAAGATATGTCACACAAAATCCTCATGGCTTTCGATAAACTAAAATGAAAGTAGACAAAATTCTCCTTCTTGTTTACCCCACATACGAAATAGTATAACGAAGTTAGTGTTCCGTTAAGAACATCACAGAGGGAACTCTGGGACAATAACTATGAGTGCGGTGGTTAGAGCAATAGACTCGTATTCAGAAGGACGAGGGTGCAAATCCGCGTCTGCTCATCCATATTTAGTTTTGCTCCAGACAAATGCGTTGACGGACGCTTTGAGAGGACACGATCGATGTCCTCTTACATCCTTGAAACAACCTGAGTTCGGGCTCCGTATCCAATGACCCTGATGTCGCTGTGACGTCATATCCTGACCTTCCTTCTCTTCTCAATCCTTAAAATCGTCAAAAATGTTGCTAACACTTTATAACGAAAAGCACAAACAAATGGAAGTAGATTTCCGGTCAACTGAAACTATGTGGAATAGTTCCTGTGCTTTACTTGCACGAAGACAATTATTCCGGACTCAAGAGATTATGTCAGCCTACCAGAATGAGATTTTCACTCTGCAGCGGAGTCTGCGCTCATATGAAACTTCCTGGCAGATTAAAACTGTGTGCCCGATCGAGGCTCGAACTCGGGACCTTTGCCTTTCGCGGGCAAGTGCTCTACCATCTGAGCTACCGAAGCACGACTCACTCCCGCTACTCACAGCTTTACTTCTGCCAGTATGTTTACGTCAGCTTACATATAAGGGGCAGTGAAATGGAAACGAGCCAGCTAGTAAAAAGTAAGTAAACTAGTTATTACTTCACAAGTGCAGATTATTTTAAACCTAAGGCAACCACACAAAAAAACTTATACATAGTTTGCAGAACATCCAAGCAGTAAACTCCAGATGTTAAAATGGGTAGAACTGAACAACATCTGGAGTTTACTGCTTGGATGTTCTGCAAACTATGTATAAGTTTTTTGTGTGGTTGCCATCGGTTTAAAATAATCTGCACTTGTGAAGTAAAAAATAGTTTACTTACTTTTTACCAGCTGGCTCGTTTCCATTTCACTGGCCCTTATATGTAAGCTGACGTAATCTCTTGAGTCCCGAATAACTGTCTTCGTGCAAGCAAAGCACAGGAACTATTCCACATAGTTTCAGTTGACCGGAAATCTACTTCCATTTGTTTTTTCAGGTGACTGAAAGCTCATTGATCTACTATAGCTGTACTCATTGATTCCATGTAAACTCACACTACCGTTTTGCAACGTTTTTAGTTGCATCTTCTGGTGCATCTCTATACAAAAATTACCAGTGCAGTTATAACAGCGAATAAGTAATTATATAGCCGGAATATATTATTTGTGGACTGACTAATTTAAAAAAGCTGGACATGGGTTAAGCAGATTTAAATCTACGTAATGTCAAACGTAACGTGATTGCATTATGAGCCTCTGTAAGAGGCGAGTCTTGCATACTGATTTTGAACATATATTGACGTATTGAGGAGTTACTTACATTGCTTATTTACATGTTGCTATTCTAGTTTAAGACTGAGAGGTTGTAATGGTCGACACCTAGCCGTAATATCCTCAGCAACTGTGAAAACTGAAACATGCCTGACCACCTTCCTCTTGTGTCTTACCACCACGAATCCCTACAAGAATGATAAAACCGTCAGTTAAGGTGAAAACATACGGCTTATTCACCCGAAAAATCAGTTAAACCTCAAAACCAACCGTTGCATATCAAATGGGCAGATGCCCTGTGCAAATAAGAACAATGCTGTTGTACATATTTCATCCTGATCATGTGACTGGCCCATAATGAAACTTTCATTGCAAGATGGTAACTATAGCGCATAGTATACTATCCGAGATTAGGAGCGGGACTGATACAGCAACCACCATAAACATGCAGTCAGAGAGGCGACAACGCATTCTCAATACTGCGTAACTGGTAGTGCGAGTCTAAAAAATTCCGACCGAACAGGTCTCGTGAGGTTGACCGTCCGCTATGTTATCCTCAGCCGATTGGCGTCACTGGATGCGGATATGTAGGGGCATGTGATCAGCACACCGCTCTCCCGGCCGTTGGCAGTTTTCATGAGCGGAACCCCCACTTCTAACTCAAATAGCTCCTCAAGTGACCTCACAAGGGCTGAGTGCACTCCGCGTGGCAAAAACCCTCGCGACTCCTATACAAGCGCTAGCCCAGCCGGACAGCGCTTAATTTCGGTAATAATAATGTCGTGTGACTAGGGCCTCCCATCGGGTACACCGTTCGCCGGGTGCAAGTCTTTCGATTTGACGCCACTTCGGCGACTTGTGCGTCGATGGGGATGAAATGATGATGATTAGGACAACACAACACGCCGTCCCTGAGCGGAGAAAATTCCGACCCAGCCGGGAATCGCACCCGGGCCCTTAGGATTGACATTCTGTCGCGCTGACCACTCAGCTACCGGGGGCGGACTTATTTTCGGTGATCTAATTGGAAGAGGTGTTACATCTACATCTATAATCCACAAACCATTGTAAGGTGAATGTCAGAGGGTTGGTCCCATTCTACCAGTTATTAGGGTTTCTTCCTATTCCACACACGTATGGAACGCGGGAAGAATGATTGTCTGAATACCCCTGTGCATGCAGTAATTATTTTGATCTTATCCTCCCAATTCTTATACGAGCGATATGTAGAGGTTTTAGTATAGTCCTAGAGTAATCGTTTACAGCCAGTTCTTGCAATTTTGTTAATAGACTTCCTCGGGATAGTTTAAGTATATCTTCAGGAGTCATCCAGTTCAGTTCCTTCAGTACCTCTGTGACACTCTTCCAAGGAATAAACAAACACATGACCATTCGTTCTGCCCTTCTTTGTATACGTTCAATATCTCCTGTTAGTCCTATCTGGTACAGATCCAGACACCTCACCAATATTCGAGAACTGGTCACAAGACTGATTTGTAAGCATTCTCCTTCGTAGATTGCACTTTCCCATTATTCTACCAATAAACCTCTTTACCTATGTCATCTACATCTACATCGACGTGATTACTCTGCTATTCTCAATAAAGTGCCTGGCAGAGGGTTGAACGAACCACCTTCAATCTGTCTCTCTACCGTTCTACTCTCGAACGGCACGCGGGAAAAACGAGCACTTAAATTTTTCCGTGCGTGCCCTGATTTCTCTTATTTTATCGTTATGATCATTTCACCCTATCTAGGTGGTTTCCAAAAGAAAGATTTCGCAATTAGAGGAGAATACTGGTGATTGAGATTTTATGAGAAGACCCCTCGCAACGAAAAAAACCTTTGTTTTAATGATTGCCACTCCAATTCACGTATCATGTCTGTGACACTATCTCCCCTATTTCACGATGATACAGATCGAGCTGCCCTTCTTTGTACTTTTTCGATGTCATCCGTCAGTCCCACCTGATGCGGATCCGAGACCGCACAGCAGTACTCGAGAATAGGGCGGACACGCGTAGTGTAAGTAGTCTCTTTGGTAGACCTGTTGCACCTTCTAAGTGTTCTGTCAATAAATCGCAGTGTTTGGTTTGCTCTACCCACAATATTATCTATGTGATCGTTCTTGGTTGAAATGGCTCTGAGCACTATGGTACTTAACTTCTCAGGTCATCAGTCCCCTAGAACTTAGAACTACTTAAACCTAACTAACCGACTGACATCACAAACATCCATGCCTGAGGCAGGATTCGAACCTGCGACCGTAGCGGTCGCGTGGTTCCAGACTGAAGCGCCTATAACCGCTCGGTCACACCGCCCGGCTGTGATCGTTCTAATTTAGGTTATTTGTAATTGTAATCCCTAAGAATTTAGTTGAATTTACAGCCCTGAGATTTGTGTGGCTTATCGCGTAATCGACATTTAGCTGCTTTCTTTTAGTACTCATGTGAATAACTTCGCACTTTTCTTTATTCCGGGTCAATTGCCACTTTTCGCACCATACAGATATCTTATCTGAATCATTTTGCAAGTCGTTTTGATCCTCTGATGACTTAACAAGACGGTAAATGACAGCATCATCTGCAGACAATGTAAGACGGCTACTCACATTGTCTCCTATGTCGTTAATATAGATCAGGAACAAAAGAGGGCCTATAACACTTCCTTGGGGAACGCCGGATATTACTTCTGTTTTGCTCGATGACTTTCCGTCTATTACTACGAACTGCGACCTTTCTGACAGGAAATCACGAATCCAGTCGCACAACTGAGGAGATACTCCGTAGCCACTCAGTTTGATTAGATGACGCTTGTGAGGAACGGTGTCGAATGCCTTCTGGAAATCTAAAAATATGGAATCAATTTGACGTCATTCCATTTTATATTCATTCAAAGTGTTACAACAGGTATTTGTAGAATTGGCCGATTCCAGCAGTGACTGATTGATATTATAGTCATAAGCTAATTTTTTTTCAAAATTTTACATTTATGAACATTTAAAGCAAGTTACGAATCTATGCATCGCTCTCAAATCTTATCAAGATCTGACTGAATATTTAGCAATTAATTTCAGATAGCATTTCATTATACGTAACTCCATCATCCCCAAAATGCCTGATTTTACTATTAATATTGTCTGCATCGTCATTAATATACCACATTAACAGCAAGGGTCCCAAGACACTTGTACATCTGAAAATGACTGTTAACCCAAGATAACATGCTGCATCCTCCCCACCAAAAAGTCCTCAATCCAGTCATAAATTTCACTTGATACCCCATGTCTTCGTACTTTTGACAATATGCGTAGGTGTTGAAATACGTATGTAACATAGCAGCGATGGCGAGGCATTGTAGCATCTGTGACCAGAGAGTATGCGCTTGACCGCGCGAGTGTTGCGAGCGGTTCTCAGTCTGTCGGTCAGTCGTTGCGAGTCTGTAGCTCTGTCTAGTTGAGAGCAGTACTCTGTCAGTAGTCGTCGCGAGCAGTAGCTCTGTTCAGTGGCGTGCAGTACGCTAGTAGTCGTCATGCAGAGCAGTCGGTCAGTGGTAGCAGTCCAGTGGGATTGCGTGATGTGGTCTGGGGACAACACTGGTCAAGATGCTGAATGAGGTATACTGTTAATTAAGATAATCATCGGATAATGTAAAGTTTAACTATTGTAACTAATTTTCAACAAGTGCCCCCAATAATAACTTTGATTTCAAAAGCAATTTTACATAAAATTTTCATTTAATTGAAGTAACTATTTCGTTCCACTTCCCTTAAACAAAAGTTTCAGTTTTCAATTAGATTACAAAAAAAAAGGGAATATTATTATTTGCAATGCAGTTCCTCCAAGCGGTGCGCAAGAACAAGAGCAGAAATATGATTAGGTGTTGTAATGAGGTAAGAATTTTAATTTTGATTTTTTGCACAGGGCCAAAGACCGATATTTCGGTTTAATTGAATCATTATTATCACTGAGATTTTCTTATCACTGAATGGACTTTAATTTTTTTTCAAGAACTTATACTTGAGTCAGATTGCGATTCTCACTTTTATTGTCATTAAATTTAATTGCAGGGAGGTTACGTTTGGCTCTCATTTCTATTAAGTATTGTCATTACATTCTTATAAATATTTGTGGGGAGGTTACAGTGTTGAACTGAGTCAAATGCTTTTCGAAAAACAAGAAATACACATCTACCCGACTGCCTTGACCCCTATGTGATAAAGGTGGGGGCTAGGTTTCACGTGATGGTTAGCACGTTACCACAGCGGCAAGGTCGTTGGCGACAGTGTAAGAGATCTTCAATCAGCACCGCTATAGTGCATTAACGAACATTCATTCATATGTTTGTTCATTAGTTTTATCCTTTTTAACACTTGGACTTCACTGCTTGAGTGTTCTGTAAATTATTTAATTCAAAATCAATCTCCATAAGTGTTAATAGGTTAATCCGGGACGACCAAGGCCTTCATGAAAGAATGTTTGCGGCTACCTACGGAATCATGACTGTATCTGACCGCGAGTGCCTTTGTTGAGGTCAATAGACATTTGGAAATAGCATGGGGAGAGATCGGGACTGCAGGGAGTGTGTGGAAGGGCTTACCAACGAAACTTGTGCAGCGTACTTGAAACAACCTTGGAGACATGTGGCCGGACATTCTGTTGGCAAATTGTTTCGAGTAAGCCGCAGAAGTTCCGTTGGGAAGCCCCTACACATCGTCCACACAGTCCCGATCTCTCCCCATGCCATTTCCATGTTTTTCGAGCGCTGGAGATTGACATTCGTGGCCGTTGATTTGCCTTGGACGAAGAGCTGCACGACCGGTACAATTATAGCCCCTTAGACAATCGCAAGCACTTTTCCATGAAGGCGTGAATGAATTAACAGCTACGGCGATTACTTTCGAAATAATAAACAGTCCACTCACTTTTTTTCCACCTGTCTCGTTTTCATGTGACTGCCACTTATAGATTAATTTAGGTATGCTGTAAGCTTTCTGTAAAAATTTATCTGCAAACGAAAATAACAAATGTAATTTCTTCAAAAACTACCTCTTCATGTGCTTTAGATACCATGTTCAACTGGCCCTGTGTTACGCACGTGAACAGCGTCGTGAAACAATACCTTAAACTTACGTTAGGGAAATAGTGAACCTGAAATAATAAAAAATTCGAGGGTTGGAACTTTAATAGTGGCAACTAGTAGAAAATAGATACCTGTTTCAAAGTTTTACTGACTTTCAAAGTAGTCACCAGCATTGTGTATAACCCATTGCCAGCGATGTGGAAGTCGTAGGATACTTCTAGCAGTGCCAGTTGTGTTGACAGCTCGAGCGGCGCGATCCATTGCCCGACGAATTTGTAGCAGTTCTGAAGCGAATGCCGTGAAGCGTTTCCTTCAGTTTAGAAATCGAGTAGAACTTGCGAGAGCTAAAGTCAGGGGAGTGCGGTAGGTAGTACAGCACTTAGCAGCCCCATCAGTCAAACAAATCAGTAACAGCTTGCACTGTACGTACTTGAGCACTGTCCTGCAAAATGATGGTTAGGTCCTGCAGAAAGTGTCATCACTTCTGTCACTATGCTGTTCATTTTTGGAACACAACCTACGACCAGCTTAGAGACAGATGTGATGACACTTTCCGTAGGACCTCACCATCGTTTTGCGGGACAACGCTCAAGCACGTACAGTGCAAGCTGATTTGTTTGATTTATGGTGCTGCTTAATGCTGTACCACCTACTGCACTCCACTAACTTAAGCCTTTCCAAGTTCAACTCTATTTCTAAACTGAAGGAATCACTTCACGGCATTCGCTTCAGAACTGCTACAAAATCGTCGTGCAATAGACCGCGCCGCTCGAACTGTCAACACAACAGGCACTGCTAAGAGTATCCTACGACATCCACATCGCTGGCAACGGGTTATACACAATGCTGGAGACTACTTTGAAGGTCAGTAAAACTTTGGAACATGTATCTATTTTGTACGAGCTGTAAATAAGTAGTTCACACTATTAAATTTCTAACCCTCATAATTTAATGAAATGACAAAAGTAACTGACTGCTTACTCAGTGAAAACTATTTAACAGAAACCCAATTCTGAAGTACGTTATGGCTGTTGCTTACATGAACTGCAGTTTCTGATTTGAAGTTTCCGCAAAAATAAAATACTGCTGTAATAAGAAGAAAAATAACTGTCTGAGATTACCTATATTTTTGAGTGTAAATTAATCTGCTTGCTTAGCACAACATCTGACAATTCTACGCACTGTTTCCTCGTAAGAATGCAAAATGAATTCTGCCCTGAAATAGGACAAACTTACCTCATGATATGAACGTTGTTTGTGTCTGGTGTACTGACGGTGCAGAAAACTAATGAAAATCAGCAGGTGCAGCAGCTAAAGAAAAAATAAACTACTGAGTACATAATTTGTTTTTGCCCTTGTCAGAAACAATCTATGACGTCGTACGGCGTAAGGGGCAATGCACGCACGCCAAATTTTTAAAACTTTAATAAGAATGATGGACTAGGCTTTTACTGTAGAGAAAGTAGTTCTTGAAAAATTAAACCCTGATTATTCTCAAAACGACTGTACAACGTAAGAAGAGCCTAACAGTTACTAAATTGTCTCAATACAAAAATTATAGACATTCCAAGCAATAGCGTTATTTGTGACATAACGTAAGCAAAGAGATAAAATTATCACTAATCAAGAATTTTCTCAGTTATTTGAGGGACAATGACTTCCTTCAGTTAATAGTTCCGACAAATAAATAATTAATTCTTGTGCATGCACTGGTTAACTTGAAAAAATCCTCCAAACCATCTTCTCCGTCAACGAATAAATAAAGTATGTTCACAAACTACTTTTCACCTCCATAACGACGTATATGAGATAATTTCTCTCATATTCACAAATACCAGATCTCCTTCTCTTAAAATTCAACTGTTCGCTCATAAGAACGCTAAAGCTCTCCACAACTGAACAACACACCACTGATTGGATTCAACACAGAATCATGGATCTTACCTATTACCCGTGCAGCGCGCTCAAGTATCTTTGTCCCAGTATAATTCAGGTGAATTATTTGCAAAGACAGAAAACATATGAAAATACTGCCATTTCATAAGACAATAGTAGTGAGATTTTCAAGGATGTAGAAAATATCTCAAGAAATTAAAAGTTATTTAGAATACAGCCGTGGTAATCCTTAATCCAGTTGCATCTTTTCCCATATTAATGTTAAATATACAAGGATCAATAAAACTGAATTCGTGCACTGAGATGTTCATAGCTATCTGTGCATCGTGTGTACCAGAATGTAAAAGAAAGAGGTGTGGAGGAGCGAAGGAGTTAAGACGGAATCAAATCACTCTTTCCGTTCAAGGGCTGACTCCATAATGGATCTACCTTCCCCTATCTTTTCTCTCACACGACCACAAACTCACACAGTGCTTCCCAGTTTTGTATTCTTTTGCAGTTCGTTGGAAATGAGTGGAATATTCCCAGTGAGATGCACGCAACATTCCATAAGCATTGGAATCTAACAACTGTCTACATCGTAACTCATGCGAATTAGTTTCATGAGCACTAAAAGCTGTCTTTATAGCTGTACTAAAGAGGCAAGCTATCGTGAAGGCTTTAGATGGTAGAAAGTACAGTCACAAATAGTTGTTTACGCATTTGTACAACGACCCTTAAGCTAATTATTACGAAAGCGCCTCTAAACAACATTATTTTTTCAGGAGAGATCCTAAATTGTTCAAATTAATAGTGAAACCTTCAGCTGTCCTTTATATTGCACAGTTCGTTGCTAGTTTCGGTCAGTGGTCATTATCAAGCTTAAATTGTTCAAACTATGGTATAACGTTCCTGCCGTTTATGCCAGCTAAGCTTGATAATGGTAATTGATGGAAACTAGTAGCGAATTGTGCAAGATAGAGGACAGCTGAAGATTTCACTATGAATTTTATCAATTATTTGGCGGCTGAATATCCCCGTCATCTCGTACATAAACATAGTAAATATTTTAAAAATGCCAAGTATAGACCGCTTTAGAACTGTTTAAATAAAATATTCCATAGAAAATATGTTAAATATTCATTTGTTGCAGAGAGACAGCTGTTAGAACGTAACTCATACCATAAATTCCATCTTTGACTTCGATGCAGATTCCAATTCTCTTGAGAACACCATCTGCTGGTACCTCTTGTTTGGACGATGTCTTGGCGTTCTTTCATAGAGGCTGAACGTTTGGGGGAAAGGTACTGTTTATAATTCGATCACTTAGTCTTCTGACTTAACCTTTTTACTTTTTTTGCACACCTCGCCTTGCAACCATCCCCACAGAGAAAAATTTAAAGTGTTAACGTCTGGGGACCTTGATGGACAAGAAACGTGATCAATTCTGATGAGAAATGTTCGGTTTAGCAGATGTCTCACCTGACGACTCAAACCTGCAGGATCACCGTTGTACTGGAGAAACGTACTCATCCTTGCAGCCAAAGGGACGTCTCCGAGTATCGCTGGTCACTGTTTTTCAAGAAAGTCTAGATGACAATGGGGTAACACAACATGCCCAATCAACTGTCTCTCATACGACACCACACATTCACATACAAGCGTTCTTGAACAGTTGTCCCCACAAGGCATGCGAGTTCGCGTCGTGTCATCGACTTGAGTTACGAATGTTGTTGATACTGCCACGAATGACAGGGCCTCATCATTGCACATCATTAGCCAAATCCCATAAAATGACCAGATGTATTCATATTAAGTTGTTATGGCATTTAAATCATTTGATGAAATCAACTCTCAAATGCGCGCTTCGCAATACGAACGCACGGAGATCATTTTGTAGCTAATAGGTGGCACTTTGCGTACCTGTATTCTAGAACGAAGGGCAGGCTGTGTATAATACGTGGAAGCTGGTCTGACTAAACAACCATCATAGCGAAGAGAGTATTCGTGGTGATTATGAGGAGGATGCACAGTTACCTGAGCGTTCGCAAATGCAAATAGCCCAAACTGAGAAGAAAAAGAATGTTACAAAAATGCGTGTTGTTTGTTACTCAGTAGGAAAAAGAAACGAAAACGCGTAGACTGTTTTGACGTCTACCAAACCAAACAGCCTTATCAGGTGATACGTAAGTCAGCTGTATGGCTGATACATATTTAATATGATTTGACAGCAACCAGTACGATCTTTAAATCTGATGTCATTGGATTAATGGGAGTACCTGGCGATTTTCAACCGCCCAATGACGAAACTCCAGTCGTGTGCCTTCAACTCCTCCGCTAAACTGTTGAATCCGATGTAAATGCTACGAATGAAGGTCGTTCTTAAGTAATCCTGCCATATTTTTGTATGTTGCGAACTGAGACAAGTAGAAATTCTTTGGCACTGTATCACTCCCACGCTCTGTAGTGAAATCAGGAGTAAACATTGCTACCCGAGGGGACGGAGCGGTTCCAGGCGCTTCAGTCTGGAACCGCGTGTCTGCTACGGCCGCAGGTTCGAATCCTGCCTCCGGCATCAATGTGTGTTATGTCCTTAGGTTAGTTAGGTTTAAGTAGTTCTAAAGTTCTAGGGGACTGATGATGTTAAGTCCCATAGTGCTCAGAGCCATTTCGAGTAAACATTCTTGAATTTTCTACGCTGCGGTTAGAAAGTCGTCCACCATACTAAAATGGTCGCTGTACCTCCGGAAGCACGCTGCGTAGTTATCCTGCTGGAAAAGGAGGATCAGATTTTTGTGGACGTCCATCTTATTTCACTGACGAGGGACTTCAGCTGCTTGTATATGAGAAAAAGTACCACTACTGCTGCAATTGGAGAATGTCTTTATTCTACCACACGACTAGTTTCGGCGGCACATTACTATCATCTTCAGGCCCAACCACTGCCAAAAGAGTATTTGATTTCTTTGACGCGGTTACTGTGGGTTCCTTACTACTAGCACACTTCGACTATTCTTCACCAGGAATCTATACTCGACGAAAGTCGATAGACACGTGATGAAAGCTAGCCCGCGATCATTTCCCAAAATTTCGAAACAGTTTTGAGTGACTTCCTTCAAACTTTTACGCGATGCCCTAATAAAAATTCAGATGGGCATAGGCCACATATATTTTTAAACTACTTCATACTAAATAACATATAAAGTAGACCGAATATTAGCTAATATCTCTAGGTTTTCATTAGTTTCTGTTAATGAGCCACATAATTTTACACCACATAGTACATAAATTTACAACATATAAAGTGGACACCTTATTGTCAAAAATCTCTATTTCTTCATTGATTGCCGTTACTTATATACACAATGCGTTTGGTTTCCTGTTAAAATAGACTGCGAGAAAGAAAGTGATATGGTATGCTGTGAAAATATGCAGTTTCCTTTTCTTTCTCGCAGTCAAATAAATGGTTCAAATGGCTCTGAGCACTATGGGACTTAACAGCTGTGGTCATCAGTTCCCTAGAACTTAGAACCACTTAAACCTAACTAACCTAAGGACATCACACACTTCCAAGCCCGAGGCAGGATTCGAACCTGCGACCGTAGCGGTCGCGCGGTTCCAGACTGTAGCGCCTAGAACCGCTCGGCCACTTCGGCCGGCCTCTCGCAGTCAGCTTTAACTACTGTAACTATTAAAATCGTTACAGAAACTCTGCCTCACCTCATCCCTGGCACGGGACTACAAGTCCCACTGCCACACCTTCACCTGCCCATGTTAGGCAAAATTTTTCTGCACGACTCATTTAGTACTATCACCGTCAGAGGGTGGTACGGGACCACAAGTCCCACCGCCACACCTCCAAAGTGAATTGCAGTGACGCAGTCACTGCCCTGTGGAAATTTACCGCCTCACCGACACAGCCAGACCGCAATAGACCGGTGATGCTGTACTGTAACTTATCACCCCGGACTACAAGTCCATTAAAAAAAAAAAACAAATCTGCCTCACCAACACAGTTAGACCGCAATAGACCGATGATGCTGTATTGTAACATATCACCCCGGACTACAAGTCCAAAAAACAAAAAAACAGTCTATATACGTCTGTAAGTGGCACACACTGTGCACTACATCCCCGTGAATGTCATTTTAAACAGAAGGCATGTTCACAATTTTGTGCTGTTTTACATTCTTACTCATAGTTTGTTCTTACAAAAATCATGTTACATATATCGATTATCGCCGTATACTTAAAAACATTACTACTTATAATCGTTCGACACTTCGTAAAGGGCCGTTCGCACAGTAAATCAATGTGGAATAAGGTCACGGCAGCCACCCTCCTCACAATTGCTGCAGCCGGAGAGGTCGCTCTCATATCCCGTAGTCCAGTGAACGCAACTGATTTACCCATTCAGTTCAAGCGGGTCAGGGTCTTGTTTTCAGCAACAATAAATAAGATTCAGGATCGTAACTTAAATACCGACTTACGATCAGAGTACTTTTACCATTTCATTATTTCTTTCCACACAGTATCCCAAAACATTAAACTGTATACTGTTAGGACACAAAGGAATTAATGTCGTTAGCTGCTGTGGGCATTGATTTTGATTAGAGAGGGAAAGTTGAAAAACTTGTGCCAGACCACGACTAGAAACCGGGTCTGCTACTTACTAGGGCTAGTACTGCACACCTCCCAGCCGACCCAAATTCTCAACTTACCCACACATTACTGATGTAGTACCCCTTGCCCCGTATCCTCATTCCTCGCTGCATTTCAACGATTCCTGTAAGAGTTCGAGCGTAGTGTGCATCGACACTGAAGTGATCATTGGCCGTTCTCGCCTTCATTATGTGTGTGTTGTTTGCTCTTTCGGACGCGTTCGAATGCACGTTGTTTGAATTTACTGTAAATGAAAGATATCTTCGAGTTTATTTATAACCATAACCTCAAGATAAAATAAAAAATAAATAACAAAAAGAGGAATCGGTAAGTTTTGCACTTTCATAGAAATTTCGGTTTGGATATAAACTGCCTCTGTTCTTAAAGAGAAACAGTAATGATTTTAGGTTGACAGATTCAGAAATGAAAAGAGAATCTGCAAGCTTATGTACAAATAATTTGTTTATAGTTCTGTAAGATACTGCACCAGCCCCAACTCTCGCCCACTGGGAATGTTGTTCTCGAGCACGGGATGAGTTACCAAGCGACAGGAAGCTACTGCAAATAAGAAGGGCCATCGACGTTTGTGTATCAGATTTGCCAGACGCGCCTCAAGGAATGTCTTCTCGTGGCAACCATATCTCCTCTACAGGACTGTAAGTGGCGTGTCAGTGGTAGGTCTAGGCAGCCTGTAAAGGGAAGTGAGGGACAAAAAAGCTCGTGATGTTGTCTTCCACTTAAACAGAAACTGAGCGAATGGGACTCACTTCACCTCTTGGGAATCCAACCTGTTGTATCTCCTGTCAAATGAAGCCAGTTCAAACGTACTACAAATAATGAAAGATTCCCATAAGAGAAATGACGAGAACGCTCTCTCAGTAGGGATTCCTGGAAGAGTGATTCAACAAGCTGAACAGCTTATTTCGGAGCCGATATGGGAATAATGGTGCACCCAACCGTAGATTCTGGAAAAACTGATGCCTGTTACCTCAGCTTCGAGATCATACTTGAGTCGCTCCAGAAGCTGACAGAAAAGGTTGAGAAGGTCATCCTTGCTCACGATTTCGCCAAAGCTTACAATTTGCAGCGATGTACACAGATTTTTTCCTGTTGTTCTAGCTGGTTTAGGACATCCTAGAGTTTCGTCAGAGCTGGGAGCTGTAGAGATCCATAAAGGCGTCAGGTACGCACATCAGAGACTGGAGAGCTGGCCAGGTAGCTCTGTGTGCAAGATGCAAGCAAATGTTTTTGAGATTGGGTGACTCTCCACTCAGTCCAGATGACGGAAATTGTGGAAGATAGTCCAGACTGCGATAGCTGCGGGAAACCAGGAAATACAAGCTGGAGATCCATGGAAATGTAGTATTAGGAAACGTAGTGTTATCGAAATGTAGTAGTAGGATTAAAATACCAGGCATACGACCTCTCCGAAAATAGTGAAAAAAGATGGTTAAAACCTAAAATTGATATGAGATTTTTTTAGACAACTTAAATCTGTATCAAAAGAATAGGCTGATGGGAAATAAGGGTAGTGAATTTGTCTTATTGGTCAAGGAATACAAATTCCTCACGATACAAATTGAAACTACATGCCATATTGTTAGAGCTAGACTTAATATCTAGGGTGACCTTCCAACACGATCCTTGTGGTAACGACTCCCAGATTTAACTCCAGAAGCAACGGAAAACTCATTCCTCTGGTACGTAAGTTCGCTGACCATACCGTCATCACCGGGAGGGGTTTCAAGGACCAAAAAATTCGATGTGAAAAATTAAAGTTTTGAGAGTGCTGGGTATGACAAGACGTCCTGCGAACCATGATAAAATGATTTCTCTGTAAGTACCTAGAACGAATTGTTGGGAACTTTAAACGTTTACCTGTGGTGAGAAACATGTAGAACTATGGTTCAAGTGAGAAAGAATACATGACAATGCACTTGATAGATATGTACCGACAGAACAGTTCGTGACGGAACGGACACACCGCGGTATAGAGTCACTGAAAATAAAACTCCAAAGAAACAGAGACTACAGCATAATACTTCCCAAAGCAAGTCGTCAAC